>NC_067160.1:16411959-16711959 GCF_903995435.1 Acomys russatus | reverse complement strand
AGCCTTTCTTTTACACATCTCTTTCCTTTTCCCACATTAACCTGCCCAGATGGATCCACTGGCACTCATACTGTCACTAGGTTTTCTTGAATGTCTCCTGTAGGTTATCAGTTCCTCTAGGACTAGACCAACTCTTGCATATCCCGGCCATGTGGTACATAAGTCTGTATTAGCGACTCTTTAGTTACTATGGAAAGACACCATGACCAAGGCAGCTTATAAAAGAAAACACTTAATTGTGGCCTTGCTTACAGTTTGAGAGGGCTAATGCGTGCTTGTTGTGGAAAGCACGGTAGTAGGCAGGCAGCCATGGTGCTGGAGCAGTGGCTGAGAACTACATCTTATTTGTAAGTTAGGGGCAGAGAGAGAGACTGAGGCTGGCATGGGCTTTTCAAACCTCATGTTATGGGTTCAGGAATAGCCTCATCCTGACCACTTGAACACCAGACCCAAACTGATGAAAGTTTATTGAACACTGAACAGAAACTGGTCAGGGCCATGATCTGGGTTCGGGAACCAGACTATGATGCCAGTCTGTTTCTAAGGTGGGCTTTTTGTAAGAGAAACCGTAACCAGACAACAGCGAGATAACCAGGCAGGAGGCAAGGGGAAGCAGCATTACATCATGCTGACTAGCTAAGCGCAAGAAGCATCTATTTTGTTCCTAGTACACTGCATCCAGGTGGCTAGACAAAGCATCTTAAGCGGATTGGCTGGGATATAGGCTTGGGGACTTTCCCGTTCCCCACCCTTCCAGGACAAGGGCGCATAGCTACATGTTGGGTCTTAACTCTAATAGAGCAAACATTTATCTTTAGCTCAAGCAGAACATGCATTTATCATCTGTGATTTTATTCTAAGCAGCAAGTATTGAACTATCCTGGTCTCAAGTACAAAGGGCCTGAGAACTTGAACTGAATTTCATCTATGACCAAAATGGAGATTTGGAGGCAAAATGGCTTCTGATAGGCTAAAGGAGACAGCAGATGTTAAACAGAGGAGCTACAGTTATGCTAAGAACTAAAGTAGGTCTCAAGGAGATGCTTTAGAGTTTACGCAGCTTACAACACTCCAAGACCACCTCCAGTGGCACCTCTTTCAACAAGGCACATTTCCTAATCCTTCCTAAACAGTCCTCTAGCTGGGAACCAAAAGTTCAGATACATGAAGGGTCTGGTCTCATTCAAACCACATACAGTTAGTCAAGATTTGCAGGATGGAATAGCTGTGTCAAAAATCTGATGACTGTATTTTCTGCATGATTATTGCTTATTTTCTATTTTGAAGTTGAAAAACATTATTACTCTCACTTCAATCTTTAGCATTTCTGTTGCGATCACTTTTATATAATGTTCTTTGGGAGTGTTGGCAGTTTATTAGAAACAAAATCCAGTTGTCTGAAGGATACTCAAGAGACCAGCATTAATTACCTTATTAAGTGTGAGGCACACTTTGGGATCTTTTCTTAGTTCTATCATGATTAAGGCAAATAAAATCTTATTAAACTATTTGGGTTCTTCATTTACCAAATAGGAAATAGAATGTAGCTTCTGTTCCAGAAAAGTATATCAGAAATTAATTTTTCATAGGCTGTAATTTTGGGGGAAGGAGTCAGATGACATGTAATTAGTAATTTTAGATGATAAAAAGGAGGAGTAAGAAAATTTAGTATTTCCATTAGTGCGAAGAACTTCATAGAAACAGTAGAAGGTTCTTTCTGTTTTTTACAAACATCTTCCATGTCTTTTAGGAAAAGACAAAGTATCAAGCACGTCTTTGTGCCCTGTCCTGTTTCTTGTGTGCTCTTCTCCTAGGGTCTTGCATTATATGTTTACTTCATCCTAAAATGAAACTTAGAGCATTTTGTATTATTTTAACTCTAGAAAGAACTTTTGTGATTCTTCCATTTTCCTGATCGCTGGCACTATGCACTGAGCCTTCAGGCAAGCCAGCAGATCAGTCAGTGTGCACAGAGTGGCTGTTTGCAACAGCGTACAGATGTCACTACATATTCAGATAGTCAATGTCATTAAATATTGAGCTCAGCAAATACTCAAACTGTCAATATTTCAGTGTTTTCCTGCCTCACCAGATTTTGGTTGGCATCTCTCTAGAGTCAGTCATGTTTCCCAGTTAATGTCAGTGAAATAATGTAATGGATCAAATGGGGCAGCTTGTTCTTGTTTTAGTCCTTTTAAGTATAGGAATGTACACAATGTCATTGGAAAATAAGAGTTGGCAAAATATAGAAAAGTATAAATATGTATCTGTGGTATATCAGTAGCAAAATTGTAAACTAAATCATGGTATATCAGTACAATAAATCTCCGCGTAGCTGATTGAAACAGGTATTACAGATTATAAGTAACCCTTTCAAATAACAATGTCTAAAATACGATGTTGAGCAAATCCGTGAAGTGATATAAGAGGATATGCGTAATGCTGTCAGTTTTGTGAACGGGGACAGAATGTCTGTGTGCATATTAGTAATGTTGACATAAAGCATCGCTCTCAAGGAAAGAGAGCTCAGGTCTATTAACCTGAGTTTCCATCGTTTATTTTATGCAATACCCTTTTTAGTTTGAACTATACTAATGGACTAATTATGTCCAGAAAAAATGTGTAAATAAACTTTTAAAAGTTTCTAAAAATGGGATTTGTGAAAATGTAATATATTCACAGTCATATTTGGTCTTATAACGCTGTAAATCATCTATTATTTTCACACACACACTTTGGATTTCCTTTTCCCCAGTTCGAGAACCCTAAGAATACATCAGTATCACTCAAAGGATGCCCCCTGATGGTATCTTGATTTTAAATTTTGTTGACTATGACTTAAACTCCATTTGCACTTTAATCCTCCATTGTCATTTAGCTTAGCCTTTTCACAGGTTCAGGGGTTAGGAGGAATGCATTTTTGTGAGGCAGCTGAGCACATACCAAAGCTGAGATGCCTTAGCTTTCCTCATGAGATTTCACAACATCAAAAATAATTTATCCCAGAAGAACTTCTCCTCTGTGGAAGCCTGAACTAAATAGCAAATGTTTGGGAGAAGACAGGAACGGCTCCCAACCTTGCTGCCCAGTCATCCGGAGATGTGCTTGGGACGCTTCCTTCTACCTGCTCCTTCCTAAAGCTTTAACACAGAGTTTCTCTTAGTCCCCATCCTGTTGCTGTGAAGAAACATGACAAAGGCAACTCTTATAAACAAAAGCATCTAACTAGGTAGGGGTCTTGCTTACAGTTTCAGAGGCTTGGTCAGCTTTGGTCATGGCAGGAAGCATGGCAGCATGCAGACAGGCACTGGAACTGCCGTTGAGAGCTTCATCCTGATCCACAGACAGAAAGAAATAGACAGACTGGGCCTGGTGTGGGTGAAACATAAAGCTCACTCCTAGTGACACACTTCTTCCCACAAGGCCATTCCTAATAGTGCCACTCTGTGATGACTAAGCATTTGAGTATATGAGCCCGGGTGTGTAGGGGGTTGGGGGGTGTCAGTCTTCTTCAAACTGCCACAGGGGTCAAATAGTTTCCTTCTGAACTGATGTGAGAATTAGGTGAAGAGAGTGAGGAGAGTGTACAACATCAAGAGGCAGAGGAGTGAGACTTTCAACAGATGAATACATCTTAAAGCTTGATGTAAATAAAAATGGAATTTATTGTCATCCTTTTTATGTCCTTAAAATAAAAATATCACATGTTCAAAGAGCCGTGTGCCTATGATAAAACTATACAAAACTAATAAATGTAAACATAAGATAAAAATATGATTTTTTTGCAATTACATAAATGGAATTTCATGAAGAACTGTATAGGTACTACCATGTTACTTAAATTATGTGCATTTTTAGATTAATTTAAAATTATGAGTTTATAATATCCTATGATAAGTATATACATAACTAGATGTAAGCTTAAACTCAGCCTTTGTATCTGTCAAAAATCTAAGAAAAATTTAGCAAGTACTTTTTTGTTTGTTTTTTGTTTTTATTATGTAGTTCTCATGGTGATCTTTCCATTTTAGACACATTTACTTAAGAGTACATAACAATCCTTTTTCTTTTAAAAAGTTTTTAGAATTCCTTTTGAAGTGCTTTGCTTATTTTATCTTGTATTCATTTCTGAACAGTAGTTCCTTGTTTATAGTCCCTGAAAGATATTGCTCCCACATTTAGCAATATTCCATCAATAGATAATTATGAAGTAACATAAGTGAATGTCAAATCTTGAACTAGTGAATTGTCAGCATAGATTTTTAAAACGTGACTAAAAGTAAGAAAATAAGACTTTTTTCTCCCCCCCCCCCCCTCTCTCTCCCCTCCCCCCCTTTTGAAAAAATTTGAAACAGGGTTTCTCTGTGTAGCTCTGGCTGTTCTGGAACTTGCTCTGTAAACTAGGCTGTCCTCGAATTTAGAGATTCACCTGCCTCTGTCTCTGGAGTGCTGGGAATAAAAGGGTGCACCACCACCCCTTTCTACAACAAAAGGCTAAAGTCTGTTTATAGTAGTTGTTACTTCTTTTGGTAGATTACTTTTTAATAAAAAAGTTTATTATGAGAAGAAAGTCTACTTACGTAATGTTTGTAGACACTGTCTGAATGACTTCCCAGTTAAGATCTTTTTATTAGTTGCTAGGTCTCTCACTAAATTTGGAGCATGAGATTTTGGCTACATTGTCTGGCCAGTGAACCTCTGTCCTCTATACCCAGTGTTGATGTTACAGCTGTGTGCCTCCATGCCTGCCATTTAATGGGTTTAGTGGATGGAACTCAGGTCCTCATGTTTGTGTACCAAGCACCTGACTGACTGAGCTGCCTCCTCAGGTCCCATCTTTGCTCATGCTTGCCTTGGGCTCACTCTACAGGCAGGGCAGGCCTTGAACTGGCAATCTTTTTGCCTCAAGCTCTCAAGTAGCTGGGATCATGGCTCTGCTCTGCTAGGCCCAGGTGAGAGCACCCTTCTAGAAGACACTGCTTATCACTGACACACCTGTAGGGGTGTACTTCATAATTTCGGATTTGTTGAGAAGTGTGATGGATGATTTGGGTTGCCAATTTGATTGGACTTTAAGAACGTATCTCTAGGAGATCAGCAGGCTACAATCTGGCTGTCTGTGGGGCTGTTTCTTGGGAGGAGAAACCATCTGTGAATGTGTGCAGTATTATCCCATAGGCTTGGTGCCAATGGAAAAAGAAAGAAGGGGAAAGCAGCTGAGAGCCCGCCCCAGCCTTGTGCTCTCTCATCACCATGACTTCTATGCTACAATGGAAATGATGAGCAAAAGCATATCTTTCCTCGATTAGGTTGTTCATGTCACATATTTTGGTCATAGCAACAACGCAAGCAATAAAACAAATATAGAATATTATAATTTCATTTTATTAACTGCACAAATGCTGAAAAATTACATGTGTAGGGAAAGGTATATACATGTGACATTTTCTTGGGTTCACAATATCTGCATTTCAAACAACTGGTGTTGTTCTTTTCCTGTTGCAGAGCACTTCACCTGCATCGTCAAAGTCCTCTTCACCCTGCTGTACACGCAGGCCCTGGCAGCACTCTCAGTTAAGGGCAGTGAAGAGGACCGGTCGTCATGGACACGCACGGCAGCTCTCAAGAAGGTAGTCTCTAGTCTCCTCCCTGACTTCCGGCTCATGGAGTAGTTGGGGAAAGCCATTAATTTGGGATGAGAGTGTGTATTTGGTGTGGGATTTTTGTGTGTGAAATTTTTTTTGTTTTGCTTTTGTGGTGCTGGGATTTGAGGACAGGCCTCCTAAATGCTAGATCTGCTCTACCACCCAGCCGTAGCCTAGCCTAAGATTGGTTGTTAGAGAGGCAAAATGAATTAAAAGTTGTTTTAATTTGAAATGGAATACCTATGGGGTGGGGGAAGAAAGAAAAAATGTTTATTGCACGCCTTACTAATTAGGGTTACTATTGCTGTGACCGAAAGCAACTTGGAGAAGAAGGGCTTATTTGCCTTACGTATCCTGAGTCACAGTCAATTGAAGGAAGCCAAGGCCGAAAAAGCCAGAGGGAAACTGGAGGCAGGTGCTGATACAGAGGCCATGGAGGAGTGCTGCTTACTGGCTTGTTTCTTGAGGCTTTGCTCAGCAATTTAAAAAGAAAAAAAAAAATAAAAACCGCACGCACGCACACACGCCCGCCCGCCCGCCCACCCACCCACCCACCCACCCACCCACCCACCCACCCACCCAGGACCAACAGCTCAGGAGTGTCCCACCCACAATGAGCTGGGTGCTCCCCCACCAACCTCCAATCAAGAAAATGCCTACAGCTGGATGTTAAGGAGGCATTTTCTCAATTTCTCGATTGAGGTTTCCTCGTCTCAGATGGCTTTTAGCTTATGTCAAGTTAGCATAAAACTAGCCAGGATACTGCACTGTTAGACTTTCTGTATTTCTAAATTTGGCCTCCATCAACTTAAAATTAACAGTTTTGTCTTTGTTTTGTAGTAACGCTTAAGATTAGAGAATTTTTTTTTTAATGTGCCAGTTCAAATTGTATCAAAAGAGCTTGTTTCAAAAGAGCTAAAACTACTTGCAAATTCATAAAATGTTTTAATTATGACTTTCATTTTTCAACCAGTTCCTTCCAAAATCACAATTACATGCACTGAAATTTAACATAGTATATCACAAAGTGCATTGTATCTTAATTTGGGATGCTAGCCAGTTGGCCATCACACTGATATTAGTATGCCAATCTGTCTTTGATGACAGATATTAATGTTTGCTTATTTGTTTGTTGTTGTTTAGAGATAGGGTTTCTCTCTGTAGCCCTGGCTGTCCTGGAATCCTGTAGACCAGGCTGGCCTCAAACTCAGAGATCTGCCTGCCTCTGCTTCCTTAGTGCTGAGATAAACGCATGTGCCATCACCACCCTGTAAAAGTAACTTTATTTATCATGGCTCAGTTGTTGTCTTGGAAGCTTACTACCTCCTTCTGCTAACCTAGGCCTAGTCCTGGAAGCCTTTATCCTCCATACAATCTAACATAGGCCTAGAATGTTTTCAGCCTCTGAGACTTACTGCTTAATAAACACATCTTTACTTGTTCTTTCTGAGCTCTGGGCTGGCTGGTTCAACTCCGCTGTTCTGGCTCAAACTCCTCTCTCAGCTGACTTATTTAATCTGGCTTCTCTCTTGTCCTAGAATTGCTCTGCTTATCCTCAAGCTACCTCAGCAATCTGCTCTAATCTTCTGGCTCCTTCTCATGTTCTGGACTGTTCCATCCTCACTTGAGTTCTCTCTCTGCAACCCTTCTCTTTATTACTGTTCTGGTAAAACTGCTTCCTCTCTGAAAAATTGTCTCTTAAGTAGCTTCCCTTTTCTCCTCCCTTCTTGTGAGAGTTGGGCATATCCTAGTCTGTCAAATATTCTGATTTGTCACCTTTTCTGCTACTCTATTAGACATCACTTTCTAACATGGTGCTTCCTTCTACAAACTAATTTTATCTTTGGGATTAAAGGCATGAATCACTACACCTCGATCTAAGTTTTTCTTTACCTGATACTTGCTCTATACCAGGCTGGCCTTGAACTCAGATCTCTTTGTCTCTGTCTCTGTATTAAAAGCATGTTTGTATCCCAGCTGGGTCACACAGACCTAGACGGTCTTTGGATATCATCTCTTGCCAGAGCAGCCATGTTCTGAATTAACATTCCTCTACACCACCCTGCCAGATGTTACGTTTTTTTCAGACAAAGAATTGAGAATTGTCTGAGCCTTGGCTTTCTTAAAGGAAACTACAGTTTGCATTGTGTGATTTATCAGGGCACCTACTAGTATTCCTAGCTTGGGGAAGGTTGAGCCAGAAGGATTACAAATTCTAACCTGAGCCTGAGCCAGCCTGGTTCACATAAGTAGCTAGGTCAGCCTGGGTACATGAGACTGTCTCAAAACAAACAAGAAGACTCTTTATAGCAGAATTTCTAAATCTGGACTTTTGATTACTTTTTGTTGTTTGTTGAAAGTAGGATCATAGCATCTGAAATATGTCCTTAAAAGGACATGACCTTTACCCTGCCCCAAAATTCACAAAGCAGTGTTTAGACAAAAGTATTGAACCCGACAGACCTTGTGTGTCACTGAATTATTTCTCAGAAGGTGTGCATGGGTGCGTGAGTGAGTGCCTGTGTGCATGTGGGGTGGTGATGGTGGTGGTGGTGTGTGTGTGCGCGCGCATACATGTACATTTGGGTAGCTACAGAGGGCAGAAGATGTCAGATTCCCTAGAGCTAGAGTTACTGGTGGTTGTGAGATGTCGACTGTGTGTGCTGGGAACTGAACTCCAGTTCTCTGTAAGAGCAACAAGAGCTCATGACCACTGAGCTATCCCTTCTGTCCTGTGCCTGTGGTATCTGATCCCATTCTTTATTTCACCCACTGGTTTCTGCTACCTCTAGAGTTTGTCAGGTCTTGATTTTAGTGTCCATGTTCTCCTTAGTTGTATCTTAAGCTTTGTAAATCTACTCTTGCATTATTCAAAGATTGCATATATCTGCACATATGTAAAATAAAGTTTACCATCCAGTACTGCTCACAGAAAAGGGATTGGAAAGGCGGTAAGAGCCTTGGACCAGGATTTTTGCAGGGCAACTATCTTCTGTGTATGAGAGGGAAGCTGCACTCAGAAAATTGCAACAGTATGGTTACCTAAATAATACCTGCATAGTGACATCCAGTTGATATGCCAAGGTGGGTGGGGAAAATCTCCATGGCCTCACCTAGATGAAGAGCTACAGGCAGACAGTGGCTGCTGCAAATGAGAGAATCAGTCTTCTCCGGGGACAAGCCCCCTGACAGGTAATCTAATCTCAAGTGGTCAGCCCTGCATACACACACACATACAAGTAACAATAAGTGGACCCAGAGATTGGATTGTATTCTCCCCCCGTCCCCCCCCCTCTCTCTCTGTCTCTGTCTCTGTCTCTCTCTCTCTCTCTCTCTCTCACACACACACACACACACACCAATAATAATTAAAGAAGACATTATGAATTTTAGAATGAGTAGAGGATACATGGAAAGTTAGATAAAAAACGGGAAGTGGAAATGATGTAAATAGAGTATTCATATGTGAACTTCTCACAAATTTCAACGCTGTTCCAGTTAGAGTTGTCACTGCAAACCAGTAAGCATTACATCGAGGCAGCTTTCTAGTGTGACATAGAACTTTTTGTGTGTATTTGATAATAGTTTTTAAATTGATTATCAGGTCAGGTGGTAGTTGTGTATGCCTTTAATCCCAGCACTTGGAAGGCAGAAGCAGGCAGATTTCTTGAGTTTGAGGTCTACAGAGGTCTACAAAGTGAGTTCTAGGACAGCCAGGACTACATAGAAAAACCCTGTCTCGAAAAACCAAACCAAATCAAACCAAACCAAAACAAAAATATTCCTCCCCCCAAAAAAAATCAACCAACAACCAAACAACCCCAAAGCAAAAAAACTGAAAACCTTACTGTCACTCAGTAACTTACATCAGTGATCTGAGCATAAAGTTGTTCTTTAAAACTTTTCTTTTGTAACATTCTAGAAATATTTAATTCAAAAGTATACTAAACTTTGTAAGCTTTTAGGGTGGATCATGTGCTAATCTCATTGATTAACAAATAGCATATGCATGGACTGTAGGGGGGAGGGAAGGAGATGGAGATTTAAACCTTTTGGGTTAAGTGAGCTCTGCCTAAATATTTAAGAAGTAATTTGATTCAGTCAGATTTTCATAACATCTTACTCTTTTGATATTTGGTAAGATATTGATTTGTATAAATATGTAATATATAGTAATCATATTTAGGAAACAGTCATTCTATTTATTGGGCAAGAACAATGCAAGTTACACTATGCGGAACAGTTGTAAAATTAGGAATATTTTTGTAGTTTAGAATTAGAGCAGTATACCTGACTGGGTACAGTAGAAAGCAGAAGGGAAATTTTTAATTTTTTATTAGATTAAATTTTTCATTAAAATAAAAAACATGTTCTGGCAAGTTCCAACACCAGAAGCTCCAAATTAGCAAGATAAATTCCATTCATTAGCCAGCAGATACTTGTTAGAGTTTCATTATGAAGAAGAATTTGTGGAAAATTAAAAGCATAGTTATGGACATTTTGGAATTCACAGTCTAGGCGAAAAGGATACAGTAACATGGATGAAACACCTAGGATAAAGAAACCAAGTATCACCAGATAACAGACTCTTTTCTCCAGGCTGTGAACACCATTAGTGCTGGAGCCGGAGGTGTGGCTCAGTGGTAGAGTGTTTGTCTAGCATGCTTAAATTCTGAATTCAATCCCTAGAGAGAAAGGTCTAACAGAAATGGTGGGAAGTGGAAGATGAGAGTTTGGAAAGTATGTACTGCATAATGTATAAATGCAAGTTAATTAATTTTTAAAAAGTAAGAGTTCAGGACAAAATTTCTTGGTGTTTATTCAATTATTCTTTATATTTTAAAAGTATAGTTAATGAGTGCAATGACATCATAGATATTTCTTGTGATTTATACCTTATTATAATGTATATATTTATACCCTTTTTACTGTATCAGTAAGTATGAGATTCATTTCTTTGATAGAGTTTATTGAAAAAAAAATTCAGGGCAGGGTTTCTCTGTGTAGCCTTGTCTGTCCTAGACTTGCTTTGTAGACCAGGCTGGCCTTGAACTCACAGTGATCCGCCTGCCTCTGCCTCCCAAGTTTTGGGATTAAAGGCATGCGTCACTGCCACCACCACCCGGCCACCACCACCCGGCCGAGATTTTTTAATTTGTAACTTTTTCTTTTCTTGTAAAAATGGAAGCAGTTATTAAGCTTCATTTATAGTCTATTATTTAGTGTGATTGTTTATATATTATGTAATAAGTATTTTATCACAGTTACATTTTTACAGTAAACTTTAAAAAAACCTCTTTAGGGAATTTGTAAACATTGTGGCCTTTTTTTTTTTTTTTTAACATATGAAATGATTTGTACCACTGTCAGAAGAATATTTATATACACTTTTATTTGACTCTCATCAGGTTGCAAATGTTTTTTTATATGGTTCAAATTTGTTGTATTTTTTGCCTACAAAGTATTTCTGAGTCAGTGTTCCATAGTTTAGGTGACTCTTCCTTAGGATGAGTTCTCAGCAGTGGAAGTCTCTTGTGGCTATATATGTTTGCAGTGGGTATGTATGGATATATATCTCCATATATATATTCCTACATTCTATCTTTTAAAGACATAATTGGAATAGTTTTAACCACCTGCTCAATTTTATTGTGAATGCAGAGTTAACCTGGATTTAGAAGGACTAAAATTTACTTAATTGAGAAATAATGCAATTATAATTTTACTTACATTAAAGGCGATTATTTCCAGTGAACTTTCTTTTATAATTTCTTAGTGTCCAATGTAAAACCGGTATTTTAATTTTTCCCAGAATACGTGTGATGCAGAAAAGTCTCATGAAGTGCTGCTGAGCTTTGTTATAAGTGAGCTGTCTAAAGGGAAGTTATACTGTGAAGAAGGAGCTCAGGAGTGTGCAATGGTGAGTCAGTTACGTTAAATTTCATTACCACTAAAAATGAACTTTTGAAAAGCTGCATTTATTGCAGGATGAATTCTTCCACTTTTCTTTTTAACTTTAGGTTAGTCCTATTGCTTGGTCTCCTGAATCCATGGAAAAATACATACAGGACTTCTGCTTGCCTTTCCTCAGGATCAGCAGCCTTCTTCAACACCACCTCTTTGGGGAAGATTTACCAAGTTGCCAGGTATAATTTGGGGTAGAGAATAGGGACTTGTTATAGTAGGCAAATTTGTAAATCATACTGATGAATAGTAAAATATTTGTCTCTTAATATGCAAAACTGGGTTATGAGGATATTAAGGTCTAGCTCAAAAGACTAGCTATCCCAAATTTTACTACTTTGTGTTTATTAGCATCCACTTACTTATTTATTTTTTCCCATAACATTGCTAATTTTAGATGGATGAGCAGTTTTGAATCAGGTTAGTGCAAATTCAGGCCAAATACTTGAATAAGAGTGGCATCCATTGTGCTCGTATTTTTATCACTGGCATTATATGCCTTTAAATCTCTTTTAAAGGTTCCATTGCTCAGAAGAGTGGCTGTTAGATGGTGTGGCAGGATTTAGGTTTTTATGGCAATAAAATGCTTGCTTTTTAGCTAATTGTGTTAAAAATTGGGTCACTGAATTACTGCAGGTTTAATCTAGTTCACAGCTGTGGGTCAGAAGACCATGCAAGAGAGACACAGGGCAGGAGGCTGGAAGGGAAACCAGAGGGGGTGACATGGTCCTGCATGTACTGCCAACTCAAGGAATTTGATGTAGAAATTATAACTCAACTATTTATGGCCTTTGAAGCCTGAATTATATCAGACTAAAATAGCTTTTCTGTTTCTTCTGTCCTGAGTAGTGGTTGAATGTGATGTTAAGTAGTTTTATAGTCTTGCTTTCTATCAAGGCGCCTGTGTATCTTTTACTAGCACCATCCACTTAGAGTTATAAGATGTTGATCAAGGTTAAAACAGTTAACCATGAGATATTTTCTTTCTTTACTTTTTTTTTTTGAGATTTTCTACTAAAAAAAAAACAAAAACAAAAACAAAAAGACTTAACTTTATAGAAGGCTTGTTTTCTAACATGCAGAACATTTTTAAGCATGAAAATTGCCCAGTAAAAGTCAGCCCCTCCCTTTACCAGTGTGTTCTCTGCACACCTCAGGCTACTAGCTGGGTTGCTTCTGTGCTTGCTACCTTACTGCTTCTGCTTCCATTTGTTTTTACTAGAAAGCAATTCTCTCTCTATGTGCTTGGAGGCAGAAGCTCTGGATCTGGCCACTGGAAGTTGGTGTAGCATATGTGCCAGCATATTTTAGAACACCAGATGCATACATAGACTAGAGAACTATGCTGAATTAGGTGTATTTTAAAGAGTCAGAAAGAGATTAAAGTGTTCTCTACTGCTGAACCATTTCTCCAGCCCCATAAGTAAAATTTTAAAAATGACTAGAGCTAGTGAGAAGCTTAGCAAAGTTTTGGGATATAAGAAAAATGTATTAAAAGTTATTTTATTTCTATGCTTTAGAAATAACCAATCTAAAAATGAGCTTAGTCCAGGTGTCATGGTGCATGCCTTCAGTTTAAGTACAGGAGGTAGGGGGCAGACAAAGCTCTTAGTTCTTGGTCAGCCTGCTCTATATAATTAGTTCCAGACTAGTTAAGGATACATAAAGAGACCCCATTTCAAGATAAGTAGATATAAATAAGTATAAATAAAATGAAATTAAGAAGTAATTTCATTCCACTAGAGGATATAAAGAAAGCTATTACATAGTTAGTGTGTCAGTGGGGCTAGTGCTGCCCTTCTGATCATGTCAGGGGAACTGTTGCACTATAGTGACAAAGGACTCGTATTGAGCATACATCAAAAATCTTGAAACTCAAAGCTGGGCGCATGCCTATAATCCCAGCACTCAGGGAGGCAGAGGCAGGTGGATCTCTGTGAGTTTGAAGCCAGTCTAGTCTACAAAGTGAGTCCACGACAGAGAAACCCTGTCTCAAAAAACAAGCAAACAAACAAAAAGTAGACATGTTGTGAAAAGAATATATGTGAATGGCCAACAAGTAAAAGAAAGGTGCTCTATGCATTGCTCCTTCAAGAAGCACAAGCCAGCGTACACGACGGTACCAAGTTAACACCACAAATGACAGTCAAGTGTTGGTGAGGATTTGGAGTAGCCGAGATAGAGCACATTCAGTTTGGAAAAGATTTCTTAGTTTCTCTTAAGAATCAGGCATATCTTTGTTTTACAAGTCAGCAGTTCTGTTTGTACATGTCCACCAAAATAAATAAAGACATGTATCTATATAAAGACCTAAAAGCATATTTATAGTACCTGATTCATGATAGTGAAAACTTATCCAGACATCTAGGAATATACAAGTGAAATTTAGTATGTCTATATTGTAGACTAAACTATTAAAAGAAACAGCTGGTGTCATGGCACATACTGGTAGGATATGCCAAAAGGTAGGGGCAGGAGGATCATGTGCACCACGCCAGCCAGGGCTTCACCTTGCCAGAAGGAGTGGCTCAAACCTTTCCCCCTAGTACTTGGGAAGTATAGGCATACAGACAGTCATAAGTTCAAGGCCAGCCAGGTGAACCACATGATGAGTTCTGGACCAGCCAGGACTGCGTAGTGAGACCTTGTCTCCAAAAGTGGAGAAAAAGCATAGAAAGCTGATATGCACAATGCATGAATCTAAAAATTATTCTAGGTAAAAAGACATCAGATACAAATGTACTGTATGATTCTACTTATATGAAAAAAAATTAAGTCAAAACTATGAAAGTAGAAAGCCTATCAATGGTTAACTGGTTGCCAAGAGTATGGGCTAGGATTTACTGCATACGAGTACAAATAAACATTAGGAGTGACAGAATTGTTCAAAAATTTTACTACAGTGCGTGAATTATACACACATATGAAATTAATTGAGCTGCACCTAGAATGAATGTATTTCATGGCATATAAGTTATACTTTGGTAACGCAGCTTTTAGAAGTCAGTTCTTTGTGTAGTTGCATAAAATGGAGGATCTGTAGTTTCAACTTGCATATCATTATGATTTTTCAGCTTAGTTTTTTCTTTGTAATAAAGTTTGGAATATTGTACTTCATGTATAATATTGGCTCAGTTATAAAAATTCATTATGTGCCAAGCACTGAGGACTTGGTCTTAGAGGGAGGTGAAGTTATTTTTAAAGTTGTGTGTGTCGGGGGGGCATGTTGCACACAGGAATTGAGAAATTAAAAGGTATGAAAGGGTTCATTTGTTTTCTGAATAAAGCTCAGTGCTATGGAATATCATTAATTACATCTCTGGGAAGATGGAATTGGAAGATGGAAGATTAGATTGAATAGGCACTGACTCAGCAAACAAAGGAAAGCAGATCTACTAGCCTCCCACAGAGTCGTGTTTAAACAAAGAGGGCCTGGGAGACCTATATTTGTGTTTATAGACTAACAAACATCTTTGGAAGTAAGCTGAGGGGCTGTGGTGTGGCTCAGTTGGAGAGTTCTTGCCTAGCATGTACAGAGCCTCGTTTTCAGGCCCCAGAGCTACATGTGGAGGGAGAGACAGAAGACCAGACGTTCAAGGCCAAAGCTACTTAGGGGATGTGTGGTGAGCCTGGGGTATGCGAGGCATTGTCTCAGAAAGAAAATAAAAAATTTGAAGCCAGTCTGGTTTAGAGAGTCCAGACCAGCCAGCGTGACATAGTATGAGCCTGTCTCAAAAAGGGAGAAAAACAAACAAATATAAGGAATATATATTATTCATTTTAATTTTTCTAGTTCTTTATTAATGAACAGAGCTTCAGATCTGACAGATCATTCTACAGATTATTTAGAAAGCATACCACACACACTTAGACACCATAGCCCACCCATCCTCCCACTTAAAAACATTTTTTTTTTTTTGTTTCATGTGTATGGAGAACCCAAGAAAATTATTTAGCTCTTCTTTCTGTGCCATTGCTTGGGCTGGTGTGCAGATGCAGAACTTTATGAGCACCTTACCCCTCAGTCCCACCAGCCTTGCTTACTGAGGTATAGGCTCATTGTTATAGTTCAAGCTGCCTTCAGACTCTTCGATCTTGAACTTTCATATTCCTATAATACAGGGGTGCCCACCACGCCCAGCTCAATGTGCGCTTTTAAATACCAAATAGCCTTTTGTTTTCTAAAGAGCTTTTATAGAGTTTCTAACTTTTGTAAACTATTCAGCTTATATGTGACATATATGTTAAAAAAAAAAACGTAGATTTAAATTTTAAGGAAAACTATTTGGAGGCTGCTTGGACGAAATGAAGAAGGAGCCTTCTCTCCGTTGCTTCACTCCTTCACTCATTTTCAGTTGCCTTCATTTTGTGCTATCCCAAAGTCATTGGTGAAGATGACAGTTAGAATAACTTGAGAATTTTTTCTTTTACATCTAAAAGGAAGAAGAAGAATTTTCAGTTCTTGCCAGCTGCCTGGGACTTCTGCCAACTTTTTACCAGACAGATCACCCGTTCCTCAGTGCCTCTTGTCTGCACTGGCCAGTTGCCGCACTTGACATTATAACACAGTGGTGTCTTGAGATAAAATCATTTACGGAGAGGCATGCAGAACAAGGAAAGGTATGTAGAAAGAGGAAACCACTTGCTGTGATGGCAGTGTGCCAGAGGTAGGGGAATAATGGAAAACTTCACATTTCAGGTCATTGACAGCAGGTTTTAAACTGATAAAGTTGAAATAATAGGTGAATCATTAGTAGTTAAAAAAATGTTAGCTTAAAATTGTATTAGTGGTTACTTTTAGCTTATCAGTAGATTTTAATAAAATAATTTAAGCAACCATTACAGTAGGGTTGGAAGATAAAAAGCTTCAAGTTAATAAACTGTATTCTTAGTTGTAGAACTGTCTCATGTTTAAAAGTATTTGAAATGTATTTAATGTCTAAATGTGGGGTTCTTGCTGCCAGCTTGGTTGGTAAAGGGTTTGTGGTGACCAGCGACCAGTGAGCTGAGAATGGAGAGGCAGGCTGCAGGGCCACTACTTTTGCCGTGGTTTCTGTACAGCCTTTCTCTATAGAACTACTGATCCTAAGAAATGCAGTGATATGTATGATAAAGTCTTATTTCTCCTGGTAGTCCTGTTGACCTTAGTATATACAGTAAGGCACCAGATATAGTAAAATAGATGTAATACTTTAGTATATAAAGTAAAGACACCAGATTGTTTAGATGTGAAGGCGATAGACTATTTTTCTGATTGTAAAAGTCAGAAAGGAACTAGTGTAAGAGTTGTTTGAAAGAACTACATAACCTTGGCGCCAGATGCACATGATTTTCCAGCTTAGATGAAAACCATTGGCGTCTTCGAGTTCTCATGGCACATGTTCCTGTTTGTTTCATTGAGGTGCTGTCTGCACATTGAGGGCGGCTGGGTCCCCTTGCAGTCAAGAGCCTTCACCTTGCTTGTGTATCTGTTGTGATTATGCCACTCATCTCCTTCCTTGCTTGATCTGACACAAAAGAGTGTTCAAGTGTGCTGCAGATTTTAAGCCGCCTGTAAGCATGCCCATTGCTGCTGCTTCTGCTCAAGCAGCTGTACTGTTCTTCTGTTGAGCCCATTGCATTTTGAGGCCTTGCCTCTTCCATCAAGATTGTCTGTTAATCCATCTTTCTTTATGGTTCTAGCCTCCTCCATCTCTACTGCTGTGTCACTTTCTCTAACCATTGCTATATTTATGGGAAAGAATCAGCCTAGAGGAGCATGTGTGATGAGCCTGAATCCCCAAGTGCCACTGAACTTAGTTTCTGTTTACTTATCACATTTATCTCTTTAATGTAACGAAGGCGTCACAGAACACAATTCTTATTTTTCTTTGAATTTCTCAATTTCTAGAAAGTGTTTCATAGAAATTAGTCCCCTAATAGATATATGGAACTATAGTGTGAATGGAGTAACATCTAGGGGGGCACACCAAAGAAACAAAAACCTTTACCAGCACCTCTTTACAAATAGTAAATAAAACTTATCCTGCAGAAAGTGTTAGCTAACTTGGACTTTTTCATATGTAAACAGGAAGTTTACTCAAAGAGTTTTAGGCCAGCACTTACAAACAATCTTGATAGCCTGAAGTATATGATTGTTACTTATTCTGGAAGGGAGATTTCATGTAAAGCATTAAAATAGGAATAATGACTTATAGCTCTTGACTTCTGCTAAAGAAAAGCTGAAGCATTATTTATACATGACAGGTCAAGACCTGGTGTCAGAAAATGTTTGTTTAATTAATGTTTTTTTTTTTTTTTTTGCATGTTTACAGATACATTTTCATGCATACTCAGAGATATTTTTTCTCTTAAAATAGCAAACATGCTTTAGGGTGTTTACTCTAAAGTTTTCAGCTGCTATAATTGAAATCTGTATGGAAATACAGAATAATAATTGCTAAAGGACTGTTTTTTGTTTTGTTTTTTTTTAAATGGGAAAAGAAGGGTTTTTGATAAATAAGTCACATTCTTGAAGGCAGATTTTCCTTCCTAAAATAAAATCCTTTTAAAAATTGAGTATATAATTTTAATATTTCATATACATGGGGTTGATGATTATTTTTGGATGTTTTAGGCCTTGCTTATCCAAGAGTCAAGATGGAAATTACCACACCTGTTACAGTTGCCTGAGAATTACAACACCATTTTTCAGTACTACCACAGAAAAACCTGCAGTGTCTGCACCAAGGTTCCTAAAGACCCGGCTGTTTGCCTCGTTTGTGGCACTTTTGTGTGCCTGAAAGGACTGTGCTGCAAGCAGCAAAGTTACTGTGAATGTGTGCTGGTAAGCAAGTGGCATAGCGTCAGTCGTAGGCCCGGCCTCGGGGGATGGGGTGCAGTGAGCCTCAGCTCTTCACAGTCTGTGCGTTAGACAGCACACTTGAGGTAAAACCCAGACTGTATTTAAGAAGTTAAGCCTTCCTGAAGTACAATTCCAGTTCTTCTTTCTCTTGCCCTCTTTTTAACATGCTGGGAAATAGCCTTCGTTGATGCATGGAGGTGCTAGCTAGCTTCTGAGCTAGACAAGCTGGTAATCGCTTCCTATATAATGTTCACCCAAACTCTTCACGTGTTAATGAGCTGTTGGGGCTGGGGTATAGGGTTAAATAGAGGTAATCTTATTTTTAAATTAAATAGTTCTATATTATTAATTAAGATATTCTTGATTTTTCTATAAAGGCTGTTTAATTTAAAGTGTATTGTTATATTTTAATTTTTTTAAAAAAGCATTCTCAGAATTGTGGTGCCGGAACAGGAATTTTCCTTTTAATCAATGCGTCAGTGATTATCATCATCCGAGGCCACCGCTTCTGCCTCTGGGGTTCTGTCTATTTGGATGCTCATGGAGAAGAAGACCGAGACCTCAGGTTAGCCCTGCCTGCATGTGTCAGATGTTTTCCTGCAGCTCCAGCAGTAGAAACAGTGTGCCACAAAGTATGACAATTATTAATTTAGTTACTTCTCACTTTGAGATTTTTTTTTTTTAAATCTAAAATACAGGCCACATAAAAGTACGCTATTATCTCTGCAGCAGTGTATTAAAGAAGAAATGCATATGAAAACCTGCTTGGATTGTGTAACTTGTAATGCTTTTGTCCTTCCTTTGTGTTGCAGGCGAGGCAAACCTCTCTACATCTGTGAGGAGCGATACAGAGTTCTTGAGCAGCAGTGGGTGTCTCACACTTTTGACCACATCAATAAAAGATGGGGTCCACATTACAATGGGCTGTGACGCACACCTCAGCACTGCATATACTATCATTTTCACTGACATTGGTTTTATCAACAATAAGCTTTAATTTAATTTGGGGGGATTGATGTCTTTGCTGAAGGATAAAGAGAAAACATACATTATGAAGCCTTCCCAAAATTAGGTGCTTGATAACCATATTAATGGTATAATATTTTTTCTCAAGTATCTGGACAACAAATAAGATAAATCATCCATTAATGGTCATTTTTTTTGAGTGCACAATTAATAAAAAGCACAACTTGTCCACAAAAATCATTCAGAAACGATTTTCCCTACAGTCCCCTTACTGGCTGTTCACTGAGAGAAAGGATGTGATTTATTTGAAGTTTTACTGCTCTTTTTGTGTTTTAATTTGCATCTGCTAAACATAATGCATCTTTTCCTTTGTCATCCTTGTGTTGATTTGAGATTTTTGCTGTATGTAATTAGAAAAATGTAAAACATGATTTATGTGAAATATTGTATAGTAAAAATTGGTCTAATTAGTAGAACTTTAAATTTTTTCTTATTGTGAGGAATCTGTTAAAAGTTTAAGGCTTTGCTGAAAACTTAATTCATTCTCAGGAATTTCATAAATGCTTTCCCTGGGTAAATAACTGACCTAGCTGTAAAATAGATAGCTGCTATCCGTATAGTGGAGTGCACTGGGGGAGGGGCAAAGCATATGTGTGGTTGGGGAGGTCCTTAAAAATAAAAACCTGTGGGCTGAGGGTATAGCTTAGTGGTAAAATGCTTAGCTAATATTCACAAAACCCAAGTTCATCTTAAGCACCACACCACCACCAACAACAAAAAAAATCAATTTGCCATTTCAGTGGAATGAATTATTAAGAGTTGTTAGTGCCTACTAGATGTTACAATAAAATCAAAAGGGTTAAGAACACATGATGGCAGAGTTTTGATTCTGTGCATGCCCACCTTTTATTACCAACCAAGCTTTTATTTATATGCTCAGTTTGAAAATGCTCATTTGTCCCAACAGATGGACTTTTAAAGTTCTGGATTTCCAACTCTCCTGACTGACGGAAGAAGCTGTCTGTGTTAGGTTTTTGCAGTATAATCACTGCGGCTTTCTTGTGGGCTCCTAAAGCAGGCAAGGCTCAGAGGCGCTGGCCTTGGGAGTGAGCCATGCTGCTGCTTTGAGACACTGCTGTGAAGTCAGCTTGTGTGCGCAGGGGTTTAATTGAGAATGGGAATGAATGAGCTAAAATTCACACAGTAAGGGGGAAGGAAGATGACAGAAAAGCATGTTTTATTGATACCAAGATTTTTTTTCTAGGTGATTCAGTAATGTGATGATTATTTTATACATAGTGCTATCAAGCAATTCCTGGTACTTTGGATTTCCATGGCTTGTTACATAAAATTACATTTTTACTTGTAAAGGTAAACTTTGAAACATTGAATGAGACAATATTAAAGTAACATCAGACCCATGTTCCAAAATGTTCTGAATGGCATGGCATTACAGAATATGAAAATTAACAGAAAATGATGCTTTGCATTCAAATAAGGGAAACAGTAGGGCACGTTCAGATGTGCTCAAAATCTGTCAGATGATTGCCTGGAGCGCTTGAAGAAAATATGCGGGAATAGCTTGCTGTTTTCATATACATTATCAAAATCGTGAGATAGCTTTCTGTAAGACTAGAATGGTTTGCTGAGGTAAAATCACTGTCCTTCCAGCACCTGCTTTTTAAAGGACTGTGCTGTAAGTTTACCCTGTTACCTTGTTTGCATCGGTCATTATGAGTATCAGACCATTTGTAAGTGTGGTTGAAGAGCAAAATGCTCATTACATCCCTAGTAAATACTGTTACAGGATTCATGAACTTGAACAACTCTACAGTTTGGAACTCTGACGCTGTACGTACATGGTATAATGTAGTCAGACTGTGGTCACTACATTTTTAAGTGGGATGTTTATGGTTGTGCATATGGATGTGAAGTGAAAATAATTAGCCTTAACTTTAAAATTTGGATATTTGATAGTGTTTATTTTGATATTGGTGAATTAGTCACCAGTAAATTTTAAAAAAGCACTTGGTTGAAAATTGTACTTGAATACATACATGCATGCTGCTAAATTAGAACTTCCATTTCCCCTAACTTTTATGAGTCCCATTTATAAGCCCACTTTTAAAATAACAGGTCCAAGTTAGAGTGATGTGTGTATATTATTAAAAAACATGTACTGGTGTGATCTTGTATGAATGATCATTTAAATACAGTACATTACTGTAGAAGTGAAATCCACCTTTATAATTAAGCAGAAATTACAAAACTAAGAATAATTGACATTGTAAGATATGTTAATAAAACCTACTGTCATTTGCTTTGTGCAAGATCCTTAAAATGTTGAATGTTTATGTTTTCTTTTCCAGTGATGGTAACAGGTACCACATGTAAGTGATGGTATAGATAGGAGCTGCCTTGCAAGGAGTCAGCAGCAGCCTCCTCCTGCAGGACCAAGCCCTGTTTTCTTTGTGTGGGCTCATGGTCACACCTGTGCTAAGTGCTTGTGTTTGGGGAAGCAGAAGAAGGATGCTGTGCTGGCCCCTGCTCTCTGCTGAGAGTTCCCACCTAGGATTGGAAGCTGCTTCCCAAGGGCACTTGGTTTGAGTAGTCTGTGGTCTTACATGAACTGACAGTTATCATCAGTGCACCTCTGTCTTGTTCACAGGGTATTAATTCTGCTTATACAGCCTGATATTTATTGATTTCTAGGATCTATAAAAGATGCTGACCATAGGCTGAAGGGGATGTAACCCAAGACCTTCCATACTACCTTTGGGATTTTAACTGCTCGTTCTCAATTTCCTTTTCGTTGGCTTTTTTGAGTTCTTGTGGGGGGTGGGAGGGGGGGAAGCAAAACAAAGCATCCAGAAAAACAAACCCATGGTTTTAACCACTAGACTGAAATCATTGAGGTACATCTCCTGTGACGTACCTGATAGTTAACAGCTGTGAAGAGGGGATAGATGAAGACTGGCTCCAGTCCTCCTGTTCACACAGTCCTGTCCTCAGGCCTTATAACTGGCTGCATTTTAGCAAGCACTCCTTAATCAACAATGGTGAGCTGGAATGGGCAGGATGCCGATAACACGATCACTTCTCTGTTGTCAACTTTAAAGGTCCCAGTCAGGATGAATTGAGGGACCTAATGTTTCCGTGTGTCAGGGGCAAATGTAACAGCATGCATATGGAGGTCAAAAGACAACCTTGTGGGCTTGATTCTCTTAAGTCCTTTCACCTTACATGGGTCCCAAGGATCAAACTCAAGTCTTCAGGCTTCTCTGACAAGCACCTTTACTCACCAGGCCACCTCATCTTCCCTGAAGATTAGATTGCGCAGGAACTTTGAAAGAAGTCAGATGGTCATTTCTCATAGTTTTGTGAGGGGCGGTGGGAGGTTAAAGATTATGTATGTGGTGTTTGGGGGCAGGAAGAAAAGAGTGGAAATTTCTACGTGTGTGTGTGTGTGTGTGTGTGTGTGTGTGTGTGTGTGTGTGTGTGTGTGTGTGTGTGTGTGTGGTTTTTTTCTTTTTTCTTTTTCTTTTTTTTTTTTTTTTTGAGACAGGGTTTCTATGTGTAACAGCCTTGGCTGTCCTGGACCAGGCTGGCCTTGAACTCACAGAAATCTGCCTGCCTTTGTCTCCCAGAGTGGTGAGTCCATCTTGAAAGTCCTACTCTTAATCAGACTCAGGGCATATGAATAAGTTGGGCACTAGGGATGTATAAAATGACCCCTAAGTCCTGTGTAGACGTGGGGGTGTGAATCATATCAGACCTATTTCAAAGATCAAGAGTTGTAAAAATGCCTGTAGCTATGGACCTGAGAGGAAATCGTCCTGTCTCTGAGTGTAGGTGGTTTTGAGATGAAGGTGAAACCTAGACTGTACAAGTGGTTTTATAAGGCATTCTGGTGGTTTAATACTTTATCAGAGTAATGGCAAGTTGTTCTCAGGGTTTTAGATATTGAATATAGTATGATCAGATTTTTACTATGTGAGAGTAGGATGAACTGTGGAAAACTAGAGTGGGAGACTGGTGCCATTACAGTACAAATCAACACTCAGCAAGGGGACTTGTAATGCGGGCATAGGGCTGTGGGCGGAATCAGAAGAGACTTGACAGAAATACTTCGATATGTCAGAAATTCAGATAAATTAAATGCAGGGGATTCCATGTTGAACAAGGCAGAAAAGCCCTGTGCCTACTTACTGTCTAGTAGAACGTATCATGGTGCACTGCATGCAGCGCAACAGGAAATTACCAAAATAGTAGAGGACTGGGAGCCAATGGGCCCTTAGCACAAGGAGTTCATGGTAAGCACGTGAAAAAGTTGATGTGTTGTAAAGGTTTTAGTTGTAGGTCCTAAAGTAACAGCACGTGGCAGAGTTAAAGCACAGGAAGCAGAATGCAGTCTAATGAGATGGTGCAGGAAAACCAGAAGTGGCTTGTAACCTCTTGAACCATCTTATGGTCTTCATGGCCTTTATTTTGGCGTTAGCCTCAGTTCATAGTAGAGGTCAGCAAACCTTTTCCATAAAGGACGAGGGGTCTGTCACCCTACACTGTTCAACTCTTGTAAGGCAAAAGCATCCATAGGCATATGTGAGTGAGTGGCTGTGACTGTGCCAATAAAAACATACTAAAGGCGGCTGCAGTTGTGAGGAAGATCCAGAAGAATCTGGGAAAGTCAGGAGCATGCTTCAGAAGCCTAGAAGAAATGGTGTTCTGTACTGGAAAACTGACAGGAACTGCTTGTGCTTCAGTCATTGGTGGCAGTCTTAAGAAGTAGGAAGCAATTGTGGGGGTCAAGTTGGATGATGTTGATTAATATGCAGCTATTGATAAATGATGTGTGTGAAGGTGGGTGCTTTGTTAGCATTATAAGATGCAAAGCTACAAGAAGTCAGCTATGAATTGTGCCTGAAGCTGCTCATCTAGCAAGAAGAGCTACTACCCTAAATGGTGTCTTCATGTAAAGGATGGGGCTGAAGCGGGGAGCAGATAGGGAAAGAACACTGGTGTGGACAAAGCAGACAGCACTTTAGCCAAGAATAAAGCATTTTGCTTTTCCGATCCCCTAAATGTGACTTTCTAATAACACACAGGGCTCAGTAAGTAAAAAGCTTATCATGAGCTCAGCTTCCCAGCACCCAGGTACAACAGCATGTGCCCATAATTCCAGCCCTAGGGAGGCAGAAGCAGAAAGGTTGAGGTCTTGCTAGCAAGCTAGTCTAACTGAAATGGGGAGCTGTAGACTGAGAGAGAGACAGACAGAGACAGAAAGGGGCGGAGGAGAGGAGAGGCACCAAGAGACCGAGACAGACTGACGTGTTTTAAAAGGTGGAGGAGCTAGTGAGATGGCTCAGTGAGTATAGGTACTGCCGCTCAACAGTGTAAGCTTGACGACCTCAGTTCAGTCTCCAGAACCTACATAAAGGTGAGAAGCAACCCCACAAAGTTGTCCACTGATTTCCACGTGAGTGCCATGGCACACCCCACTCCCCCAACCCCAGAGTAATAATAAAAATGTAAAAGTGGGGAGTGAGAGAGGAAAACATTTGGCATCAGCCTATGGCCACCATATGCACTCACATGTATGTGCACACACAGGAACACACATACACATACACACAAAACATTTTAAAATAACTTCATTCCAGTCCTGTAGAACCATCAGTCTCTAATTCAGGTTTGTACTACAATACAAGTTATCAGCACTATTGTTCCTCGAGTCAAGACTGGAAAAAACTAGGAAAAAATAACTAAAAACAATGTGAAATCAAACAATCCAAAATAGTGAAACTGGCAAAATTCAAATAAAGACTAGTTACTATTAAGCTAATGCCAGCTGATTTTGTTAATTGTGCTTTGTGAGTTGTGAGCACTAGGAGGAGGGCTAAGGATATCTAAGAAATCTTATGTCATCTGTGCAACTCCTCTTCAAATCTAAAAATTACTTAAAATGAGGAATTAAAAATAGGACAAAAGTGACTGGGTCTCTGACTCTTGTGCCTGTTTCCAGGTTGTTTGTTTGTTTATTGGCTTTTTTGAGACAGGGTTTCTTTGTGTAGTCTTGGCTATCCTGGTCTCTCTTTGTAGACCGTGCTGGCCTCGCACATACAGAGATCCACCTGACTCTACCTTCTGAGTGCTGGGACTACAGATGTGTGCCACCATGCCTGGCTCCTGGGACTCTTTTCTTCCTGTTGGGTTGCTAATGTTGCTTCATCTTACTATTTTTTATTTTGTCATGTTTGGTTTTCATCTCTTAGACTCCTGTACTTTTCTAATGAGAGAAAGAAAGGGAGCAGAGGTGGGGAGGAACTTGGAGGAGTAGAGGGAAGGGAAACTATAATCAGGACATATTGTATGAGAAAATAATCAATTTTCAATTAAAAATGATAAAGAAGATAATGTAAAATAAGACAAATGGTCCTAATTTTATTGCTGGAGTAAAATAATGCCCAAGTTTGTATTAAAAGAACATACAGAATATCAGGAAAATAGGCCTTCAACAATCATCTTACCGTTCTATTGCTGTGAAGAGACACCATGACCAAGGCAGCTTATAAAAGAAATCCTTTAATGGGGAGCTTGCTTATAGTTTCAGAAGGTTAGTCCATGACCACCATGGTAAGGAGCTTGGCAGCAGACAGGCACTGGAGCCATATACCTGAGAGCTTAAGTCCTTGTCCACAAGTAGAAGGCAGAGAAAAGACTAACTGGGAATGGCATAGGCTTTGGAAACCTCGAAGTCCGCCCCCCAGTGATACACTTCTACAACAACATCTAACCAGTTCCACCAGTTGGAAACCAAGCATTCCAACAGGAGGGACCACTCTCATCCCAACTACTGCAACAGTTGACATTATTCTTGAAAAACTGCCTCACTATAAAAGTTTTCAGAGCCCATAGAGCAACAAAAATAAAATTAACTGGTGTTCGGCTTTTTACAACATAAAAAGCAAGAACAAATAGCAGAACTAACAAAAAACTCATCTTTTATTGAAATTCATGCTGACCCCTACATATCTAGATCATAGAAAATGAGTTGTAAACATGGAAACATCAGTCAAAAGGCGTGATGGAGGCCTTAGTGGTATAGCTCAGAGGTAGAGAGCTTTCCTAGCAGACACAAGTTCCTGGGTTCCATCTCTAACATGGCATATAATATAGTCCCATGGAATTTCACTGATTAGTGAGTGAAGTCTCATTAGACTGAAGGCTACCTTACTAAGGGAATTACTGACTGAAAACAAAAGGGCAGAGAGGCCCTAGTAGTGATGATGATGATGGTGGTGATGATGCCTGATAGAGATGAGGTGCTAATTATATTGTAGCCCAAGAACAAAGAAAAGGCCTCTGGAGGGTGATGACATGATCTAAATTCTTAGGTTATTTCTGAAGGATTGTTTGGTTTATATAAACCCAGGGCTTTACATACAAGTACTCTACCATTGAGCTACACAGCCCTCCCTGGAAGTGTTTCATATAAAGTTAAGGATTGCGATGAAACAGTGTACACAATAAGCCATGATCCATAGAAAACTAACAGATCGCATGATTTCAAGATGTTGAAGTTATTAGACAATGTGGTTTTGTCTTAGCTTTTATTTGAGAAAGAACCAAGGAGAAATCCTGTTACTAAACAATACAACCAAACTTTGGAGTCAATGGCTATGATTAATGAACACCCACTGAAAAGTGATGAAGGAAAAGCTGTGCTGGATCATGAATTGAACTAGTAGGAGAGGGCACAGAACATAGAAATGTAGTTTAAAGTAGGAGACATAGCAGTAACTAAGAGCTGTCGGATACTTGTAACTAGGGTCCTAGAAAGTGAGGTGAGGCAGTTGCAGTGACAAAGCTGAAGAGATCAGAGAGGGGGAGTTTCCTGCAGTGATGAAGGAAATGAGTGGCACTGAGCCATAAACTCACAGAACCCAGTAGGCCCCAAGCAGGAGAAAGAAGGAACTTTGTTTAGATGCACCATGATGGAAATTTAAAACAGCAACAGAACAACCAGGCTGCTCTGTGGGAAAGGGTCGTTACCTCAAAAACTACCAGCTCTGTAACCCAGAAAGCAAGAAGTGTGCAGAAAAACACAGCTTTGAAAGAATTCAAGTTCTAATGACAAATATTCAAGAATGAAGACAGACATTGAATACAATAACAAAGGAGAATCTGAAAGCAGTTCTCAAAACAGACAGAAAATGAACCTGATAAAAGGTTAAGTTTTAGCAAGAAATTAGAACAGATCTATGGTAAATGCAGCTAGATGGACAATTACCACATGGAATTATGAGAACTGGCCATGCGGTGCTTTAGTGTACGTATGGAAACAATAGAATAGACCATGGCCAAGGTAAACTACACTCTAGAATTGTTTTTCTTTCCTCACTAGGATGGCTTCAGATACAATGCTGGACAACATAGGTGTTGAAGGGATGTGGAGCAATTGGAAGCTTCCTACTAGTAGTATAGAAAATGTTCCTTCAGCTGAATTTCAGCTTGTGCCCTAGCACTAGGGAAGAAAATGCAGAGTGATCAGAAACTCAAGGCTACCTTCTGATGCAGTGCCGGTTTGAGGCCAGCTGGATTATAGAAAACCCTGTCTCGAGGATTCATTCATTGGTAGTTTCTCCCCATGTTAAACATACAAATTACCTGTTACCCAGCAGAATAGAAAGTATGATTAGGTGTTTGCAGCAACAGCATTTATAATAATGAAAAATGGATGGAAATAATGAAATGATGGATAAACAAAAGTTCCATATCTATGGGTACCAATGCATGTTATAATGTGAATGAACCTTGGAGATATGCTAATTGAAATAAGTCAGACACATGAGTTATTTAAAAATCCATTTCTATGACATGTCTAGTATACACAAATACATATGGAAATGCTAGGTTAATGATTGCCAAGTAATTGAGAAGGAAGAAATGGGAGTGGCTGCCAATGCCTTTAAGGGATATGAAAATATTCTAGAATCATTGGTGACAGTTATAACAGCCTGTAAGCCTCAGAAGAACCACTTACTTTTATACTTTTAAGAGGAGACATTTTCTCCTGTGTGAATTACATCTAAAAAGTCATATATTCTTAAAAGTACACATGTTTTATAGTTTCTCTATCATGCATTTTTGACAGGTTCTGCCTGTGTTGTTATGGTGGGAAAATATAAGCACTAGAACCAGGACCTGAGGTAAGAGGCTAGCCCCGCACTTCACTGTGTGATCCTGGAGTTAATGCTACCAAATTCTGCTTCCTTATCTGTGTGGTGAGAGAGCCGATGCTTTGCACTGAGGCTGCTGTGGGAATGGGCCTAGTGTGTTAAGATACAGTTAGGTCAAGGAAGCTGGTTCCTCTGAAATGCTGGACACACGCACACACACACACCACACCATGCACACACATCACTCAAACACACACAGACACCATACACACCGCACACAAACGTGTACATATAGCTACACACAAACACACACACCACAAACACATTTACCCCACACACTAAACACATCACACAAACGTTCTATACAATAAGCTGATACAATATTTTTAACAAACTTGATATTTGCATGATAAAAAACAGTGGTGGTTTGAATTTGGAAGATGGGCAATTCTTACAAAGAAAACCAAAGAGATTTAAATTCTTCAGTGAGGGAGTCAGTGGTTGTAATCTTAACTCTGTGGCCCATATGTGGAGATACTCCATTCATGCTATGTGAAAACATGCATTTTAACTTGGAGAGTTAATTTCCAGGTGATAAAAAACAAACAAAACCCAAAAAAATCCAACAACAAAACAACCCAAACCTTTTTGAAATAGAATAGAAAGAGGTCAAACCTCCCAAATCAGTGAGAAATGGAATAAATACAAAATAAAGGAGTTAGAAAGCAATATAGCCAGTTGAGGAAAAAAAGAAAGTATGTAAGAGGTATGAGTTTAAATTAAAACTTAGAATAGTTACACCAGGTTGCAAATAGACTGAATCCTAGTGAAAAGACAGAGGCTGTCAGACTAGATTAACTAGAAAGCCAGTGTGTGTGTGTGTGTGTGTGTGTGTGTGTGTGTGTGTGTGTGTGTGTTTTATTTTATTTTTATCAAGTTTATTCAAGCTACAGTGCCACGGGCCATCTCAGTAGGGTATTGGTCCTTTGGTTGGGAGTTCTCAAAGTGTCGGTGGACAAAGATAGGTGAGTGACAAACAGAAAACAAACACAGAGGTGCTGTTTGGTTCTGAGTATATTTTGGAGACTAGCAAGCCAGGTTTACATACACATTTTTAAATGGGGGCATTCACATGTGGTTTCATTATTTTTCCATACAAATCAAAATACAGGAAGCTGTGTAGTTATGTTGTCATCAATCTTGACCAGTCATTCATAAGTCATAAGATTGGTATCAATGCATGTCCTCTCTTTATCAAAGGTCAATGTTCTTTCATACCAAACATCTGTGAGTCAAGACAGTTTGTTTTCTTAGCTCATCCACCACTATCTGGGGTATTACTCAAAACTTTCTTGTAAGTCATAATATAAACTATTCATAGGTGACAAACTCTTAGCAATGTTTACATTAACAAGTGGAACAGAGCTTAGTGTTAAGCTTGACTGAATGACCCTTGGCTGCAGTTTCAAGTAAAGGGTTGCCCAGCAACACAGTTACGTCTGAAAAGTTCTTTGATAAGACAAGTGAAAACAAAAGCAAAATGTTCCCAAAACAAATGAGTGAGAAGAGAAGGGAGAGGTGCTGCAATTACTACTACTAGCGAGAGCAACAGACCCAGTTTCCAGGAGGCTCTCCCAAATGAGTAGGGGTCGTCGCCTTGGGTCTGTGATAAATTTTGTCACACAGACTCCACTGGAGGGGTCGTGACACTACAATCAGTTAAGAAGAAGAACCTCAACTAAGAATGTGCTCCCAGTAGATTGGCCTGAAACCAGCCTCTGTGGCATTATCTTGATCTATGATTGATGTGGGAAGGCCCACCAGTTCACTGTGGGTCCTGGTACCATCCCTGGATGGACAGTCCTGGGGTGTATAAGAAAGTAAACCAAGCATGCCAGACAGGATGGAGCAAGCCGGTAAGCAGCGTTCCTCTATGGTCTCTGCTTCAGTTCCTGCCTCCTGGTTCCTGCCCTAGCTTCCCTTAATGGTGGACTGTGATCCAGACATGTAAGACAACCAAATCCTTTCCTCCCCCAGCCAAACTAAGGCATAGTCTATACAGTTGTCAAGATACTCATCTAACAATTATAGCTGTATTCTTATGTGTGGTGTATGTATTTGTACACGCTTGTGTGCAGTCACACTGTGGGTTGCACATGGAGGCCAGAGTTTGAAGCTGGGTATTCAGTTGCTCTTCACTTTATTTTTAAGACATGATCTCTCACTGAACACTGAGCTCACCAGTTTGTCTATACTGGCTGTCCAGCAAGCTCTGAGGAACTTCCTGTCCCTGCTTCCCCAGGGTCAGGGCTACAGGTTACATCCCACTACATAGGTGCTGTGGATCTGAACTCATGCTTGTGTGGCAGATGCATTACCAACTGAGCCATCACCCCAGGCCCCAATATGGCTATATTTTTAAAGACTGTTTCTGGAGAGATCCACTGAAACATAACATCTAGGCTTGGTGAGGCTGGGCAATACAGAGATATTGCAAGGTTGACTGTGAATTCAGTGAGAGTGGGGGATGGGCGTGTGGGGGTTTTAGACTCCAGAAAATTTTTATGCATTGAAGATCTTCTGTAACACGTTATGATGAAGTTGGGCTCACACCCCAAATAATTTGACAATGATGTAATATTGAAACAACAATGTTCCCGGGTGGTGGTGGCACACGCACTTGGGAGGCAGAGGCAGGTGGATCACTGTGAGTTTGAGGCCAGCTTGGTGTACAGAGGAGTCCAGGATAGTCAGGCTACACAGAGGAACCCTGTCTTGAAAAACAAAAAATAAAACAACAACAACAACAAAAAACCCAACAATGTGACTCATCACATTAATATATAAGGAATAAAGATCTGAGATGCTAAAACTGTTCTATAGTGTGTCATGGTAGCATGCCTATTTCACAGTTGGAGCATTCAACTATGCTAATGCCAACTACACAGGTATAAAGTTTTCAGCAGATGTCTTAGTTACTTTTCTATTGCTGTGACAAGACACTGTGACCAAGGCATATATAAAAGAAAGCACTTAATTTGAGGTTCAAATTTCAAGAGGATTTGAGTCCGTGACCAGCATGGCAGGGAGCATGGCCTGTGCAGACAGGTAGCTATGGTGCTGGAACAGTAGCAGAAAGTCACATCTTGATCGACAAGGATGAAGCAGAGCTAACTGGGAATGATGCAGGGTTTTGAAACCACACACACACACACACACACACACACACACACACACACACACACCAGTTGTAGTGGGTGTTTCTGGTTTCTTTGAAAACTCAATTGTGTAACGTGGCATTTTGCTAAAAGCTGGTTTGTGAGAGGTCACGTGGTGTCTTTCTGGAAGATGCCCTGTGAGAGGGCACATGATGTTTTGCTGGGAGCAGACACGTGAGAGGGTGCGTGATGGCGAGAAGGCGTGTAGAGAGAACCACGGACAGTGGGATGAGGCTTTTGGCATTCCTAAGCTGTGCAGCACTTCGCTGGCCTTGGCTGGTCCTTGTTTTACAGAGAGAAACGCTCCAGAGAGCTTTTCATACCCCTCCTGATTCTGGCTGCTTCCACAGACTTGTGCTGATTCAGTGGAGCCTTACAGTTTCTGCTGGATCGTGCTACCTCTGTAGATTCATGTGCTATTTAGTGTTGGCTATTGAACTGGACTGCTGGTATCCTGACAACGCAGAGTGAAATTGGCCCAAGGAACTACATCTAAACAGGTCCCTTTTTCCTATTAACGTTCTTTCTCTCCTTCCTCTAGCAGGTTTTTGAAGTGTTTAAGAACCCTAAATAAAGCAGGTATTGAAAAATCTAAGCCTTCATCAGTAACACACCTCTTTCAACAAGGTCACGCCTCCTGATCCTTCCCAAACAGTTCCACCAACTGAACACCAGGTGTCAACTATGTGAGAATGTAAGGGTCATTGCCATTCAAACCACCACAGCAGATGAGCTAAGTAAAAAGTAAAGTGTGTCCAGGGATATATCACTGTGGTTGGCAATTACATCTACACAGCTTTACAACTATAGTCATCAGAAATATTGTGTTAGACAACTTACATCTTTTGACTACCATGGGTCACACCAGCATGTGTAATGGCCACAGTGGCCAAGTTCTAGAGAAATCTTACCTTTCACAAATGCAGATGTGCCAGAAAAAAGGGAAAAGGGAAGGACTTTCATTTGTTTAAGGAGTGGTGCTGGGAATCTAGTCCAGAGCCTTTGGCAAGCTAGGATAGTGGCATATCAAGGAGATACCATTCCAAGACAGGCTCAACATTTTTATATACACACACAATAGTAAGGTACTTCTGTGTAATCAATTTTGAAAAAAAAAAGTAAATTAGAGCTTTCTAAAAGTCTATATAATTTATGCCTCTAATATACCAATGATTCAAAGATTTAAAAAAAAAAAGTAGTTGTTTTTGTTAAAATGATGACACTTTAAATGAGGATGAAATGCTATGAAGGAAGATACAAAAAGGAGTTGTTTGACAGATGAAAAAAAGGCATCTTGTAGGGACAGCTGAACACCAGTTACCACAGGATAGGCCGTGAGAGGGGCCAGCTTCCACAGTCACTGCACTCTGAAGTCTTTTGGGTCTAAGAATACACTCCTTTTCTTCTAGGCTCTGCTCAGTTAAAAGTTTTTCTTATTTGATATGGGCTCTGTTGTTGGGATGTGTGATGCCCCATCCCACAATGCCCACATGTAGGTTTGGCCCATAGTTACAGGTACTGGAGCAGCACGCATTTGCATGAGCATCTTTTTGTCTGACAGTTCACAGAAGTATTTTGAGCCAGCCAGTAACTTCACTGGTTGTTTCCAGGCAAACGTTGCTAGGATTCATCAGGAGTTCCCCGGATTCTGCTGTCAGGAGTCTAGGTACTGACAAATGATCCATTTGTGAGCGGAAATTTTCATCATCTATGTGTCACATGTCACTTGCTCAGGTTATCTCAGGTTACTATTTGTCAAAGCAGAAGTTGAGGCTGGAGGGTTTGGGCTTCCAGGATTAGAATCTTTCTAAGATTGTGGCCTGGGAAATTTCAGAGTTTAGGGAGCTTGCCCTTTCAGGATTTTAATCTTCAATTTTGGGCCTTGAGATTGTGACAATAGTGTTTTACAATAGTGCCGTTTCCATCTGGGAGGATGTAGTCCAGAGACACTTTCTGCATCTTCTCCAAGTGTCCACTCATCAGATGAGGGAAAGGTTTATAGAACACCAGTAACTGCAGGCTAAGTAGGCTAAAAAGCTGTCAAAAACCATGAGGGGAATGTGCACAGTGCAGAGGGTAGCATCAAAACACACCGGGGAGAGAATCAAATCAGAAGATCTACAGTAGAAACCATTTGTGGACATTTAAAGTTTCTGTATATAAGAAACTACACAATTTAAAGAATATGTTCCTTATCCAAGGATAATCTCATAAGGATGTTGATACACAGGGAGGGTGGGGGAGGGGAGGAATTGCCAGTGCTGGAAGGAGCCAAACCAAGAACATACTTGGCAGGAGGGGGGTGTTAGGAGCTCCACAAGGAGACCATCCAGGCTGGTGGATCTGGACTTAGGGAGGCCTGCACAAACTGATGCACCAAGGACATTGCAAGCAGAGAACGTAGACTCACTGTTCAGATGTAGCCAATGGACAGCTCATTCCCCACATGGGGGGAGGGGGTGGGGAAGGCGAGAACTGCCTCTGACATGAACTCTGGTGCCTGTGATTTTGATCACTGCCTCTTAGTGGAGAAGCCCTGTGGGAACACAGAGGAAGGGGATACAGGCTATCCTGATGAGACCTGATAGGCTGTGGTCAGATGTGGGGGAGGAGGACCCCACCTGTCAGAGGTCTAGGGGAGAGAAATAAAGCAGAAAAGGAAGGGAGGGTGGGAACAGGAAGATAAGAGCGAGGGGATAACAATAGGGATGTAATGTGAATAAAGTATAATAATACCTTTTATTTTATTTTTTATTTTATTAATTTATTCATATTACATCTCAATGGTTATCCTATAATACTTAAAAAAAACAACAAAAAAAAAAACAGGCTTTGTGTAGGTATGGTCTGGCCACCCTGCTCTCTGATCCTAAGGCCACAACTCTGCAAGTGGAAGCACCTGTTATGAGAGTGATTGCCACCAGCCACAATGCCGGCAGTCATGAAACAGGTTTCTCTAGAGGGCTGCTGATATTTCTCAGTGAGGTGATGTGAGATGAACACATTACTCAGCCCGTCCTGTGAGTAGAGAAGGCTCAGAGGATGCCTCCAGGCACCCATTCAGATTCTGCAGACACAGAAGGGCAAAAAATGAGCACACAGGAGCTAGTCAAGCCAAACGCCTCCTGCTTTCCCTCCAGTGTTTTGCAGGCAGTGGACGCAGTGGATACTAAAGCCCACTCAGAGATGCATCTCTGAGGAAGCATCCACCTGGGTGTGACATGATGCCAAATAATCATATTGGCCACATCTTTTGACTCCAATGCTGTGATTCAGTGAAGGGTTTGGAATTGTGCACTAACTTGTTTTCCCATTGCCACAGAGAATAGAATGGGAGCTGATGAGTCTTGCAATAAGAGAATTGATCAGATTTAAGAGAGAACTTCCCTAAACTGAAGGGCTATTAACCACTGGAATGCCTTGCTCCCTTGTGATCATTAGGGAGAGGCAGTGGTTGTTGTGGGCAGTATGTACTTGCTGAGAGCTATCCTACGGTCAGAGTATGCAGCTGGGAGCTCTGACGCTCCAGATCCTGGGATGACTGCTATTTAGTGAACAGAAATGGAAGGAAATGTCTATGACTAAAGTGACTTGTGTCTCAAATGATTCTTGCCTCCTCCGTCTCTTGTCTTCGGCCAAGTTGATGCAGGACAGCCAATTGGCCTCCTGCACCTTTGACTGCCCCTCCCTAGTTACAGAGGATCAGGCTCTGTCTGACCCTGTCATTAAGTGTGTCATTTACCTTGGGGGACTGGCAGTGGTCACCATTTGCCATTGAAACAGCTCAACAAGGTGCTTCTGCCCACATGGGCTAACACAACACCCTTCGTGTTCAGGCTCACAGAGTTTCCCCAGGGCAAACTGAGGCCACTCTTGATCTGTGGCCATTCCAAACTGAAAATACAAGTTTCTTCCAGTAGTTTCTCAAAACCTACTTTGTTCCCCTCCCACAATGGAGCTTGGTTTGATTTGGGTTATTTGACTACAAAAGGCCAGAGGTTAGTGCTTACTTAAAGATATTAGGAATTTTCAGCAAAATGAATTGAGATTTTGTAGAAAGTTGAAGATTTAGGGAGAGAATTTACCAAAGACCCCATTAGCCAAGCCACACCAATGGTTAGTCTGATTTCTCAGGCAAAAGGCAGGCTAATTGTCTGCTGTCCAAAATGCCCAGAGACTCCATAAAACTGAATACCCCATGAAAAATGACTTTAAAGAGCCCTGCTGTGTCTGAAGTATTTTCTATTAACTAAATGTTCAAACTGAAATCAATAGATGAACTTGTGAACAAAATGACCGGTTATAAATGTGTTGTTATTTTTCAAATGGCAAATCTTAGATCTGTTACTTATGACCCTCAGTGAGATGGAAAGGGGGTTGATACTAACACCCTGAGATATAAATTATGATCCAAGCTTAATAGATGAAGCCACAGGGGCCCAAAGAAGGGCCATAACCTCCACCAATGCACAGAGCCGGGATTCAGTGGACTGAAGCCAACGTGGAGCTTGGGAAGGAAGCAGCATTGTACTGGGAGTGATGGAGGGAGGCTGGCTGACTGTCAAGAGAACTACAGAATGATGGAGTTGTAGCCGTGTGTCCTCTCAGCCTGGAATTCACTAATCACGAGCTACATCTGCACCCAGACATTCAGTTTGGGTAGAGCCTGGTGTTTGGGGTTGGACACCTCCAGTTCCATCCTAGAAGGCAGATTGAGAAGCATAGTGTACAGTCTTTGAGCCCTGACTTTCTGTATTCATCTATCTTGCTTCCTGCTGAGCTCTATGGAGCAGGGACAAAGGATCCGTCTCCACACTGGGTGTTTTAGACAAGTACTTGGAACAGGGGATGCCAACAAGCACTCCAACCATTCCTCACAGAACTGCCATTGTGTTTGAAAAGCCCATCATCATCATCATCATCATCATCATCATCATCATCATCATCATCATCATCCTTGTATTTTTTTAAAAATTTATTTATTTATTATGTATACATTGCTCTGCCTGCTTGCACCCCTGAAGGCCAGAAGAGGGCATCAGATCACATTAGAGATGGTTATGAGCCACCATGTGGTTGCTGGGAATTGAACTCAGGACCTCTGGAAGAGCAGTCAGTGCTCTTAACCGCTGAGCCATCTCTCCAGCCCCTCATCCTTGTATGTTAACTGTGGTCCTTTCACGGCTAGTGGTGGGTATTTTTCACATCTGGAGTGGCAGGATAGCATCCTCCCCATAGAAATGAAGTTAATTTTGATTACCAGTTATGATATCCTGCAGTGTCTTCATTATCTGGAAAGTACTTCCGGTGTTGCCCCACTACCTACCGCCCCTTGAAAACAATAAAGTAACAATACATGGGGATTTAGCTTTAGAAAAACCCCACAGAACCCCCACCAACTCATGATGAAGGAGAGCAACCTCTGACTTTCCTTTTGAACCCCAGAGGAGCCATCTGAACTTCTGTACAGATTTCAAACTGTGCACAGCAATTTCAGACCCAAGTGGCAGGCAAGAAGCCCGACAGAACTGGTCTGTGCTGGGAGCCAACGCATCCAACCATTCACTAAGGAGTTCTACCCACCTCCCGGGTGGCCAGGGGTTCCTCCAGCTCTTTGGTAAAACAAAACCTCAAAACAAAACAAAAACAAAACCCAACAGAAGTCTTCATTAATGTGTTTTACTGTATGATCCCAGGTAGGCTTCAGAGATACACCCTTTGATTGGCAGATCCTGAATAAACACCAGGGCACACTGCATGGATTCTGTATCATGGTGAGAGGGCACCTAGAAGACAGCAGTGCAGACATGTTTCTGTCTTCTGTCTATCTGGCAGTTCATCCATCCTTTGGACCAATGGCTACTTCTTGAGTAGCAACTCTGTGTCTAGAGGCCCAGACATGCAGCCAGAGAGGAAGAGAGGATGAAACTCCCCAGTAATAAGAGGGAAGGTATTTATATGCAATACTTATAAGTACAGGATATACAACCTACTGGAGAAAGGTTATTTTATTTTTATTATAGGGAAAGAAAAGCAAAGAGATTGTTTTTCTAATACATGTTGGCCATATATTAGACATGACTGTGAGGTGAGGGCTCAAAGGTGGTGTTTCATACTGACAGTGGGATTTGTAGCTGGGGTAGGACACAGATAATGTAGTCTTTGGATACTGTCCTCTGTTCTCTGCCTTGAGCTTGTAGAACTAGGTCAGATGGGCTGGAAGGGCCCAGTGGGGAAGACCAGCCTATGTAGGGAGCAGAGTCTGCACACAGGAGTCGATTGAGGTTGGGAAGGGCCCTTTGCCCACACAAGTCCCTGCTGCTGGGGGCAACCAGTGTCTTGGCAGTTCTGTGTCAGGGTTAGGGAAGGACTGAAGCAGCCAGACTCTTTCTGACTCCGTGCCCAGGCTCCTGGGAACAGTTGGGATTTTTGTTGTTTAAGGAATTGTTGAAATCTCACTCACCCATTGATAATGCTCCCCAGGATGGTACTGAATGTTAAGCAGGGAAGTTTCTCCTCATATAGAGAAATGTGGGGGCTGCAGGAAGAGGAGGCAGAGGAAAAGGCCCACCTTTTGAGCCATTTCTTCAGAGTTGGGGTCTGACAGCTGGTACTCCCCTCCTGGGTAATGGGCCAGCTCCAAAGCAAGCCTGGGGAGCAGGGCTTTCTCCAGGCTGGGAAAGGTCTCATGCTCTATTGTTTTTTCTAAGAAATGAGGAGTGTGTGTGTGTGTGTGTGTGTGTGTGTGTGTGTGTGTGTGTGCACGCGCGTGTCTTCCTCTGGGGGCCTTTATGCCTTCTGCTACCCAGGATTCTTTTCCTAGGCTAACTCAGCTGATTCAAGCAACTAGAAGTGTACGCATTCAAGTGATGCACATAGAACTAATGAGACAGAGAGAGAGAGACAGAGAGAGAGAGAGAGAGAGAGAGAGAGAGAGAGAGACAGACAGAGAGAGAAGACAGAAGAGAGAGAGAGACCTGCAGACCAGCAGTCTAACTGATACAGAGCGTGATAAGAGTCACCAAGTTGCAGAAACAGAATGGAGAAAAGCAAAGCAAGAAAAGTAAAGACATCCAAGAAGCCACTATGGGTGTGGCAGGAGTTACACCTGACTCACAGCAGGCTCGTCAGAAACGCACAGGACAGCTACAGTTTACCACACATGAAGCGCATGCGCTCATTCACCTACACGTCTAAACTCCCAGATACACAAGACAGCAAATAAGTAGATGGGAAGGCACTACTCCTGGGGGATGAAAAAGACAGACAGAAACAATTATTGCAGCGGTCCTCAGAACTCCAAACTGACTTTTTAGGCCCATTCAGTATAGAGGCAAATGATTTTTCTAATCTTAAGTCTGTTCTAGATGGGACCAGTGTGTGTGTGTGTGTGTGTGTGTGTGTGTGTGTGTGTGTGTGTGTACACATATGTGTGTATATACATATGTGTGTGTGACTGAGTTTCTGGACTAGAAGTTATGGTCATTTTACTTTGTCATGGAATTTGGAATATATTTGTTCAGAAAACCTTTTGCCTCGTAGAACTGAAATTTAAAAAAAAAAAAAAAAGTTTCAGGGATTAGGGTTGCAAGTGCCTGGAGACTTACCGCTTAATGTGACTCACAGGACAAGGTCCAGCTGCAGCACAGGTGTGTTTGGGCTTAAATCGGTCTATTCTTGTCACATTATATTTTCTGTCTTGAGAGGTATAATTTGGGATTTCACACCAATGTTTGGAAATAGCATCAATATGATTCACGCAGAGATGATTCAGAAAAAGGACCAAGCTGTCACCTGGAATCCATGCAGGTTACAAACAAGAGGCTGGATGGAGCTGGTACTTTCCAAGTTAAAAAAGAGGCTTCTAGAAACAGAATTTGAAGTCTTTGATCCAAATTGTAAGGCTGGTAGACTTATGGTTTTGTTTTGAGTGGTGTGTTGGGCTTTCCGTTACCATGGCCACACACCTGGTGGAGGAAACTTGAGAAGGGTTTCTTGAGATTCAGTCTCAGGTCTCAGTCCACCATAGCCCAGGGCCGTGGAGGGGACTAGCAGCTTACTTACACCATGGCATCCCTGAAGGAGAGAGATGGGGCGTTGGCCAGCTTCCTCCTTTTATTCTGTCTAGGACCTGCCCACCAGATGGTGCTGTCCACATTCAGGGTGGATCTTTCCCTCAAGTTTATCTTCTTTGAAAATACTCACAGACAAAGCAGAGCTCTCCTTCTCAGCCTAAGGGAGCTGGTGATCATTTTGAACAGTGGTGGCGGTGCCCTCCATTCCCTGGACTTCCTCAGGTACAGTGAGTGCTAGTTTTGGTTTACGATGGAACTCCACAGAGGAGCTTTACAGAAAAGATGAGAAGGCAGAAAGAGTAGACCACAAAGGAAATAAAGAAGCATCCAGAGAATGAGGAGCAGATGCACATCGCGTCCTGGGAAATGAAACAGGCAAAATTATAAAGAACGAGGAAGTTGATTGGCTCTATGCCACTAAGAATCAAGATTGATGCTATTATGATTGTGACTGCTATGGCAACATGGGATATGAATAGGTCCCACAATATATGTTAACAAAGTGTGTTAATGAAATAATGTCAGCCATACTGCTGGCTTCAAGTTCCAGCTTTCTCTATATGTCCAGAACTGGCCTCAAAGGGCCCCTAAACTACTTGCTGGCTGTAGTTCTCCTCAGAGGTCAGGCCCAGCTCTGTGGTACCTGCCTTAAGAATATCAGACTTAATAACAACAACAATAGTAGTAGTAGTAGTAATAATAATAATAACAATAACAATAATAATAATAGTGGACTAGTCAGGCATAGCAACTTATGCTGTAATCCTAGCACCTCGGAGACTGAAGCAGGAGGGCTGGCCACAAAATCAAGGCCAGCCTGTGCCACACAGTGCCAGCCTGGGTTAGAGAGACCTCGTGCTAAATAAAAGAAAACTCCATTCCTTGGTTCGCCCAGTACCGGGCAGAAGCTGCGTTTTTGCAGTGGATTCCTCTACAATCATTCTAGAGTTCTTCATTTGTCTTCCAGACACCCAGTGCTCAGTAAGGAATATGACACTGTTAGAATCTCTGTGTGAGTCCTGCTTCCAAACAGACTCCAACTCAGAAGCACAATTTCAAGAACAACCTGAGCCACATGAAACCCCAGAGTTACTCTTAGGCGAGGCAGACAGGGCCACGAGGGGAACAGGCTTAGAATCTGGCTTTGGACACCGACGATGGGTGTTGCGTGTGAACTTCCGAAGGTGTGTTCAAGAAACCAGGGCTGGAAAGCCACATGTAGCTGCTGCGCTTGGTCCTTGGGGCTACTTTGTGGGTCCCTCTATCCACCCTGCCCCTGTTTCACCCACTAACAGTAGATAAGACAGAAACAAGGATAGAGCAGAAAGGAGAGAGAAAAGGAAAGAGAGAGAGAGAGAGAGAGAGAGAGAGAGAGAGAGAGAGAGAGATATCTTTGAATCTACTTCTTTTCTTTTGTTTTTTTCTTTGACCATGCCTGCTAACTGCAGGCAACCCCCCCTAAACAACCAACAGCACCCACTCCACCTCTTGGGGGATCCTCACATTTATGTACTCTCTGTACTATGAAAAATTCCCAGAATTCTAGACATCACACAATTGCAGAAGCTATTGGCACCTGGCTAAAACATGCCTCTGCTAGAGCACGAGGCAAACCACAGTCAGCTGCTGTGCACAGTCTGAAGCAGCCCCACAGCCCTACACACAGGATTAAAACAAAAGCACATTTTATAATATTTCCGTATTTTCTTTTTTTTTTTAAAGAAACCAAATTCTAGAATTCTCAGTATAGGCCACTAGTGTAAGTGCTTAGTCTCCCCAGGCTCAGTGTCTGGAGACACAACAGGCCTCTTCCTCCTTTTTCTCAGTTCCAGTGACAGCATAGAGAGGGGCTTCCTCAATATCTATTGCCTGAAGGATTTGTAGGTAAACCCACAGTGTTTGTTGAGTAATTGTTCTCAAGACAGTAAGCTGTTTTGAAAATAAACTTTCCCAGGAGCTGAGCCAATAGGATGGGGAAGGGCATGGATGGATCCCCAATATCTACTAGTAGGTCAAGCAGGCACAAGTAGCCCCCTTTGGGATATTTGGGGGCTCTGAGGCCTGGTCCCCATCCAAAGTTAGGGTTTGGATATCAAGCCTCAGCTTCAGCCCAGAGCCTGGGCCTCCTCTCTCTGAGCCCTCTTAAGAAGAAGCTGTGGTCCTCCCCACTCAGCATTCTTCCCCGCCTCCCCGGGGCCTCCCGATTCCCAGCCGCCTCAAGTTCTGGTGACTTATTCATTATTCATCTCTTCTCATCCTTGTTCTTGAGAGCAGGGCTTCCCTATTCTGGGTGTAGTCCCATCTCTGGATGGCTTGAACAATGGCAGGTAAGACACTGCTGCTTTGGCCAGGAACTGGATGAAAACTAATGCCCAGACCCTGGTGTTCCAGGCGACCCCAGTGAGCTGACACCAGGCCGGGGCCTCTGGTGTCAGGTGTCTGTCATGATTCTGCTTGGGCTTGTGCCCTGCAACAGCCCTGGAGGTGAACAGTGAATGCACAGAAGACCAAGCAGGGTAAGAGAGAATTTCTAACGCTTTCTCCCTTCATTAGAAAGAACCATGTTGAGGCCAGTCGGATGCTCAGAGGATGGGGGAGTCTTTCTGTTATGCTTTGTTTTTATCCCGAAGAATTCATTCATTCATTCATTCATTCATTCATTCATTCTCTCTCTCTCTCTCTCTCTCTCTCTCTCTCTCTCTCTCTCTCTCTCTCACACACACACACACACACACAAACACACACATAGGTCAAAATTATATCAACTCTGGTACAGAGTTAAAATTAGTGAGGTTCAGTAGATTTAATCTAAATGTGACTGAAAATTTTTGACTGTGTAGCTATCCCCCTTATTTTGTTTGACATGTTCTTGTTAAAAAAAAAAAAAAATAAAAGCAACAGCTGGAAATTTTAGTGCAATTCTGTGTGAGTACTAAGCATGTAAAATTATTTGCCATCTAACTAGATCCCTGGATAAACAGTTTGTTCTTCTCTCTCTCTCTCTCTCTCTTCCACTCTCTCCCACCGTGTGTGTGTGTGTGTGTGTGTGTGTGTGTGTGTGTGTGTGTGTGTAGGGGAAGAGTGAGACCCCTGTTGCTTAGACCTTGCGTGCATACATTTAGATAATGTAGAGTTCTCTGTACCCAAAAGTCTTGACCTGCAACTATTCCCATGACACATCCCAAACAAAGGGACAGTGATGGAAGCCTTCTCTCTTTTCTGATTGCTGTAGGCTAGGCACTCATCCCCCCTCCCCCACTTCCTATCCCCCATGCTTCCACCAATGGCCAGTAACAAGAAGATTAGAGAAGGTCACATGGGTTATCTTTAAGGTGAGATCACTGTTTGAACCTGTGGCTCTCCTTATTCTAATTGCTGCCTTAGAGTGGCCATATGCCATTATACTGGCTACAGAGCTGGCCAAGTCTGCCTTCACCTGGCTGTTCATCCCCAGAAGAAAGGGGGTGACTGAGAGCAGTCTCCAAGCCATGTAGTCAGGAAGCATCTTATAAAAATAATATTTTTTTTTTATGCTTTGAAAGTTCCGTACCTTTATACAATGTATGTTTACCACATTCAGCTATCCCCACTTCCCACTCATATCCCCCATTCTTCCTCTGGTGTCACGCCCTCTGTCTTTTGTTATTATTAACTCCCAATTAATGCTGCCCTTATGCACAATGCTGTGTGGCCATCCAGACTGACTCCCCCTCCCTCAGCAACCACCAACTCCATCAAGCCATGCTGGAATGTTGACTGGTTTAATCTTGGACAGGGAGTCACCGCTACTGTGAGTTGATGTGTATGACAGCCATGCCATGTGCAGACGTCAGCATTTCACAGCTCCCCTCCTCATCTGCTGGCTCTCACATTCTCTTCACGTCCTCTTTGTAAAGTCCCCTGAGACTTGGAAGGCGAGGCTGATACAGGTGAGCACTTAGAGTTATTTATGCTTACTTCTTTGACCAGTTAAGAGTTTTTATATTAACCACTATGAATTTAAAAAGATGCTTTCTGTCCAAAATTGAGAGCAACCCAAATCTACAAGTGTAAACATGTGTATTTAGAATGTAGTTTGATAGCATGGTCATTTAGCAAAACAACAGTAGGTTCTGTCATATGGATTATGGTCTTTCTAGTCATGGGCTTTGGGTCAGGTTTACAGTACCAGGCACAGAACCCCTTCTACGGAGCAGACCTCATGTCTAATCAGAAAGCATTGGTTACCTCCATAACTTTCATACCACTATTGAGTCATAGGGTATATCTTGTTAGCAGTCGGTGTTGTAGCAATCAGGGGCCAGAACTGGGTAAGATCATAAAAATTCAGTTAGAGAGGACAGTAAAACACAACAACAGAAGAAGGGGGGCTTTGCTTGGGGTTAAAGGATTGAAGGGTATAAAGGAATTGGGGACAGGACAAGGTAGGGGTTGGATTATTCAACACTAAGGATCTATGAAGAAACTTTATGGAAACCCACTAGTTGGTAGTACAATTAAAATTATGTAATATATTAATTTATTTATTTTTGTTATTTTAAAAATTAGGTGTAGGCGTGTGTGTTTGCATGTGAGCATGTGAGCATGATGCTGGTGCCCATCCGATCCCTGGAGCTGGAGTTACAGACAGTTGTGATCTGCCTAATGTGGAGACTGAGGACCAAACCTATGTCCTTTGGAGGAGAAACCAAGTACTCTTAACTCCTGAGCTCCCTCCAGAGTGCCCCCTCCCCCATATTTTAAAGGGAGCTTGAATAGAAGAACCATGCATGAGTAGAGTGCAGCTCCTAGGGAAGACATGGGTTATTAAGTCAAGTTGTGTTTAAAGAAAACAAGCAAACAAACAAACAAACAAACAAACAAAAAACAGTAACAACAGCTGAACTGCCCCTGAGAGGCTGAGACCCTACTTGATCTTTGAGGCTGGGTGTCTCAGTGATTTAAGTCTGGTGGTAAAAACCTGAAAATTTCCCGGAGAGTGGCTGGTCCTTAGTCAGTAATGGCAACCTGGAAACACTGGTTCTGATGTTGGCAAAGGAATCCGCAGCAGCAGCAGCAGCAACAGCAGCGGACACATCAGGCCAAGCAGGCAACACACAATCTTCGTTCTGCTATGCCCTTTAAAAAAAAAATCTGGGCTGCTACTGGGAGCTGCCACCCACAGTTGGGGCAGCTCTTCCCACGTGAGCTAAGACAACCAACCGGACAGTTGTTTAATGGAGCCCCCTCCCCCATAGAGGCTTCCATTGCAGTAATTCTAATCTGTGCCGAGTTGACATTAAAACCAACCATCCACCTGGGCATCACTGAAGACTTCGCTTTGCTTTTCTGACTAGAATGGAGCACACTGACTCTCCATTTGAAGCAAAAGCCACTATAGTTTTGTAGCGGTAAGACATGCCTGTGGGTATTTCTCTGACTTACGACCCAGTACTACTTTCAAGGCAAAAACTCTTGCTCTGAATGTTTGAAAACCCCCAGTTCACTTTCCCACAGCTCTGATCATGGGCTCGGTCAGAATCTTTTGCTGGATCATGAATTGGCTTTTTTTTTTTTTTTTTTGCCAAATAAACTTTAATGTAAAAAAGGCGGTTGGCATGAGAAGGCAGTTGGAGACCAAGGAAGAAGTATAAAGGAACACTGAATAGTGGTGCTGAAACTCCACTGTAGACATGATTCTTGTTTTCCTGATCCTTTATTTTGAAACCAGTAGCCAGAAAACAAAGGTGCCCCCCACCCCGAAAAGTAACGTAATCCCTCTGCTTATCTAGGCCTAATCCTGGAAGCTTCCTGCTTTCGTACAATCTCATCTAGGCCTAGAATGTTTTCAGCCTCTGAGACTTACTGCTTAATAAGCTCACCCTTTTTAGCTCTTTCTGAGTTTTGGCTGGCTGGTTCAACTCAGCTGTTCTGGCTCAAACTCCTCTCCAAGCTGACTGATTCAATCTGGCTTCTCTCAGTTTCTCACTGAATTGCTCTGCTTGGCCTCAAACTAACTCTAGCAATCTGTTCTAATCTTCTGGCTCCTTTTCATTCTCTGGCTCATCTGTCTTTACTTGTGTCTAGCTTGTTCTCTCTGCAACTGTCTCTGTAAAACTCTCCTGGTTAAAACTGCCTCCTCCCTCCCTCCCTCTGGCTGCTCTCTCTTGTCGCCTCTCTTTCCTCTCTGTTCTTATGAGAGTTTGGCATAGTCTATTCTGTCAAATCTTTCTCTGATTTGTCACTTTGACTCTCAGTTAGACATCACTTTCAAACATGGGTGCTTCTTTCTTTCTTTTACTATTAATATGTCTGAAGCCATATTTGGTGGCCTTGTATCAGTGGGCAAGAAGTTACTGCAGGGTCAGGTGCGTCTACAGACAGTGTGCCAAAGAACCACAGGACAGGGGCTCCTTAACTACTTGTCTGGGACCCCAAGGCTAATCAGTCATCCAATGGAGAGATGTAAAGACGCTCCTCCAGCTTGCCATGTCCCACTCCATCTCTGCCTTTGTTTCTTTCCTCTTCCCTCTTTTATGCCCTCTCTCCCCAATAGTGAACTTTCTGTAATAGAATGTCAACTGTATGCACATTTTTTGAGAAAGTTCTTGAAAGCTGTCTCCTTGCTTCCCCACTGCTCTGTCTTAACAGCAGCTGTCTCTGAGTGAGGAGACTGTGCATGTGCTTGCCTTTCTCCTGCATTGATGTAAATACTTTTGGATTTCTAAAGTGAATACATATATATATATATTTCATTCTTAGAAATGAAAACAGGTTTGGATCCCAATTGTCTCACAGGTAAAGGTACAAGTGGCATGTGAAAAGGCACAAGCAGGGGCAGCGAGGATTGTAGTGACTGTGCAGATGGGGACTTGTTCTTTGTGGTCTCTCAGGCTTAGGGCAGTGGCTTAAACACAGTGGGCTTTTCTATGTGTTTCTGGAGTGAGTGGTTAAGTACATAGGGCTCTGTGGTGAAGGGAAGGCAATTCTGGAGGAGATAACTGTTCCATTTTCCAAATGATTTCCACTAAAATTCATTCCACTTGACCTTAAGTAAAATGTTAATACATTATAACAAAAAAGATATGACTTAGGCAAGATCTAATATGACCCTTAATTTTAAGCTCTAGAAATCTTTTATTAAAAAAATAATGTGAAGAACTAAGATCTGGAAGTGGTTGTCCCCATGGAAAAATTAATCTGACTTTCTTTTAATGAATGTGCCTTCTGTAGGAATCAAAAACATCTGTAACATCTGGGTGTGGGGAAAGTGCCATTCTCTCCCTGACAACCCTGTTTCTTTCTAGGAGAAAGGCTAATGGATTTCTCTGGGTTTCTCCGGAGTTGGTGGCTGCCTGTGGAGGGAGGGGCCTGCCCTCATCGGCTCCGACTCCACACAATCTTGGTGTTCAGCCAGGCAGAGCAGATGGGCCAGCGGTTCCTGCTCAGAGCATACAGCCCCCTGCAGGCAGCATTCAACCAGCCATCTGCAAGTGTCTGCTCCAAAGATGACACTGGCTGGCCACTTAGTAAAATGCTAAGCTGCTTCTAACAGGAGTCATATCAGCTGTTGCTTTGCCAGTAAAGGAGAGTTTTGAAATTCTATCTTTGTGGCTGAGTACTCTGGGGGGCATTAGTAGGGGAGAATTCACATCCATAGTCTTCCCCCATATCTCCTGTCTAGCTATCAAGTCTTGACTTTATCACAGTGATGTTTGTATTTTTTGCTGAGTGAATCTTTTCTTCATATTTTATTTTATTCAGCAGTAGCTAAGAGTTGCAGTGGTGACCATTACTCAGGGGCTTGAGGCATTTGATTACAGAGCAGTGACTTGTGAGGAATAACATATTTTGGTCCAATGAAAAGATTTGAGATTTTTTTTTTTTCCCCTTGTGCAATCGCCCTCACTCAGCATTGTTTGTTAATGGCCTTTCCCCATGGAGACAGCAGGCTACCTGCCTGATAGTGGTGAGTGACCCTGGTGTCCCCGCTACTGTCCCCATGTGCCTGTGGTGTTCACATCAGCCTCTTGGGCTCATTTGAGAAACCTGACCCCCGGATAGAGGAAGATGACTCCAGAAACGGCTACCTCAGGGTGCTTCTGTGGCCCCCTCATCTCACCTTCTCGCCTTCCTACTCCTTCCTCCATTGTCCTTATTCAAAACAGATGGTCTAAAATGGTTAGCAGGCAGTAAGTGAGATCGGCACTTCTTCCTGTGCAGAAATTACATGCATGTGTTGATGAGGGCCGTTTGTTTATTAGATGGCTGGCTGCATATTAGATTGCAGTCTCCTAGCCACCTTGATTGGATACTAGCAGAAAATTATTTCTTAATGTAATTTTATGCTTAATCCATAGATTAGGTGCCTATGCTTTTTATCATTATTTCTGCTAGCTTTAAAAACTCTATTAATGCTTTAATTATGATTTTCTTTGGATTTTTTTCCTAGCCTAAGGCTGTTTGATGGGTAGACAGAGTTTTATAAATTAAATAAGTAGATGTGGTTCGCTTACAGAGGAAAAGAAAATTGTTTAGGGGTGGTTATAATCAGTTCCCTAATTTAAGCAAAGATCTGCATGCAGCGTGGAGCTTTGGCCACTAGACTACAACATTGCTTCTGGAAACGATGAAGCCGTCCCCCCTTTCTCTGGCCCCCACTATGCTGATCTTGGATACCGGAAACTTTTCACCCTCATGCAAAAAAAGAAACGAAATAGTTCAGAAACCTGCAGGCCTGCAGACAGGCCTCTTGCTGCCTGTTAACCAGTTCTATGCTTGCTCTTTGGCTGGTGGTTCAGTCTCTGTGTGTCCTCAATGGGCCCAAGTTTGTTTACTCTGTAGGTCTTCTTGTACTGTCCTTGACCTTCCAGCTTCTTCTATCCTTCCTCTCGCTCTTCCAGGAGACTCCCAGAGCTCGCCTGTTGCTTGGCTGTGTGATCTTTGCATCTGTTTCCATCAGCTGCTGAATGAAGCCTCTCAGAAGACAGTTATGCTAGGCTCCTGCCTGTAAGCATAGCAGAGTATCGCTAACAGTGACAGGGGTTCACTCTGTCCCATGTAGTGGGTCTCAAGTCGGGCCAGTCATTGATTTGCCGTTTCCTCAATCTCTGTTCCATCTTAATCGCTACACTTCTTGTAGGCAAGACAAATTTTAGGTTGCTTTTATGGATGAGTTGGTGTTCTCCTCCGTCTGCTGGAAGTCCCACCTGGCTACACAGGAGGTGGCTACTTCAGGCGCCTTAACCCCCACTGCTAGGAGTGTCAGCTAGGGTCACCCCCATAGACTCCTAGTAGCCTCCCCTGTCCCAGAAATGCTCCCCCCCCATTTCTGTTCTCTCTCCTGGTCTCCTCTAACCTCCCAGTCTCTCCACACCTGGTACCCACCCCTGTAGCCCTGCCCACCCCTTTCTCCACCCTCTGTCTACTTCAGCTATCTATTTTATTTCCCTTTCTGAGAATCAAGCATCCTCCTTTGGCCCATTTTTAGCTTCTTTGGGTCTGTGGATTGTAGCATGGCTATCCTGTACTGTGTGGCTAATATCCACTTACAAGTGAGTACATGCCCTGTGTGTCTTCTTGGGTCTGGGTCACCTCACTTGGGAAGATCTTTTCCAGTTCCATCCATTTGCCTGCAAATTGCATGATATCTTTGTATTTAATAGCTGGGTAGTATTCCATTGAGTAAATGTACCACATTTTCTTTATGCATTCTTTGGATTAGGGACATCAAGGTTGTTTCCAGTTTCTGGCTATTACAAATAAGGTTGCTATGAACACAGCTGAGCAAGTGCCCTCATGATATGGGGGAACATCTTTTGGGTATACGCCATGAGTGGTATAGCTGGGTCTGGAGGTAGATCTATTCCCAATTTTTTGAAAAACCTCCACCAGCAATGGAGGAGTGTTCCCTTTTCTCCACATCCTCACCAGCATGTGCTGTCACTTGAGTGTTTTGATCTTAGCCATTCTGATGGGTCGAGATAGAATCTCAGAGTTGTTTTGATGACTAAGGATGTTGAACATTTCTTCAAGTGCCTCTCAGCCATTAGAGATTCCCCTGTTGAGAACTCTCTGTTTACCTCTGTACTCCATTTTTAATTGGGTTATCTGGTTTGTTGGTGTTTAATTTCTTGGGTTCTTTATATATTTTGGATATTAGCCCTCTGTCTGTCAGATGTAGGGTTGGTGAAGATCTTTCCCAATCTGTAGACTTCTGTTTTGTCCTATTGACAGTGTCCTTTGCCTTACAGAAGCTTTTCAGTTTCATGAGGTCTCATTTATTAATTGTTGATCTTAGAGCCTGAGTTGTTGGTGTTCTGTTCAGAAAGCTGACTGCTGTAGCAATGAGTTCAAGGATATTTTCCATTTTCTCTTCTCTTAGAATTAGTATATCCACTTTCATGTTGAGGCTTTTGATCCACTTGGACTTGAGTTTTGTGCAGGGCGATAAAAAGGATCTATTTGCATTCTTCTACATGCAGACATCCAGTTAGACCAGCACCATTTGTAGAAGATGCTTTCTTTTTCCCATTGTACAGTTTTGTCTTCCTTGGCAAAAATCAGGTGTCTGTGGGTCTCTGAGTTTATTTCTGGGTCTTTTATTCAGTTCCATTGATCCACCTGTCTCTTTATGCCAATACCATGTGGCATTTATTACTATTTCTGTGTAGTACGGCTTGAAACCAGAGATGGTGATACCTCCAGAAGTTTTTTTATTGTACAGAACGGTTTTTGTTTTGTTTTGTTTTTAGCTACCCTCAGTTTTTAATTTTTCCATATGAAGTTAAGGATTTTTCTTTCAATGTCTGTAAAGAACTGTGTTGTAACTTTGATGGGAATTGCATTGAAACTGTAGATTGCTTTTGGAGAGATGGCCATATTTACTATGTTCTGTCAATCCATGAGCACAGGAGATCTTCCATCTTCTGATATCTTCTTCAGTTTCTTTCTTCAGAGACTTGAAGTTCTCATCATACAGGTCTTTCCCTTGGCTGGTTAGAGTTACATCAAGATATTTTATATTATTTGTGACTAGTCTGAAGGGTGTAATTTCCCTAATTTCCTCCTCAGACTTTTTATCACTTATATAAAGGAGGGCTACTGATCCTTTTAAAGTTACTTTTGTATTCAGGCACTTTACTAAAGGTGTTTATCAGCTATAGGAGTTCTTTGGTAGAATTTTGAGGGTCACTTATGTATATATATATCAAATCATCTGCGAATAGTGATACTTTGACTTCTTCCTTTCCAACTTGTATCCTCTTGATCTCCTTTAGTTGTCTTATTGCTCTAGCTAGAACTTCAAGCATTACATTGGATAGATATGGAGATAATGGGCAGCCTTGTCTTGTCTCTGATTTTAGTGGAATTGCTTTAAGTTTCTCTCCATTCAATTTGATGTTAGCTATCAGCTTTATTGTGCTTAGGTATATGTGTTGTATCCCTAATCTCTCCAAGACTTTTAACATGAATGGGTGTTGGATTTTGTCAAATGCTTCCCCCTCCCCCAGCATCTAAGGAGATTGTCGTGTGGTTTTCTTCTTTCAGTTTGTTTATACAGTGGATTACATTGGTGGATTTCTGTATATTGAACCACCCCTGCATGTTTAGTATAAATCCTACGTGGTCATGGTGGATGGTATTTTCGATGTGTTTTTTTGATTCAGTTTGTTAGTATTTTATTATTTTTGCATCAATGTTTACAAGGGAGATTGATCTGAAATATTCTTTCTTTGTTGAGTATTTGTGTGGTTTAGGTATCAGTGTGACTGTGGTCTCATAAAATGAATTTGGCAATGTTCCTTCTGTTTCTATTTTGTGAATAGTTTGAGGAGTATTGGTATTAGCTCTTTTTTGAATGTCTGGTAAAATTCTGCTTTAAAAACCATCTGACCCAGGGCTTTTTTTTTTCCCCCCCTTTGGGAGAATTTAAATGACTGTTTCTATTTCCTTAGGGGTTATAGATCTATTTAACTGTTTGCCTGATCTTGATTTAATGTTGTTAAGTGGTATCTATTAAGAAAATAATCCATTTGCTTAGAAAATCTTTTTCCATCCCTTTACCCTGAGGTCATGCCTATTTTTGTTGCTGAAGTGTATTTCCTGTAGACAGCAGACTGACGGATCCTGCTTCTGTGACCATTCTCTTAGTCTGTGTCTTTTTATTGGCAAATTGAGTCCATTGATGTTGAGTAAAAGATGTTAATGACCAATGATTGATAATTCCTGTTATGTTGATGTTGATGGTGTTAGTGTGTGTGTGTGTGTGTGTGTGTGTGTGTGTGTGTGTACATGCTCCATTCTTTTGTTTTTGCTGGTGTGAAATTATTTCTTGTGTTTTCTTAGATGTAGCGTATCTCCTAGGGATAAAGTTTTTCTGTTAGTATTTCCTGTAGTGCTGGATCTATAGATAAAAATTGTTTACATTTGTTTTGTTTGTTTTCTCCTTGAATATCTTGTTCTCTCCACTTACAGTGATTGGAAGTTTTGCTGGGTATAGTAGTCTAGGCTGACATCTGTGGTCTCTTTGCAGCTGCAAGACATCTTTCCAGGCCCTTCTAGCTTTTAGAGTCTTTGTTGAGAAGTTGGGTGCGATTCTGATAGGTCTGCCTTTGCAAATTACTTGGCCTTTTCCCCTTGCAGCTTTTAATATTCGATCTTTGTTCTGTAGATTTAGTGTTTTGTTTATTATGTAGTTGAAAGATTTTCTTTTCTGATCCAATCCAATTGGTATTCTGTGTGCTTCTTGATGTTTTTAGGCATTGCTTTCTTTAGGTTGGGGAACTTTTCTTCTATGATTTTGTTGAAAATATTTTCTGGTTCTTGGATCTAGGATTCTTCCCCTTTTTCTATACCTATTATTCTTAGGCTAGGTATTTTATTAGTATCCCAGATTTCCTGGATGTTTTGTGTCAGGAATATTTTAGATTTAACATGTTCTTTGACTGATGTGTCAATTTCTTCTATAGTATCTTCTACACTGAGATTTTTTTGTCTTGAGTTCTTTGGTGATGCCTGTGCCTGTTGTTCCTGTTCTCTTCCCTAGGTTTTCTATTTCCAGAATTCCCTCAGTTTCTGTTTTTGTTTTTGCTTCTACCTCCATTTTCAGGTCTTGAACAGTTTTATTCATTTCCTTTACCTGTTTAACTGTGTTTTCCTATATTTCTTTAAGGCATTTATTCATTTTCTCATTAAAGGCCTCTATCTTCTTTAGGAGGTTGGATTTATGATCATCTTCTTGTGGTTTGGCTGTGTGAGGATACCCAGGGCTTGCTGTATTAGGTAGCTGGGCTCCGGTGGTGCCATGTTGCCCTGTCCTTGTTAACTGTGTTCTTATGCTGGTCTGCAGCCATCTGACTGTCCTAGGTGTTGGATAAATGTTCCCTATGCAGGACTCTTCAGGGAGGCAGGCAAAGCCTTGGGCCTGGCAGTGCAGCTCAGGGAACAGCAACAGCCTTCTGCTCACCTCTGGTAGCTGTGCTTCAGGTGGATCTGAAGTTCCTAGGGTCCCACAGGCCTGCTCTGCTGCCTGTGTCCCAGGTGGATAGGCAGGCAAGGACTAGGAGGGGAGGGATCTACCTGAAAAAGGTGTGTTTCATACAACGTATCCTCGTCATGCTTTTTTCATCTCCCAAGTCCTTCCAGATCCTCCCCATATCTCTACTCAGTCAATTCCAAGACCTCTCTCTTTAAAACAAACAAACACAAGAAAAAAAAAAAAACCAGGAAATACAACCTCCCCTCCAAGAACAAGCAAGCAAACAAATAAACAACCAAACACCAGAAACCAAAATATGCAAGCAAAAGACTGGTAAAGAAAAAAAAAAATGCTCAAACAAAGCAAAATGAGATAAAATGTCTGCAAAAAATACCATTAATTTGTTTGTTCTGAATTGCCTAACTACTTCTGGGTATGAGGCCTATTCTAAAGTGTGGTAAAGATGCCCATTGGGAAAAGCTAATTTTTCCTTTGCTTTGGCTATCAGTTGCAGATAGCCTCTTGCTTAGGAGTGGGAGCCTGTGGCCACTTTGCTCTCTCAGCTCTAGGTAGACTTGCATTTTTAAAGGATAGAATTGGCCTTCAAAAATTAGAACAATTTACAGAAAATCTTGGATTTCTGGCTTCTCTTGAAAAAAAAAAAACAAAAAACCCAAGCAATGTAAAAACTTGGTGCATGTCTGTGTGTTCATTGTGAGACCCAAATTGAGCTGTGGCTGTCTGCTTGCATGCTATCCAGTACCCAAATCTGAACCTTCTTTGACAGCCTTCAGGCATCTGAGTGATCTCCCCTGCTACCCACATCACTTGCCTGCCTCCTGCCTCTGAGTTTGTGACACCTGGACAAGATTTTTGATGAGATGTTAAACTTTTGAAGCAAAGCACATCGGAGGGCAGGGTTAGAACTAACCGCAGCGTTCTGTCATTTTCCAATGGGGCCATCTAGACTAATCGGTTTTCTTCCTTGAGCCTTTTCCTTCGTACATAAGATGGAAATATGGTAATTACCTCATAAGGTTTGGGATAGCTTGACATAAGAACAGACCTTGACTTACGAGCGAGTGACACATCGTATATGAATTAGGGATGTGCAGTTTCTGTAGCCACAGGCCGTTCGACCCCACACTTGGGATCCCAAAGAACAGGGTTCTCTCCTTTATCTCCCCCTTTCTATTTAATAAAATAAGCTATATACAACAAAGAATTACCTTTTAAGTCAACATTTATAAGGACCATTTGTAGTTAACAATTTTTAAGAGATTATTCCACTATCCTATACTACTGATTCTTTTAACTAAACCTATAATAAAACTGTGGCTATTTAGTCTTCAACCCCATCAGAGACCCCAGAAGGAAAAACTATCTAATATGAAGGAAGTGCAGGCAAGCGACTTCCAGAAGTATAGACAGGACAGAGAGCTGATTGTCTGGACAGTGACAAGTTCCTTCTCCATTGTTGGGGCATCCAGTCTTCAGCCAGCCAACCCAAGGCATTTGACAGACTGTTTCTGGACTGTCACAAGTTTCTCTCCATGGTAGGTGCATCCCATCTTCAGCCAGCCAGTTCAAAGCATCTCAGAAACTGCTCTGAAGCAAGAATCCTGAAGAACTAGCCCACCTGGTCTCTGCAAGGCTGGGCAGCCAATTTCTCAGTATCAGGCTTAATCATATCAGACGATCATTCTCTCATCAGCAGTAGAGATAAGCAAAGTCCCTCAGTCCAGTGGCTATCTGCCACTATCGTTTCTTGATGCCCGCATAATTAGACTGGAGGCACTGCCAGGAATGAACGTCTCTGTCATAAAAGCCCTTTATTATTAAATGCCATTTTCTGTAGATCTCTGAAGTGTTTGAAGACCATCTATCTATCTATCATCTACTTACTCCTTGGAAAACATATACAAAAATCTAAATAAAACTTATTCTATAATTAAGTAATCTAGTATCTAGTAAGATTTATAAGTGACCAACTACCAATTTCTATTTCTAATCATCCTGAACAAATTATAACAGTTATTTTTCACCTTTTCAAGAAAGTTGAACATGCATAATACATCAAATAAATGTCAAACAAAATGATCTTATGTTTATACAACACACAATATACAATTTAAGTTCCATTAACATAACATATATAATACATAAAGCAAAAGTTGAAAAAGGAAAACGATCATAAATTTCCATCAATCTACAATACCAATGTGAAATATTGAATACCAATGCAAATTATTTGAGGCTAGTAGATTCAATAATCTACTTTTTATTCTATAACCCTATATTCTCCCTTCCTTCCCCCCTTTTCCTTAATATTAGATGGGATAGAAAGATAAGAGAGAAAGAAAGATAGAAGAAAGAAATCCCCAAATGAAACTTTTATTAATTGTAACTAACCCACCAAAAACCACTACCCCACCTATTGGGAATGGGGGCATCATTCTCTTCAAATTACTTTTTTGCTGTTTGGAGGAAAAACATATTTTTGGGTACCCTTAGAAAAATAATATATTGGCCAACCGCTGGAAACGCTAGCTGTCCAAATTTTTTTTTTTTAGATGATCCTTTTGGCTAGCCGGTTTATTGTTAATATGCATGCAATTTCTGGAGGAAGCAGTAGTGCCAGAGGCAGAAATTCAATCTTTATCATTGTCCTGTTTTTTCTCTGAAAGTAAGCAAACTTTTGAAATCATTAGTATAGGTATATTAGTACATATATAATTTTTCAAGGAAAGATCAGTTGAAGCACCTTGCTTGAGATGCCAGAAACATGTTTTTTGTAAATCACCCAGGCTGTCTGTTTCGTCTTCAGCATTGTCCTGTTTTTTGCAAATAATACAGGGCTCTACCTCCATGTACACCAGCAGACCAGAAGAGGACATTAGTTCTCCCAGCTGTATGAAACATATCTGTAGATGTCTGTTAAGTTCATTTGATGTGTCACATTATTGAATTCTGATGCTTCTGTTTATTTTGGGTCCAGATGACCTGTTTATTGAAAGCAGTGGAATAGCAAAATCACCTACTGCTAATGGGCTGCTGCTAATCTGTGTCTTTAAGACCAGTAGGACATTTAGATCTTTTAAAAGGTTTGGTATTTTATTTTATTTTATATGTATGGGTGTTTTGTCTGCATGTATTGTATCACATGCATGCAGTGCTTGCAGAAGCCAGAACTGGAGTTACAGATGTAGCAGCCGTGTGGGTTCTGGGAACCAAAGCCAGGTGCTCTGGAAGAGCAGCCAGTACTCTTAATCACTGAGACATCTTTCCAGCTCAACTTGAGTCAGGAGTTCATTGCATTCCCTGTACAGCTGCTAAAACCCCTACAGCAAGGCTTTTAGCTACAGCAAAAACACAAGGTAAATAAACGTATGAAATATATTGAAAAATGTGTGAAAATCCAAAAGGAGATAAGGAAAGAAAACTAAGTCCAGATAACATTAACTAAAAATGTAGATTATCCAATGGATTAAATGAAAAGTTCTAACCCAGAACAGTAACAACTAAAACAACAACAACAACAACATGTTAGCTAAGACCTGATGCAAATATATCAGTGATTATTAAGTGTAAGTGGCCTAAAGGTAGCGTACACTGTCTCTCGGGCACTCGGGTTTTGTTATGACACAGGTAGGAGATGGAAAAGACGTGCTTGTTTTCTATGTTACAGGGCAGACCATTTCGTGAGTAAATATGTACTCACCATCTTGGAGTTCTCTGTGTCAGGGACCTGGAGCGGCTTACCTTGGTTTCTTACTTTTGGGTCTCACCAGTTGCATTTGGGACAATATCGGGGGTGCTGACCCAGCCAGAAGTTAAACAGGAAATAAATTGTAAAATTGTTGGCAAGCCTCGCTTTTTTTTTTTTTTTTTAATGTGGCTGTAAGACTGAGTCATTTCTTTCTTTTTATTTTTAAAATAAATACACTTTCATAAGTTGTTTGAATTCCATTCCATGTATTTTAGTCATATTTGTGCCCTCCTCCTCCTCTGAACTCTCAGAGCCACCTCCCACCCCTCTGGACCCCAACTCTGTATTTTCTTTACTTTTTATCACCCACTGAGTTCAATTTATGGGTGTGGTGCCCTCCACTGGAGCACGGTTGACCTGCTGGGTCGGCCAGGGCCCACACCCTTAAAGAAACTAATTCTACTTCCCCAGAAGCCAGCAACTGTCAGTGATTCCTCAGTTGGAAGTGGGAGTTCCTATGCCCCTCCCCTCTCTGGGACATTGGTTTCTTACGGGCGTACATTTGTTATCCTAGATGAAACAGACTAGTTCCTCAAAACAAACAAACAAACAAACAAACAAACAACAAAACAAAAACCCAGGGATTACTAAAACTAACCCAAGAATCAGAGTGGTCTTAGAACAGTTAAGAGTAGGGGCTGGAGAGATTCCGAGAGTTTACATGGTGCCTCACAGCTGTCTGTCACTCCAGTTCTAGGGGACCCACTGCTCTCTTCTGGCTTCCTCGACACCAGGCATGCACCATGATTCATAGACATACACGCAGGGAAAGCGCGAGTGCACATAAAAAATAATGATAACTGTCCAAATGGATTAAATCCATACTCAAAAGTCTTGCAAAGCACTTCATCAAATAATCACGTTAAAGAAACCAATCCTACACAGGATCTTTCAGGAAACAGAAGCGAGGTGCTTCCCAGCTCATTTTATGAGGCCAGATTTACCTGGGAACCCAAACCAGATACAGATACCAGGAGAAAACTGCAGACCAACGTCCTCACGTCCATGGCCACAGAATTCCCGGCATAGGATCCAGCGTGTCCAATCTGGCAGTATAAGAAAAGCTAAGCACACAGAACCACAAGAGGGTGGAGAGGAACGTGGGAACGCAGGACTAGTTGCGTGCGTGGGAATCAGCTAATATACTCCGCCCTGTGAGGAAGAGCATCTGGTCATGAGTCAACGCAGAAGAACCACTTGGGAAAACAAAAAACCCCACAACACTAGTCTTTCATGGTTAAAACGAAACAGACAGAAAACTAGAAATAAAAGGAGAATTCTTTGACAAAGATGAGCAGTAACTTTGGGTGTGATAAAACCAGCAGACTCCTTATATTCCAGCCCATTTAACCCTGGATCTACCATGTTCCGGCAACGACGTCCCAAGGCAACACTATTTCCCAAACTGTGCTACTTCGTCTCTGACCCAGAGCCCCGCCGTTGTTTTGAGCACAAGTGAGCCTGGATTCTTGGACCTCGTGGCCCAGGCTGGGGCCTGCACAACGTGTCTATGCCGTTGACGTGGTGCAGGAGTGAGTCTGGGTTTTGTTTTGTTTTTTTTGTTTGTTTGTTTGTTTTTCTTTTTGTTTTTTTGAGACAGGGTTTCTCAATGTAGCCTTGGCTGTCTTGGACTCACTTTGTAGACCGGGCTGGCCCACGAGCTCTCAGCTATCCATCTGCCTCTGCCTCTCAAGTGCTGGGATTAAAAGCATGTGCCACCATACCCGGCTAGGAGTCTGTGGAAGGAGCATCGCACCGTGCTGCTGGAGCACAGGTTTGATGAACGAGGGTCCGGCCTCTGAAAAAGGTTGTGCAGCCGGAAGCTGGCCGCGAACCGGAGCTTGGAAGCCTGAAAGGAAAGAAAGCTGGCATCACTGTTCCACGAAGCAGCAGGGACCTGGGAAATCACACATTTTGACAGCCAGGAAGCTGGCGGTGGATCCAGGCTGAGCAGTTAGGAACATTAGCACTGAGCCACAAAACTCGATGAGCCACTGCGACTGCTAAGGTGGCCAGGGAGGCTTTGTGTTTGTTTGTTTGTTTTTGTTTTTTGTTTTTGTAATAAAGGGACTCCGAAATAAAAGCGTTTGTTTAATCAGGGTTACAGCGTGCCATAAAGAGAAATGTTTCATGAAGGTTATTCTCTCGGGCAATGGGAGCCCTTGAAGCTGTGGACAGAGTGTTTGGTTTTTTGAGCTTACTCTCTATTCTCTACTTCCCCGGATTTCTTCTTAATGATCTGGAACTTTCGGTTTCCTGAAACTTCTCTGACAAGCTCCAGCTCTAAACCAGTTCAAAAAGAGAAAACCCACCAGTTCAGCAGTGAGGCAAACTAGGGGTGCAGTGTTGGGATCTCCAGTCCTTGGTGCACCCGGTGCCTGCCTGGAATTGCGAATAAAACGCATCACTGTAACTGCTCAAAGGATGTGTTAGCTAAAGCTAAGCCTAATCACAGCGCTGAAGTGGGCTCTTCTCTCATGGTGCCCTAAGCAAAGCGGAGAGTTCAGTTAAGGAGAGCTAGTGACGAGGGAGGTCTGAAATAAGCCAGCTCTTTCTGCAAAGATAGCTGAAGTTCTCCGGAACCAGCAAAGGCCTCTCGCAGTCCTGAGGGGAGACTGTGTGGAAGCCGTCACCATAGCACAGTGTTGGGAGGAATCGTTGTTTGGATACAGAGTCATCTGAGTTCAGGTGCACACAGGGCACTGTGGTGTGCACTAGTCTCAGGAAGTCTTGAGTTCAATGTTAATGTGTGACCTTGAGAAACAACTCCTGTGTAAAACAGGATGACAAACACACCCAGTCTCTACAGGGCTGAAGAGATTACATCTGTTTGCACGTGTCCACCATCTGGAAGTGTACCTGGCTTTTAACAAGTGTCACATAAGTGTTTGCTGTCATTACCCATTGCCCAGGCCCTCAGGGTAACTTATTTCACTGCAGCTGGAGACCCCTCATGTCAAATCTCTTAGAGTGGAGTCTGGGTTGTTGTTGTTGTTATACTATTAATTTCTTGATCGTATTGCCCAGACTAGTCTTAACCTCCTTGGCTCAGCTAATCCCCCTGTCTTAGCTCCTCAATGGCTGAGACTACTAGTGTGCTACCATACCTAGCTCAGATCAGGCCCTGGAAAAGAGCTCTTAAAATGTTTGAGTTTGTTTAACAAGAGCAGAACCCACATGTCTGAGTGACTGACAACTGTCCCTGGGAGACTTTGGGAGGAAGAGAGAAGCTGTGGGAGAGACCACATTATGCTCTCCGACTTTGGACTCTCTCATTGTCTGAGTCAGAGTCCGGATGGGGCACCCATTCCTGGATGAGCCATCGTCTTCTTCACACAGGTCCATAGGCTACTCATGGAATTCTGGGACAAAAGCCCCATTTCCAACTGCGTGGTCTCAGGAAGAGCTGCTGAATGGATGAGACAGTAAACATAAAAAGGTCAGCAAGAACACGGCTCCATCTTGTGCTACGGTTGGCATTATTTCTATCCCATTGTCACTCCCGCACTAGTGCAGCACAACAGTGTGTCTTCATCTTCCACTAAGACTCTGTTCTTCCGGACTTAGGCTAAGTGCCCTGTTGTCTCAGCTCTCCTCTCCTCTCTCCCCTGGTCCCGTCACTTGGCTCAGTGATCTGCATGAAGTGCTCATTTCACATGAGTCTATAGAAGGAATTTGCAGAAGATCCTCTCCCAGCTGCCTCCCAGGATGGCGTTTGCTATTGCGCCTCGGCAGGGAATGAAAGAAACAGAAACAAAGGCAGTGGAAAAACCCTATCTCTACCACAAAGGCCTTTGCAGTATTAATATGGTGGAAGATACCAATCTTAATTAGTATCTGGAAAAAGTGACGATGTATCAAGGTTCTCAAAATGTCAGCTGGTGGCTGCACAACCCATTCATTCCCAGCTGCAAAGCGAGGCCCGTGCTACTGAAGCCAATACTGATAATTAAAGGTAATGACAATCAGCCAGCTCACTGTTAATTGATTCTTAATACTCCAATTACTTGGCTTTATGCCAGCCGGATTCAATCAAAAGGGGTCAGAAAAGTCCTCCAAAGCTTATAATTTTACACTGATTTGCATATATTAACATGCGCATGCATCTTTGCCCCAGTCCAAGCACATTCACATATACCTCAGTAAGTCAGTAAAGTGAGGTCAATGCTTGGTGACAAAAAGGTATAAATGTTTCATCAATGAGAGAGAAATGAAACCTCACCCCAGGCTTTGGTCCCTGTTCTGCTTCTTCACATAGCATCTTCTTTCTCCCTTTTTGTCTGTGACAAGTTGTGAGTGAGTGTCTGTGTGTTCTCTGCTCATCATCTCTACGGGCTGGCTTCTGCTCCTACTGAGGATCTGAATGCCACTTTCCGCCCTTACCAGCAAGGTCAATGACCTCTTTACGGTTTCCAGCCTTCTTGGAGCCTTGAATTCTAGTTACAGCTCTTTGAAATTCTGCCCTCTTTGGCTGGGATCCATGCAAGATGTTTTGCCAGAAGTGTTTTCTAGAAGCTGATTAACATACCCTGCCCAACAAGCAGGAAAGATAAGCAAGCCTGGGATCCTGGTGGGCAAAAGGAGGCAGTAGCCCGGGATAGACTCGAGGGCTCCTGGTGCTGGCAGTGGAAATTAGCTAATTTAGCTAGCCTACAGGAACACCTAGCCCAAACGGGAATAGGAAATACCAGTCCGATTCTGAGCCCTGGCTGTGTGTAAAGGGAGTGAAGAGCCGGAACCTGGGGTGATATGTGTCTACTTGGGGTGGTAGACACCTGGTTTGGTCAAGTCCTTTTCCAGGCAAGGAGAAGGCAGTCAGGAAAGCTGCCAGCCCCAAAACAGCAGGACAAGGAGAGGGGAGTCTATTGTTTTATTTGTTTTTTGATGTAGGGTTTCTCTGTGTAACCCTGGCTATTCTGGAACTCACTCTGTAGACCAGGCTGGCCTCAAACTCAGAGATCCACCTGCCTTTTGCCTCCCAGGTGCTGGGATTAAAAGTGTGTACCACCACTGCCGGGCCTGAGGAAGCTGGCTGAAGCAGCCCCATGTGGGGTTGACTGGGAGGCTCTGTGTGGGGTAGGCAGAGTGAACAAGACGCCCCATGCCCTCCACCAATTACTGCTAGGCTCTATTTGTGACTTGCATGTTAGATTTTTAAATGCTTCAAGCTTGGGGGGGGGGGAGGGAGCATAAAGTTTAATTAAAATTAAAGGAGAGCCTAACCAACAATTCTGTCCCCAGGTATTTATCTACAAAATAGGAAAGCATACCCTCCTACACACAGAATCACTTTGTACAAAACTCACAGCGGCTGTTTGTAATAGCCCCCGCACTGGAAGCAATGGAGGGTAAGTAAGCTGCAGCAGCTCTACTTTAAAAATGTGCTGAGTGAAACACACACACACACACACACACACACACACACACACACACACACACACCCTAATGCAACAATGAGGATCAAGACCAAAAATATACTAATTTTTTTAAAAAAAATCTATTTTTCTATTGTTTTATCAGGTCGCCATTTAAACCGCTGCAGCCTTTCAAATGTTTAAAGATGTTGTCCACTAATCTACTATTCAGCTCACCTTTCTTCCCTCACTTTAGCAATAATCAACCTCATGCCAATACAGTGAAAATCAGACTGTAGTTGGTTACGGGGTGCTATACCTTTAAATGTGTAGGCGGAGGGGGCGGGGCACTCACGTGTATTCAACACTTGCGGTAGGCTGGAGCCAGATGCTCTAGGCTCATCACCTGGAGCCCTGGGCTCCAGTTTACCGATTAGAAACCGCAAAAGAGCTTGAGTCTGTGGGTGAGCTTCACACAGCCAGCAAGGGGCCAAAGCCAAGGCTCAAGCAGTGGACTCCCTCGGCTCCAAAACAGGTCTCATGCTCCAGTTCCACACAGCGCCTCGGGGATAGAGGGCAATGCTCCATACCGACCAGGAGTGAGTTGGCCTTGTTGTAAGGTGTGAAGTCTGTATTCGGGTGCAATGGAAACCAGTGGAAGGGGATAACTGTTAACCAACGCAGTGCAAATTTCATTTTCTCTTTTGATAGCTGTGTCTTAATTGGGGATCCCCTGCCCAGTGCCAAGTTAAGATAGAGTTGTAGATGGGAGGGGCTGTGCGCAAAGTGTACAGTGTACACGCATGAAAACATCACAGTGCAACCCACCGTCCTGTTGAATCAATACATGGTAGTTAATGTATATTTGTGCCATAAGAGCCTCTGTTTGGGAGGAGAAAGCAAACACTGTGAAGACTTTCCTAGAGAAATGGCAATTACAGGGGGGCAGTTATATTAAAATTCATAGATGACCCAAATAGCTGGGTAATTTATTGCTCTCTATACCACATGGGACATTATCTGATTTGTCATCTTAAGCCGCAACATTTATTATATATATCCATCATTCAACAGCTGCCATCATTCATTGTCCCTTTATGATCATTTTGGTCACAACGTGCCATCCGACCATGCAGATGCTATTATGTTAGTGACAAGCATGCTTGCAGGTAGACAGAGAGATGCACACACATTCTGCAGGGCCCCAAGATTTCTGTTGTCAGTATTAATTCACGTGCCATCTTTGAATTAAGTTGATACATAAATATTTAAAAGTTTATCGGGTATCTTATTACAAGAGGCTATAAATAATTCAATACAGAAAATTAGCCCTCTGGAGTTGATATACGTGTCACACAATATAAATTTAATATAAATGAGGAATTTCAATCTTAGACTAAGATGCTTTGGTCATTAATCTTTTCTCCTTAAAAAAAAAGAAAAAGAAAGAAAGAAAAGAAAGGATTAGAACTTCTGCCAGGGAAAGAACACCCTGACATCTATTAGATCTTATAAAGTTTGATTTATTTCTTTTCTATTGGAGTTAATTTTGAAAGTTAGGGGGGAAATCTTGATACTAACAGATACAGAAAATGCTTTGGCACAGTGTAAGGGTCTTGTAGGAATTCAAGTCTCAATTGGGTTACAAAGCTGCTTGTTCATCATTAGACTTTCTCACTGGAGACCTAACAGCTGGTCCTGTAGCATGCTGAAGTGATATTTGGGGCCTAAGCTAACACAAAATTAAATTTACCTCTGACTTCACTACGAGTACTATTGTTGTTCTAAAGTCTATGTGACCCATTGGAGCCTCTTTTTCCTATTAAATGAGAAAGGCACATTATCTGCTGTCTCTTCAAATGCTAAAGTGATGTGTGATACCAAGTGAGTGGATTGTAATTCTACTGAGATTTTCCCTTGCTCATAGCTTTTTGTTATTGTTGTTGTTGAGACAGCCTTGGCTGTCCTGGACTCGCTTTGTAGACCAGGCTGGTCGCAAACTCACAGCAATCCACTTGCCTCTACCTCCCGAGTGCTGGGATTAAAGGCGTGCGCCACCATGCTCGGCTTCACAGCATTTCTTAATATTTATTAGCAATGTGCTCATTCAGTCTGGCTAATGGATATTGATACCACATGTGCCATCTTTAAGAGTTTTGCTACATTTGGTTTTGAGTAAACACGTTTTGAGTAAAACACAGAAGACAGGGCTGGAGAGATGGCTCAGAGGTTAAGAGCATTGTCTGTTCTTCCAAAGGTCCTGAGTTCAATTCCCAGCAACTACATGGTGGCTCACAACCATCTACAATGAGATCTGGTGCCCTCTTCTGGCATGCTGGCTCACATGCAAGCAGAATATATATAAATAATAAATAAATAAATCTTAAAAAAAAAAAAAAAGAAATACAAGTTAGTGGTTGGTTACCTGTAAATAATTAAACACACACACACACACACACACACACACACACACACACACACACACACACACAGGACAACCCTGTCCTTTTTAAATGTAAATTATAAAAGGCTGCCCAATGTGGTATGCAACTGTGCCTGTGTGATGGTTTGAAAATTTGTCCTTTTCCCAGGGCACATGACATCCAGGATGAACTAGGATTCACACACATGTTGAGTGGAGTCTTTGGATAGATATTTTAGCTTCTGTTATTTTTTAGCAGGGTAATTTTGAGCAATACACAACTTCTCCAATCACTCGAAAACCCAGTGAGAAACAGTAAACCTCCCCCATATTCAGTTCTTAGGGGCCTCCTAATGGCAGTGTTGATTCTTTAAATGGAATCAGGAAGTAGAGTGTTGCCAGAATGTTCACCGTTTTCCCATTTCTCCTGCGGTAGCTGCCATATGGCTGTTTGCAAACTGTTTTGTCAAGTTTGTTTTTAAATACCCAAAGTGCTTATGCATTTCACAAGTCTTGCATACAAAAAGGAGCTTGCTAAACCTCATCCATTTCTCAAGAAAAGGCGTTTTGAGCCAGGCCCTGGGATAGGAACAGTTGGTGTCTAGGCCCTATCCCAGTCTGCATGGAAATACATTCCGGCAAGGGGTGGGCATTATGAAAAGGAACATTACAGATCCCAGATCCTGATAAAGAGGTCTTGTTCTAACACCATGGCTTACAGAACAGGAGGGGTGGGACAGTGATGTGGCTGGTTGCCAAGGAAACCTCCCCAGTTGAAAACTTGCAGGTGTGGACAAGGCTGTACAGAGGGCCATGTCTTCAGGGTTAGCCTTTCCTGACTGCGAAGGGCTGAGAGACGAAAGCTTGCCTGTGATGGGCAGTTAGAGAGGGCCAGAGGTACTTAGGAGAATTAAGAATTAATCGGTCTTCCTGGGATGGGTTAGGGTCTCTCACACAGCAGCGAGGTAGACAAGAGAGCATCCTGGGAGCCCTGCTCAGCACCTAAGTGAGAAAGAGAAAGATAGCAGAGTCGGTAGCTGAAGACATCTCGCCCATGAGAGATAGTCTTCGGATAGTTAACCGTTTTTATTTCTTTTGATCATTATCTAGAGATGTTGTACCTTTTTCCAAATGGGTTTCAGAAACCTTATGCACATTCAAACCATGTTTCCAGTAGTGGGGTTTTAACTTGAAATCACTAGGTAGGAGCATGCAAATGTGAAGTGTTACTGTTATGCAAAGCCTTTCACCAGTTAGCTTTGATGAAAGCACACAGTGGAGGCATGTGGATCTTCCTCCCTCCCTCCGTCCCTCCCTCCCTCCATCCCTCCCTCCCTCCATCCCTCCCTCCTTCCCTCCCTCCTTCCCTCCCTCCCTGCCTCCCTTCCTCCCTCCCTCTCTCCCTCCCTCTTTTCCTCCCTCCATCCCTCCCCACTTCTTTCCCCCTTCCATCAAGGTGGTGGTTTGGACCCAGGGTCTGGACATATTAGATCAGTACTTTAACGCTGAGTGACACTCTCAGCCACCCCCCCCCCCCCCCCAATATCAGGAGTTCTGTAAGAATTGGAAGAGGGGGCGTTTGCACAGGGATTATGAAAACTATAGAATATTATACTTACATGTTACCTGCCTTTCAAACATAACCCAGCCTAGAGTTTTGAATAATCAAAGAGTTAAGAGGCAATTGATGAGGCATCATCGCTGTTGTGTGGATTCCTGTGAAAAGATCTGTTTTAAGCCAGGCCTGTAATCTCAGCTACCTGGGAAGTTGAGGCAGGAAGGTTGAGTGTTCAAAGTGCACATAGACTGCAGAGTGAGTCCAAGGACAGCCTGTGCAGCTTAGGGAAGCACTATTGCAAAATAAAAGTAAGACAGGCAAGAGGGAAGGGGACGACCTGCTTCTTTGCCTGAAGTCACTTTTCCCCTCACTGAAAACTACAGATGTCAGAACCAGGTAGACAGATGCTCACCTGCCATTAGACCTCAACTCACTATTCTCTGTTACACCGGCCCTTATGAAAACCGCTGGTTCTAGGAAGTCTCTTGCCCATGCGCTGTCTCTCTCCTGAGCCTTTCAGTGTTTCTCCCCTCCACAGAGCACAGTTGTCCTCCCTCCCTTAACCATCCCTGGAGCACTGTTTCTCATGGTGTGGTCCCACGTCTCCTGATAGCTCCTTAGAGATGCACACTCTGGGGCCCTCGTCCTCAGGGAGTGTCAAGGTATTGTAGCCTACAGCCCTGCAGGGGCTCTCCCACTGGCCAGGGCTGAGGAGCCTCAGACTTTGTCACTTCAGCTGGGAGGGCTTGAAAACCCAAAGGATCTCAGTGCTATAACCTAGACCGATTAACCTAGAACCCCCAAGGGTGGGGCCATCTCCCCCAAATGGGTTCAGAGTGTACCCCGGTGAGATAGCCACCACAGGGGCTGCATTAAGCTTTGGTCCCTGATGCTCACAGTATTCCATGGTTCTTTGTGTGTATCACAAATACATGCATTTCTGATTTGTATAGTTTTTAATCTCTCACTGGTACATTGCCTGTCCTGTTTTCCATTCAGGGCAGATTTAATAACCAGTGGTCCTCTTTTCACCAACAAGATTTATTTACTTATTTATTTTTTTAAAACTATCAGTTGGTGACTTTGGTTAAATTCTCATTTGACTCAGAATGCCATTTAGAATTGAGGGATAAAACCCATGAAATGAAAATGTGGACGTTAAAATAGAGCAGAAAATGGATGATTTGCTTCTGTCTGAAATGCATCTGTTCAGGATGAAATGTGATAGGATGTTCTTGGGAAAAATTACCTAGAGGAAAAAAGCCAAAACTTAGCTCTTTTGTTTACCTTTGCAATTTTTCAGCTACCAAGTAGCTGATATTCCATAAACCAACAAGGAAGCTTTTTAAAAAAAAAATGGTCTTCCCTTTTGGTTGTCTTTCTACTTGTGTGTGTTGGGGGTTGATCTTGTGCATACATGTGGGCATACATTATTATAACTCAATGTGATGAAAAAAATTCTATTTCTGTCTATGAGGAAAAAAAATGAATCTCATGCATAGATTTCTCATGAGATATTAACTATCTGTTTTGTGGAATAAAACCACATTCATTCATTCATTTTTTTCATTCATTCATGTATCTCATCATGGGTCTATTTTAACTTTATGTTGTCCCATACCTAGCACAGGGTCTGCCTAGGTGTAGGGGGCACATAATGGGCCTATTGGGTTTCTGTCTGTATGATGCTGACTGCGAGGTGCTTTGGACATTTTAAAAGCTACGTGCAGCATTCTTTTGCTTCTGAGTTGCTGTTGTTGATGGTGCTGGTGGTGGTGTGAATGTGTGTGTGTGTGTGTGTGTGTGCGTGTGTGTGTATCTCTATGATGCTTTTGTTGGTAGCTCCATTGGAGACAGCAGCCCAAGCAAATGTAACATTAATAGATTCTATGTGGCATGGTCTCAGAGATGAGAAGTTGGGGACACGGCTGCCAGGCTGCTGCTGCTGTCACACTGGAGATGTGACATAACAGTTCTTACTGTGGAAATACTTAATGTGGAGCAGAAGAGGGCTCTGTGGAGGTCCCTTTGAGCTAAGAAGTATTGTCAAGTTTAAGAGGAGGAGTGAGGAGACAGCTGTATTTCCAGGCCCACACTGTCCGGGAGAGCAGGGACAAGTCCTGGCACAGTCACTTTGGCCACTCCTTTGCAGGGGCAGTTGGTATTTTTTTGCCCTCAGCCTGAGCAGACAGTCTGTGATGGGTCTGTGACTTTCTGTGTCCCGCTTCATAGGCTGTTCCTGCTGGTTTCCTGTTCTGCCCTCCTTCTCAAAGGAAATCTCCAGCATCCCACCTTCCACCCGAGTGACCTCCCATCACGTCTAAGATAAACATCTCTGCTTTCCCTGCATGCTGTTGCAAAGGTCTGCTCTACGTGAGACGGTTGTATACTAAGCCAGTGCCACCCTTCAGTGTCCTCAGGATCCTTCTTTTAGAACCAGATTGGTCTGGTTAACATCCTGTTCCTGTTCTTTAGCTTGCTCACCCAGCAAGTAGAAGGGGTGGTGAATATATTCGTTGCAATGCTGAGAGTCTAAGTGTGTGAGCTAGTCTGTGAGTGACTAATATGTGTTTGGCAGGTACTACAGAGATGGAGACTGTACCCCTTTCTTTCTTTTTATTCTATTTATTTTATGCATCTGGGTGTTTTCTCTGCTTGTCCGCTTATGCACCATGTGTCTGCCTGGTGTCAACAGAGGCCAAAAGAGGACACTGAATTCCCTGTTGCAGCACAGGTGCTAGGACGCAAACCTGGGTCCTCTGGTAGAGCAGCAGGTGCTCTTAACCACTGTGCCATCACTCCAGCTCCCACACTCCTCTTAAGATCCCGATGGCAGTAAGCAGAAAGGCAAAAGCTAAGTTTTGACCAACAGCAGCGAGATCTTTGCTCTCTTACCCACGCTCTTGGTTTCTGCATCCTCATGTGCTTTGCTGGACTCGGACTCTCACCCCCCCCCCCACACACACTGTTGTGCTCACTAACCCTTTCACCACTCCCTCCAAGGCGACATCTAGATTCGCCTGTTCCAGGAAGTCCTCCCACTTGACTCTTGACCCTGGGCTGACCTGATGCTTTCCACGGATGCGGACTCAGCAGACACAGCGCCATTTGGCTCCTGCTGTTCAGCAGTCTTCAGCTCCTGCACACGGGTCTTTATGTGGCATGCTGACCTGAAGGGAAGCTTCCTGACTCCCTGCTCCTGGCTTCCCTTCTCTCTCCTTACCTCTGCACACAACCCAGAGTGTGGCACCGAAAGCTACCATATGCTTCTCCAACTTCAGAAACCAACCCCGGAAAAGCGTGGTGTTTGTCCTGTCACATCGGTGGCTGCATAGAGTGAGCCCAGCACTCAGAGAGATGATTTGTTTTGGTTGGGCAGTGTTTGCAGCCTGAAGTTAGGGCATAAAGAATCCTAATTATCAAACGGGGAACCCACAAGAGTGACTGTCATTGTGCCTGGGTGTGCTGACTGGAGACACAAGTAGATCAGGTTCACACGCTACTACTAGTCACCATCAAGCTAGTCTCGACTAGTGGCGGAGTGAAGCCGGCAAAGATGTGATGGATTTGTCAGCCCCTCCCATAATAGTCATTTGAGGCTAACCCACTTAGAAGCTGGTGGCAAGCAACTCTTTTCCTTTGGGACTGGGGAGATGGTTCAGCAGTTAAGAGCACTTTCCTGTGCTTCCAGAAGACTGGGGTTCTGTCATGTGGCTCATATCAGGGGGTCTGATGCTCCCTTCTGGTCTCTGCAGGCATCTGTACACCTATGACGTAGCAGTTACACAGAACACACATGCACAGAATCATCTTTAGGGAAAGTCCTTTTGCGGCAATGTTCCGTACATTCTAAACAATGCAGTCAGCTTTGTTTTCTTGGCCCCAAAAGGTCTGTTGTTTTCTGAAGAAGCAAAAGCCACAGGAAAGCTTGATTCAGGAATTAGGTCATCTGTAGAAGCTGTGGTTACCTACCTTCCTTCCAACTTTCTTCTAGCCTCACTTGAGATTGCTTTTCTGCAAAGGGCAGATGTAGCTGCCCTGGCTGAAAGGCAATTGAGGGAGGTGACAGGTTTTGGCCTTGGGCCCCTGTCAGGCATCACAGATTCTGCGTCCTCAGAGCCAGCTCTACCTTTGTCTGGGCTGCTGAACTCCCACTAACTAGGGGAAATACCCTCTTGAAGTTCTGATTTTCACATGAACACACACACCCACACCACACACACCCACAGCCACACACTGTAAGGTGCACAGTCCCCACATACATCACGGACACAGCACACACAGAGCACTCACATGCACCATGCATGCAGCGCAGTTTACAGCCGCTCCATTTGTTCCCCCTGCAGTTTATAATGGAGCAGGCCTGTGGGATTATAAAACACTTTATTTCTGCACACAAACTCTCAGCTTGAGGCCAAATTGAAAGGCATTAGTCATCAGTAATTTGCAGTTGCTTTTAATGTATTTCACTCAGAGAGGTTTAAGGCAGCACCAGCTCAGATTTCCCGAGGCTTTGGTAAGGAAGTGAAAAATCTGATCAGTTAGTTAATCATTGTCATGGGCCATGGCTACGTATTGTTCCTTGGTGACTGCCAGCCACATTGTGACTGGCCTGTGAATTAGGTAGCAATTTGAACGATATTAAGCAAATTCCATTACGCCACAGATCTCTCTTTCTCTCAGTATTTGTTGATGTTTAATGCTTAAAAGTCATTGACCATCAGATAGGGAAACTCAGAGGTCAGCGGCTTCAAGCCTGGGTGTCCCCTCAGGTGGTTCAAGGTCAACAGCCCCAGGTTTGACCAACTCAGCAAGGACTGCCTACAGCAAACTTTGAGAGACTTGTTGGGCCATCTCACTTTTCAGATGAAAGGGCAGAAGGGTGGTAAAGGTGAAGAGACTGCAGAGGTTTGCCAGGATCTAGATGCCAGCTGTGCCTGGGCTCCGTGCTCCCCAGGGAAGGAATGCTTTCATTTTCCTGTAGCTCTAGAGTCCTCCCCATGGTTATAAGGGCTTCATACACAGTGGGGATGTGGTTGCCTTACGGAAGGAGGGTTGAGATTGTGGCCTCTTCTAGCCTCATTGCCTCCTTTGCTAGAGGCAGTCATGCATGCCACTCCTGGCCCCCTCACCTCCAAAGGTTGGCCTTCCACCCAACCAAAGGTCTAGGAGTCAACTACTGAAAAGCAAAGACAAGCCCAGCGTTCACGCCCTCTGCAGCTCAGCCCTGCAGGAGGTTCCGACCTTTTGCTCAGGGACTTGCACATCTTAGGCAGCCCTCTTTGTCTTCATGTCTGTGCTAGCCTTGCATTTCTGAGGAGGCATCGAGACAAGACTGCAGCCCCAGCCCATACATACAGTATCCCACCTCAGAATCCACACAAAATGCAATGGTTCTGGAAGCTTCCCCTGAAAATGAGTTAAATGAAGTTGCCAGCAAGCCCCAGCAAGCAAGAAGTGGAGCAGTGACTTGTGGCCAAAGGAGTCGCAAGGGTATTGGCCTACAAGCATGCTGTAGCAATCAGCCCGGTGAACTGTGGACACGAGAGAGGCCGAAGAAGGGTTAAGAGCAAGAAGAAGAGTTCAGAGGGAGGGAGCAGCAGACCTGGAACTTGTCGGAATTAATCAATCTTATATATTTAGAAGATTCCTCTACCATCTGCATTTAGCTTTCCTTGATCCAACCATATTGTTTTTTTTTTAATTTTGATAAAAATATTTAGATTTATTTTCTTATGTGTACGAGTTTTGCCTGCCTGTGTGTCTATGCCCAGTGCCCTGGGATGACAAAAGAGGCACCAGATCCCCTGGAACTGGAGTTATGGACACTTGTGTGTGGCCATGGGGGTGCTGGGAATTGAACCTGGGTCCTCTGCAAAAGCAACAAGCTCTCCTAACCACAGGGCCATCTTTCCAGTTCTTCTATTTTAATTTTATGCTACAACTTGGTAACTTTTCATCCGGAAGCTTAGGGTCTTCTAAGTCAGATGGAGTATTTTACAGAACACTCTCTGGTTAATGGTGCTTTTTCAGTCACTCACGGATTTTGTAAAGTCTGGCCATTTCCACAAGTGAAGTCTATGCTAAGTCTGTAAGCCACAGAAGCCATTTTGTGAAAGTTGGAGGCTAGAGGGACAAATGACCAGCCTATGAAAACGGTGACTTTTATCTGTTTTCCCCGTAAATCTTTAAAAGCAACATTTAGCTGGCATCCACTTTCCTTGTGCTGCCAGCTCTAGGAGCCCAAGAGCCCCCGTAACTCAGAGCAGCACCCCAGGCTGAGGAACTACAAGCTGCTGAGCCTGGCTGTCCAAGGGGTGCAGTTCTGTGACTAGGACTGACCCCCAGGAATGTTCTGGAGTTCTGGCTTATAGCTCATCACCTGGCCACTGCCTCTGCACCTCCCCCAGAGCACCTTCTTAGCAAACTGCCCTCCTTTCCGGGCACCTAGGAGAGACAAAACTTCAGACCTTATCTTAATTTTTCTGTTGCACTGTCCCAAGGCATTTAGCCCCAGTATTGGCTCAAGTTCTTAAGTCTCTCGGTTCTCCTCTGTCCTTTCTTCAGGGATCTCTCTTGATGCCATTGTACCCCTCCCCCACACCCCTTGCCTCCATACAGAGATTCTGCTCTCGCCTCTCTTCCAAAACCTGCCACCCTGAAAACAAACAATAAGAGCTGTGCATTCGTATGTGCACATACGGATGCACATGTGTGTGCTTATGGAGCTTTAGATATTTATTTTAGGCAAGGTCTCCTTATGTACCCCTGGCTGTCCTGGAACTTCTATAGATAATCTAGGCTGTCCTTGAATGCTTAGAGATTAGCCTGCCTCTGCCTCCTGAATGCCGGGATTAAGTGTGTGTGTGTGTGTGTGTGTGTGTGTGTGTGTGTGTGTGTATGTGTGTGTGTGTGTGTGTGTGTGAGACCATGCCTAACAGTAGAGATGCCTTTACACTAACAAAGATTATATTTGAATAGTAGGATTTAGTAAATGTTATAATAGTCTTATTTATTAATATTCTATAAACCACATTTCTTACAAAGATTTAAAAAAGTTTTTAAAGTATGTGTATATGTGTTTATCATGTGTGGGTAGGTGCATATGAACGCAGGTGCTCTGGCCAAGAGGGAGCATCAGATTCCCTGGAGCTGGAATACAGGCAGTTGTGAGATGCTTGATTTGGGTGTTAGGGCTGGAAGGAACTTAGGCCCTCTATAAAAGCAGTGAGCAAGGGCTCCTAGCCACTGAGCCATCTACCTAACGTTTTGTTGTCAATTAGAAAAACTCATTTGATATTTATTTGAGACAGAATCTGTCTTAGTTAGGGTTTCTATCGCTGTGATAAAACACCATGACCAGAAGCAGCTTGGGGAGGAAAGGGTTTATTTGCCTTACATATTATAGGCCATAGCTCATTGGGGGAAAGTCAGGACAGGAACTCTGGCAGGGCAGGAACCTGGAGGCAAGGCAGGAGCTGATGCAGAGGCCATGGAGGGCGCTGCTTATCATCTTGGTCTCCATGGCTTGCTCAGCCTGCTTTCTTATGGAACTCAGGACCACCAGTCCAGGGATGGCACCGCCCACAATGGCCTGGGCCCTACCCCTGCAGTCACTAATGAAGAAAACACCTTAGAGGTTTGCTTACAGCTTGATCTTATGGAGGCAGTTTCTTAACTGGGGTTCCCTTCTCTCGGTTGACTCTGGCTTGTATCAAGTTGACACCAAAACTAGCCAGCATGGTGTTTTCACATAACCCAGGCTGGTCTTAAGTGTTCAACATAGCCAGGATGACCTTGAACTCCTGATCCTCCTGCCTCAGCCTCCCAAGCTCTGAGATTTACAAGCATGTACCATCAACTTCACAGGTTCTTATTCCAGTATGGAACCTCTATTGAGCACTAGTTGGATGGATAGCTGCCTATAGCTCAGGGAAGGACACTAAGGGATGGATGGCCTCTACGTTCAGGGGATATCTCTTCCTGGAAGAGATGGCATGTGAGCAGTACTTGAACTGGTCCTGGCTATTAGTGTGCAGGTAGGTTGTGATGAAGAAGGCAGTTTGTACTCTGACAGTGTGATCATGTGGTGCTAGCTTGTGCTTAGGTCAGGGCTTATTCCCTCATGTATCCATGGTTGCCAGGGATGTGCGTTCTTACTGAATATTATCTCTGGATGTTCATCATATTTAATTTATATTATTGTGTATGCGATATGTGACTATATATTATAGCATATTGTAGTGGAAATTCTGGTATTTTGGTTTCTTTCAAAAACACAGAAATAGCATAAGAAAGTGTTTTCCTTTTAATCCTAAGCATGGGGATATGGGGCTGCTTTGTTGCAGCTGACCATGATTTGCCTTGTGCTCTAGCAGAAGCATGGTTTTGCCAGCTGTAGATAGTTCCTGAGGTTGTGTGACATTTGGAATTCTGGAAGCCTTTCAGAGGGTGTATAAATGCTAGAGCCCTGCTAGGTAGAGTTGGTGGTTGTTGGGCGTTTGAGTGTGTGTGGGGAGTTGGCTGTGATTTGTTAGTACTCAGTGCTCAAAGAAGAAATAAAGAGAGAGAAGAAGAAAGAAAATGGTGCAGCAATCTCTATCTCTCTCTCCCCTCTATCTTTTTTTTTTCTCTCCTATCTAGTGATAGGGGTGCAACAAAGGTGGGGGGAAGGGAAAAAGAGTGGGAAAGACAAGAATCCACAAGGTAGCAAAGGGTAGCTACAATATATAATGTATAAGTTCCCTCTGGCTTTTAAAACTTTCCTCTTCCTAAAAGCTCATTCGGCTTGGAAGCACGCTTCTCTGATTTGTGGCCTGTATGTATCGCACTCTACCATCTAGAAGAGGCTTCTGAATAGCAATAGTCAGAAATGGCATCGTCCTCCCGAGCACAGAATGTAGCTGGACAGGTTTCTCTTTACATCCCACGCGATAGGCTTGACCAACCCTAGGAGGTCCTGGGCACAGGCTGCAGGTTGCTTTGCTTTGAACCTGGTGCAGGGAAAGCACCTGCGTTAGAGACTAAAGGAAGGTTTTCTGCAAGGGCTGAGGCCCGGCTTCCTGGGATATTAAGGAAAAGGCCAGCCTGTGAGAATATCAAATAGGTGAGTGTGTGTGTGTGTGTGTGTGTGTGTGTGTGTGTGTGTGTGTGTGTGTGTGTGTGTTTGGTGTGGGAGTTCTGAGGACCAAACCTCCTGAGATCTAAGCATCTAAGCTTGGTGACCCTCAAGGTCAGGGATGCGGACTTCCAGTCTTGCCGGTCGTCTCCTTTGTTTCAGCAGGGTCTGCTCAGGGTCCTGCCGCTCTCCATCCTGGTGCGACTCTTCTCGGTGGCTTTCTCCTCTGACTACACCACACGTTCCAGCAGGGAGATTCTCCAGAGATGTCTTATTTTCTCCCCACTTTCCTTAGTTTACCTTTTAAAATAGAGTAGATATGTTCATTGTGAACAAAGGACCATTATAAAAAGATATTTCTAAGCTGTTATATTATTTCTCTCTCTCTCTCTCTCTCTCTCTCTCTCTCTCTCTCTCTCTCTCTCTCTCTCTCTTTCTTTCTTTCTCGGTGTCTCTTATTCTTGGAGTCACTTCCTAAAGGTTGAGAAGTTTTGTTCAAGCTGGGCATGTGGCTCAGTGGAAGAGTGTGTGCTTAGTAGGGACAGGGGCCTGGATTTGATGATTATCCTTTCTTTCTAACTTTTCTGCCCCACCACCTGCAATCTAACACACACACACACACACACACACACACACACACACACACACACACCGACTATGAAAAATTTGATACATATATATTATAAATTATACAGATTTACAAAGACATAAACTCAGAAATATACACATAAATTAACTATAAATATAGTCTATTTAGACAACAGTTATCATCCCTTTGTACAATTTAGGAATGTAAAAAAGAATTTAGGGTGATTGCAGTTGGTTGGTGAAGGCAGGAAGATGGCACATTGAGGGTCAGCCTGAGTTATATAGCAAGGTCCTATCACAAACAAACAAGGAGCTAGATGGTATTTCATTGTATGTAATAATTATAATGGATAACTTTGGTTGTGTCTAATTTGTTCATTGGAAGTAATGTTATAGTAGACAGTTATCTGCTAGAAATTATACTGTTTTAGCTCTTGCATTTATTCCAAGATTAACTTAATTTAATGTTTATATGCTGTGTAAGGATGCATTTTCACATATTGCTGTAATTTTTCAGTACTGTTTGCTGAAAATTTTTCTTTCTAATGTGTAGAAATACAATTGAGTTTTAAAAACTGACTATGCATCCTTAATTTCATCCCTTCACAGTCATCAATTAGTTTTAGTAGATTTCAGAGAAATTTCATTAGGATTTTAATGCTGACGATCACATCATCTGCAAGTGAAGCCCATTTTACTTTTTCCTCTTCAACCTGGAGGCTTTTAATTCCTTTTCTTGTCTTATTGCTTTGGGTCTACACAGCACTCAAGTGGCATGATGAGAAGAGACATGTGTGCATTATTCCTGATCCTAAAGGGAAACATTCACTTAAAAAATCATTAAGCATAGTATTAGCATTTCTAAATGCCTGTATCAGGCTAAAGAGATTTTCCTTTATAAGAGTTTTATTATTTAAGTTATGTTTGTCCTGAATGTATTTGTATTTTTTAGATATTATTTATTAAATTAAAAGAGGAACAATTTTCTTCTAATTTTTCAAGTTGTTTTCTTTTCACCATGAGTAGATGTTCAGTATTATTAGAAGATTGTTTTACATTTTATATTTTTAAAAAACTATTTTAACTTATTTTTGGTTGATTTGAAATGCAACTTATTATCATATTCACATATTTTGTTTGGATTTCTAAACTATATTTTATCTCTTGTGCGTGTGTGTGTGTGTGTGTGTGTTATGATGGGGTTGGGTGTTCATATATGGAGATCAGAGGACAATTTTGTGGAGTTGGTTCTCTTCTTTTACCTTTAGTTGGGTTTGGGAATGGAACCTCAGGTCATTGGGTTTATAGACCAAGCAGCCGAATTTGTAGCTTTTAAGTTTTTTTCCCCCAAGACAGGGTTTCTTTGTGTAGTAGCCCTGGCTGTCCTGGCACTTTCTCTGTAGACCAAGCTGGCCTCAAACTCACAGAGAAATGCCTGCCTCTGCCTCCTGAGTGCTGGGATTAAAGGAGTGAACTACTATGCCCATCTCACTAAGTGCCCCTTTTTATATCTATTGAGCTATTCCAATATGCTTTTATTTAACAGCGTATATGGAAATTTTATTCTGTTTGAATCAGTAACATGATTCTGTTTTTAGTATACTTACCTGGCTTATGGCTGGCTTTTATTTTAGACAATCCTATATTTATTGATATAATATATATTTTTAACCTTAAAGCTTGAGGGGTATGAGGGAGAATTAACCCAAGGCCTAAGTGCTCTATCTTGGAACTTTCTACATTATATTTTCCAGTTTTGATGTTTTGTCCCTTCCCCTCCCTATAACCTGTGTCACCTCCTATCTCATGGATTGTCCTGTCTGTGTTGTGTGTACACCTCTAAGGTAGGTGTAAGTTCCTTAGGATAAAGTCAAACTTTTATAACCTATTTGTAGATCTCTTAGAGAATTCTTTATAGTAGTTCCAGCCTCTGTCTGTTACTTATTGTCTGCTTACTGACATAAATTAGAAACATTGACAGATATGTATTTTCTCTTTATTATTAATTCTACCATTTTGCTTGGTTTCAAATAAGATAACTGAATCTCAATTTCATTACAAAATTTTTAGACATTTGTTTTATGTATACGAGTATGTGTGCACATGACGAGGTTCATGCATGGAGGTCAGAGGACAATTTTTTGGGAATCGGTTCTCTCCTTCTACCATGTGGGTCCTAGGCATTGAACTCTGGCTGTTAGGCTTTATGGCAGGCACCTTTATGCACTGAGCTGGTCTGCCTGCTCACTTCTGGTTTTAGTTTAAAGTGTGTGTGTGTGTTCGTGTGTGTGTGTGTGTGTGTGTGTGTGTGTGTGTGTGTGAATGCGCATGTGTGTGTGTCCTAACTACCTGAAGAATTCCTTTGTTTGCTTTGTTATTCAGCAATTTCCCCAGGAAATGTCTGTGTTCCGAAACTTATTTGTGTTCCTGCAGTACCACAGCGGTGCACAACAGATCCGACATGGATGTATTGTAGAAGTGTGGGGAGAGACGGAGAGGGAGGAGTACCCCAAGGGGACAGAAGGAGAGAGAGGGAGAGAGAGGAGGTGGGTTGGTCCTTTTTGTATCTGGTGCACAGCTGAAGTGCATCAGGCCACAAGTGATGATGTCAGAATTTGCTAAGCAACCTAGAGGCAGGTTAGGGGGGCTGCCAGATGCTAACAGGCTCTTCCTTCAGAAATGGTGCTCAAGTACTGTGCTAGGTCCTCCTACTTGGTCAATTTTAAAGGAGATTCTAGACAAATGGCTGACTGAGGTGTCTTTTAACATACTAAAGAGCATGCTGGCCTCCAGGCTCTCTCAACCTTGCAAATACCTGTTGCAGAGTCCATGCTGGCTTTCTGACTCGTCTCCTTTCATCCTGCCCCCACCCCAAACTTCTCCAGTTTATGACTTTCCTTCCACCCAGCTTCTGATTCCTATGTAACCCTGTTTGGCTATGTGCTCTCTTGTTCTCTTTGCTCCGGCTCTCTTACCCTTCCTCTCTCTTGCTCTTCCCCGCTCTCTCTTCTCATGGCTCAGTTCAGTCTACTGGTCATGTTTAGTCTACTATTCTCTGCTCTGGACTCTTCCAGATCTCTCTGGCTGCTTGTTCCCTCATATCTACAAAAAGCAAAACAAAACAAACCCCTTCTCCTCAACTGTATCTTGGAATAGTCATGTCCTCACTATTTATACGTCTGATGCCCAAACCCCCACTTTATACAGTGGATAGAGTTTTGGTAAGATTCTGTCCTTAGAATGGGATCCACTCATCTCTTTAGCTTCTTTTTTAGGATCTTGGGATTGGGTCATGCAGATGAAGGGGTTTTAATAAACTCCTGTCCTCTCTCTTTTATCTGGGCCCCTCAAATACCTAGGAGCTACTCCCCTATACAAGATGGATACCAGTGGATAAGCCATCCCTTCCCAGGTGACAGTGAGCACTTAACAGACTCATTCGGATAAGTGGTGGGTTCTTCTGGGTACTGACTTCCTGACTCATTTCTCCATCACAGTCTCCAAAACGGTCTACTTTAAAGGATGATGCCCTCTTCTGTCTGGTGACTGCTACTGCCTCTCTGCTGCACTTCAGGTTTGCGTTGTTAGTGCTGTTCATCTGGCGATAGGGAAGGGAGAGGGGCCTGGCTCTGATTTGCCAGGTTTGTCCAGGAGTCATAAAAGTGTGCTAAATAAATGTTTGACCTGCCCTGCAGCGCTTCCTCTGCATCTTCCTCTTCCTCCTCCTCCACCTCCTCGTTTCCCTCCATAAGTTTCCTATAGAATGTTTTATAGCTGAGTATAGCTTGTAATTAATACCTACTCACTAGATACATAAATGATATTTTAGCTAATTTTCACTAGTTTGTGACCTATTGCTGAAAGATGGGGAGATTAGACATTATCTATGAGCAAATTAGTTTTTTTGTTTTGTTTTTAAAGGATTTATTTATTTAGTTAGTTTTTTTGTTTTGTTTTGTTTTGTTTTTTTGAGACAGAGTTTCTCTGTTGTGCCTTGGACTTTTTTATTTTTATTTTATGTGTTTGTGAAGGTTTTTTTTTTCTTGCATGTATGTCTGTATACCATGTGTATGTCTGGTGTCCAATGAGGTCAGAAGAGGGCATCAGATCCCTTAGATTTGGAGTTAGAGCTGTTGAGCTACCACGAGGGTGCTGGGAACTGAGTAGCAGGTGCTCTTAACTGCTGAGCCAGCTCTCCAGTCCCACGAGTCTTAGTTTCTGATTAAGCTGAGCTGACTGGAAGGACCCAGCCACACATCTGAACGAGTCTGTTGAGCACTCACTGTGATCTCGGAGGACTTGGGTCTCTGCTAGTGCTTTGATCCAGCACGGGAGGTTAGCTCCAGGCTTTTGAGAGAGCACAGGTGAATGAGCAGGGCCTCTTTCTCTCTCAGGGGTGCCTTTCCCCTGGAAGTTAGTCTTCTTTCTTCGTTAAACACACACATTTTTAAGGGCACTGTGCGACATTTGTTTCTTGGATTCCTTCATTGCTAAAATTGAGGCTTGCTTATGTCACATTCTGTATCTTCCTCTGCACCCCTCCCTGGCTGCCGAGGGCCATGCACTCATGAGCTCGTGTGCAGTTGCGCCTATCTGTGACTTATGTCTGGCTGTGGGTAGACTGCCCTACATGGCAATGGGACATTCCTTTTTAGGGACAAGAGGAAAGTGGTGACATTGGTTTGTGGTGATGCGTCTTCATTCATCACAGTGTAGATCTCCACTCTTCTGCCTTCCTTTGGGAAGAAAGAACAGGAGCCCACAGGCGGAAGAAGGCCAGGCACTCCAGTCTTCTTACTATTGATTTTCCATGGGCCATTCAATGGTTAATTAGTTGTTCCTAACTGCACTTCCGCATTCAGCTGGGACGGCAGCCCCCTTGGGACATGGGCTGTACCCTGGGGATATTGGATGAGGAAGGACACTTTCTGATAACATGACTGTAGGCGCAACAATGCTCTTTCTTCTCACTCTCATCACATACTACAGAGTGAAGGTAAGCGAGGCCTTGCTGGTCTTTTATCTGAGTGGCTTAACTTTCTCCTTTGTAAGTAAAGAGCTCATCTACACTTTAAACTTAGAGTTGTCCCATGGTTGTGGTAATAAATGCTGCAGGAGATGGGGGTGTTTTCAATTTACACCAGAATCTATACTCATATGCTAATTATGAACATTAAAACTCTTTTTTTTTTTTTTTTTTTTCACGAAGTGAAAAGCCTACAAAAGCCTTTGTGAGGTGGGATAGAAATAGGAAAAAAAAAATTAAGGAGATGGAGGAAGGAAAGAGCCTAGTCATCCTGAGACATGGCTTAAACTCAGACTGGTTGAAAGTCTAGATCTTTAACATAACTAATAAGACCAAGAATCTCTATGGATTAATGCTTATTTTCCTAAGGATGTCTCAACAGGAAGGTTAGAAACAGCATGCACCCTTGCTTAGGGCCAGAAGGTCTGTGCTGTGACTTCAAGTTTAAATGGATTATCAGTCCTCTTTTTCCTAAACATAAAAAACTGACCTCATAAAACCTCTATGCTTTCATTTACAAAAGCAAATTTATCAAGAAAAGAGAAACAAGTAAACAAGCTCATGTACATTTAACCTTAAAGACTCAAAAAAAAATTATTTCTTATAATACAGTGTTCTGCCTCTCTGTATGCCTGCACGTTAGAAGAAGGCACCAGACCTCATTATAGATGGTTGTGAGCCACCATGTGGTTTCTGGGAATTGAACTCAGGACGTTTGGAAGAGCAGGCAGTGCTCTTAACTTCTGAGCTGTCTCTCCAGCCCTAAAAACTTTTCTTAATCTTCAAACTTTGTTGTAAATTAAGCCCTTCAAACACCATCAGGTAGCGAGGGAGCCACAGTCACACACTTACCTAAGCTGACTCTCAACCCCGTGTCTTGGATTCGCAGTGTCCATCTCTAAGGCACCTCTCTTTGGTTTTAGAGGCCTGTACTTCAACTTGAAGCGGGTATTATCTTGTATCTCTTCTCAATAAACTCATTGGCTTTGTTTCTCTTTGCTGCATCCTGAAATTCTTTCTGTGGTGTGATGGAAAATACAGTTTCATTTGAGCCAGGTCCTAAGGGAGGAAATCCTCAGGCTGTGTCTACAGGGCTGGGCTCTGACTCCCCATTCTTGTTGATGACTGGGTAACCCTCATGTACCCAGCTTTGACAATGACCCCTTATGGCCAATATTGCTTCACAAATGCCATGCTTTATTTTCCCTTTTATACTCTCCCTGGTATTGTGTTATTTTATCCACAGATATTTGCTAACAGATAAGGAGCACGTTTATGAACATCTGCACAATGGCAGATGTAGGCTGATTCAGGTGTGACCATTCCTGTACCATGAGATTTTTATAAGATTTTTACCTTTTTGGGTAAACTCATACTTGATTTCTCCATTTGAAATGTATTTCAAAGTTGGGCATGTTGGTACATACCTGTAATACTGGCCTGTGGCAGGCAGAGGCTGACAGGTCTCAAGTTTGAGGACAGTTTGGATTAGAATAGGTAAACTTTGTCGCAAAAATGTGTGGGAGGGAGATATGGATAGATGTGGGGGAAAGGGTACTCAGAATATGTTATAGACATATGTGAAATTGTCAAATAACAAAATTAACAAAAATTACTCTAAGCTTTCTTATTTTTTATTTATTATGTATACCGTATTCCACCTCCATGTGTGCCAACAGGCCAGAAGAGGGCATAAGATCTCATTATAATCGTTATGAGCCACCATGTGGTTGCTGGGAATTGAACTCAGGACCTTCAGAAGAACAGTCAGTGCTTTTCACCTCTGAGCCATCTTTCTAGCCCAAGTTTTCTTATTTTTTTTTAAACCCCTTGAGGTACTCTTTTCATTTTTTTCCCCAGTGCATCTGTTGAAAGCGTCAGGAGAGGGGTTTCTTACTGTGCGGAACTTGCTAATTGTAGGAAGTGGGGTGCGCTCTGTCAGGAAGAGCACACTTGGCTTGCTTATGATGATGCTCTCGTCGGTGGGATGTCTGCCAAAGCGGCCTGTGTTTCATGGCTTATTCTTTAAAAACACGTCCTCTCGTGCCCGTTGAAACCAACACTCCTAGGAAGTCTTTAGACATTCAGTCTTGATGAGATAAAGTGTGGCTGTCTGCTCCATTTACAGCCACGTGTGAGACCATTCACCAGCCAGCGTGCAACTTGCTCACATAACCCCACCGTCACAAGGCCCACTGGACACAGCTTGCCCTGCAAGGGTAAGGTGCTTCCTCTTGTTTGAGTCAGTAGAGTTTCTCCTGCCTTTGGTTGGTGAGGCTCTTAGCCTCGAGAAAATTGGCATATTTCCCCCAGTGACACGTTCAGATGTGGGCTGGTCACTGCTCCTGTGAGCTGAGCTCCTGTGCGCTGAACTGTTCTCTCAAGATCAGTCTCCTTGCTGCATGTCTCAGACAGCAGTCACATCAATGACATCAGCGTGTTCTTGTAAACAGAGTGTTACTGATCTCATCAACCGGTCTTTCTCTAAAATAGATCATACAATAGGACACAAATCAAATGTTGAGTAATATGGGAAAATTGAAATAATTTATATTCTAGCTGATCACATAATACTAAAAATCAATAGCCAGAGACACTGCAGAGTATACACAAACTAATAGAGATTAACTAGTACACCACTGAAGGTACACAGACAAAGCAGTAGACAGGCAGAAAGAATAAAGATCAAGGCAGAAATCAGTGAAATAGAAATGGACAATACAGTACAAAGAATCAATGACAGAAAGGAAGACTTGGTTCTTTGAAAAGGTAAACAAGATTGATAAACCCTTAGCCAAACTAAAGACAAGAAAGAAAAGACTCAACTTTATACAACCAGAGATGAAAGGGGAGTCATTGGAGCTGGGCAGATGACTCTGGTGCCTGCAGAGCCCAGAAGAGAGCAGCAGACCCCCTTGGACAGGAGTTACTGGAGTTGTGAGCTGCCATGTGAGTGCTTGGAATTAAACCTGGGTCCTCTGGAATAGCAGCCAGTGTTCTTAACCACTGAGCCATCTCCCCAGCCTTCCCTGAAATGTTTTTGACAAATCCATGTTAAAATAATAATAAAGGCTCTGAAGATACAAGGAATTAAAAAAAAACCCAAAATATAAAGGCTACAAATGGCAAACCTATAGTCAATATTATACTAAATGAGAAAAACTTCACGTGTTTTTATTAAAGTCAGGAAGGAGGCAGGATGTTTTTTAATGTAATGTTTTGATGTCTTATATAGAACAATAACAAAAGAGAAAGAAATAAAAAGAAAATAAGTAGAAAACAAGTCAAATTATTCCTGCTTGCAGGTGGTATGATTCTCTAGGAAAGACCCTAAAGACACTACTAGACACTACTGGCTCTGATAAACATGTTCAGCAAAGTGGTTATTAAAATAAAAATCAGCCACTTTCCTACATACCACACAAACATGCAGAGAGTTAAATCAAGGCAGCAATCATAGTTACAATGGCCTCAAAAGCAAAACCAAACCAAAAACTACTCCGGAATAAACCTAACCAAGGAAGTAAAAGACATCTACAATGAAAACCTTAAAACACTGAAGAAAAAAATTGAGGAGGACACTAGAAGATGAATGACCATCCCCCACGCTCATAACTTAGAAGAGTTAATGAGAAAACAGCTGTACTACCAAAAACAATCTACAGATTCAATTTAATCTCAATCAAAATTCCAGTGCTATCCTTCACCAAAATTAGAAAAAAATCTTAAAATTCATATAGAAACACAAAAGTCCTTGAATGGCCAAAGAAATTCCAAGCAAGAAGAATACTGGTGGAGTTATCACCTGATTTCAAGCTGCATCACAGAGCCATGGTAAGAAAACCAGCATGGAGCTGTCACAAAAGCAGACATTTAGATCAATGAAACAGAATAAAGGGCATAAATATGAGTCCACGTAGCTACAGCCATCTAGTATTTGACACAGACACTAAAAATACACATTTGAGAAAAGACAGCCTCTTCAACAACTGGTGCTGGCAAAACCAGGTATCCACATGTAGAAGAATGAAACTAGGTCCCTGTCTCCCATTCTACATGAAAATCAATTCCAAATGGATCAATGACCTTGCAAGACCTGGACCTTTGAATATTGGAGGGAAAAGTAGGGGTTGCACTTTAAGATATAGGAAGAGAGAAAACGCTTTCTACACAAGAGTACAGTTGCTCAGGAAATATGGCCAACAGTTAACATATGGCACCTCATGAAATAGAAAAGCCTTTGCACAGGGGAGAAAAAAAAAAATGACAAAATGACCTGCCTAAAGAGAGCCTTCAGAATGGAAGAAAACTCTTTGCTGACTGTACATTTGAGGGAGGACTACCGTCTAGACTATACAAAGAACAAACAAACAAAAACTAAACAGTTTTCAAAAGAAGAAAGACAAACCATCAGTGAACATGAAAAAACATTCATCTTCATTAGTCATCAAAGCAAACCTACACGGCAACCCCATTCAGAAAGACAGTCATGAAGAAAACAACATGGCCGGAGAGATTGCTCAGTGCATAAGAGCACTTAGCAAGTCCAGCTCCCAGCACCGGTGTCAGGTGACTCACAAACACCTGTAACTCCAGTTCTAGGGCATCTGATGCTGTCTACTCTCACATTTCCACATCTACACCCACACCCACATCCACCCACACCATTATACTTAAAAATAAAATAGATCTTTAAAAAGAGTAAGTCCAATGTGAACCTCCATTGTTTTTGATTGGCTGTTCTAGCTATATTCATTAAAATATATAAACTTTGAAACTGGCTAATTTCACTTAGGCATGTGTGAGAGATGTATTTTTACTTATAAGATTTTTTATAATAAAGTTGTAATAGACACATTTTAAAAGGAAAACAATAAAGGCTGGCAAGAATGTGGACAAAAGGGAACCCTTACACATTGCTGGGAGGAGTGTAAATTAACCCAGCTACTATGGAAATATGTATAAAGTTTTCTCAAAAAAACAACAACAACAAAAAAAAAAAACCAAAAACAACAACAACAAAAAAACCTCCACACAAAAAAGCAAAAACAAAAACAAAGAACCCTAAAAAACTAAAAAACTAGATCTACCCTGTGACCCAGCTATACCAATCCTGGCTACTTACCTAAAGAACTCTAAGTCAACACGTGCCAGAAACACTAACTCATCAATGTTTATTGCAGCATCCTTCAGTGGCTAAGTTATGGAACCCGTCTTTGTGTTCCCAGACAAAGGAATGGATAGTGTGCTGTGTATACACAATGAAAAAATTCACTCATAAAGAATAAAGTAATGAGCCAGGCACAGTGACACAGGCCTGTAATTCCAGCAGTTGGGGGAGGCAGAGGCAGGTGAATCTCTGTAAGTTCAAAACCAGCCTGGTCTACAAAGAGAGTCCAGGACAGCCAAGGCTACACAGAGAAGCTTTGCCTCAAAACAATAACAATAACAACAACAACAAAAACAAAAACAAATTAATGTGTTTTGCATAAAAAATGGATGCACCTGGAGATAATCATAAAAAGTAAAGCATCTCAGAAAGACAAATGCTGTGATTTTTCATTTGTGGTTACTGGGTGCTCTTGTTAGATTTGTGGTGACATGAGAGAAACTGAGCAACAGCAGTGTGAAGGAGGAAAGGGCTTGTCTCATCTTACAGCTCAAGAATGCATCATTGAGGGCAGCCAAGGCAGGAGCTCAAGGCAGGTGTTTAAAGTGAAACCATGGAAGAATGCTCACTGGCTTGCTCCCAGGCTCATATCAACTCCCTTTCTTATACAGTCCAGGCCCACCTGCCTAGGGAGTGTACTGCCCACAGTGGGCTGGGCCTCCTACATCAATTAATGTGCCCATAGGATAATTTGGAGTTTTGGGGGTTTTTTTTGTTTGTTTGTTTTTGCTTGTTTGTTTGTTTTTTGAGTGTTTCTCTGTGTAGCCCTGGCTGTCCAGGACTCACTTTGTAGACCAGGTTAGCTCAGGTAGAACTCACAGTGATCTGCCTCCGCCTCCCCAAGTGCTGGGATTACAGTCGTGTGCCACTACACCCAACTCACAGGCTAATCCTATGGACACGATTCTTAATTGACCCAGCGCATCAAATTGACAAGCAAGATTAGCCAGCACACTGGATTTTATACAGAAAAATAAAATGATATGTGTACAATGTGGCATGAAAGTGTTGGTAGAACTGCCTGGGGAACAAAGGGGGCTATGGGGAATTAAAAAGAGAGGATATCTTCAAAGCGCAATACGTATTTAATAAAAATATCCTTATATATCACAGTACTATGTACAATGAAAATCTTAGGAAATAATAAGCCGTAATTGTGTGTGTGTGTTGGGGGGTTTGTCTCAAATACCAGACATATCAGGAGTTCATTATATAAAGAGAAAAAAGAAAGCTGGGGGCGAGGGTTGTTTTGAATTACTAAGGTAGAGCATTAGTGAAGGCTCTTCCTAAATGACTATCTGTCTAGACGGGAGCTTAGGTACTGAGAAGTCTGTGTGTTTCCCAGACACTCGGCTGATGGCTTGTAGACAGATAGGAGAATGTCCACTCTGAGCAACTGTCTGCATCACCCTTACTTTCTGAACAAGAATATCTTTCTGTAGGGACATGCTTTGCCTTGCTACTGGCTTAGCTATTCCTGGTACAGAAAGGGTTCAGATACCACAGCAATATAGGGGGCAGGAGTGAGACTTTCACTCCCAGAGTGGGGAATAGATGAGAACTCCATTTGTGGTGTTGACTGACGTAGTATTACAAAGAATGTTCGTTAATTCTTCACTTGAGAGAAGCTGCACATCAGAGGCCCTAGGGCTTTTGAGCGGCTTGTAAACGTCTCCCATGGATGAGGGTCACCATAGTCACCATGCACTTCTTCCTAGACAGACACAGCCCTTGTCTTTGCCTTGCAGTGAATGGAGCTGGCATGGCCTGAGTTGCTCAGCCTTGAGAGTTCACTCTTTCATTTCATGTGTAGCTATATGAAGGACTGTAGGAGATCCAGATGCCTCTTCCAGGTGTCCTGAGCTTCAAGGCATTGTCCCCGACACCACAAACCACTCCTGGCATGTTCTATGTTATCCCCGAAGGTAGATTTACTTTTTGCATTAACCCTGCTGTGCTCCAGCACAGGCAAGCAGAGTGCACACAACACCCAAGACGAGTTCCAGAAGCAGCTTCTGGGCTGTCAGAAGGGCTGTTCCCATGTGTCCCTGGAGCAGATCACTACAGCCTGTTTCAGGGCTATAGGTACAGCTTGGTTGGTGTTTCCTCAACTGCCAGAGCATTTACAGAGTCGTATTGATTTTAAAGAGTGAAGACAGGCACATCTGTCAGAAATGCTGTATCCTAGCACCCCTTTACTTAACCTTGTCTGAGAGTGCCCAGAAGTTTCTGATGGACAAGCCAAGGGAAGCTGGGTGGTCAGCCCCCTGATTCTCTCATCAGTACCCACTGGAAATGGGTCACTCTTGGAAGAGCTGTGCTGGTTTTGGGGGCCCCATTTTGCTGTCTTTAAGAGTACGAACACTGAGTCTCCTGTGCTTGGAGTTATTTTCCCCATAAAACTTTTCAATACTTGGACGGCAGGTCAGAAAGAGCGAGTCGTTGTCAACTGTCTGGTCCCATTCTGTTTGTGGGACAAAGGTCACAGGACTGGACCAAGGCAAACTTGGATCGACATTTCTGCGTTGCCCTTGAGCGGCTGGGTCACCAGTCTGGGCTTCGGTTTATTCTGTAAAATGGGATGCATTCATTCACAGGGGCTGCTGCAGCCAAGGACCACAGACTAAGTGGCTCAAACAAATGGCGCTTACTTTAACCATGTGCTGGTGTTCCGGAAGCTGGGTCTGAGGTGGGAACAGAGTCAGTTTCTTTCCTGGGTATGCATGGATGCCTTGCTGTGTCTTCAAGTGTCTGAGCCTAATGTGACGTTCTTATATAGACAGAAGTCAGAGTGCATTTGCCATATCCTTACATGATCTCATTTTCCCTTATTACCTGTGTAAAGGCTCTGCCTCCCAATATTAATTAGAGAGGCTGCCACAGTTCAGCAGTGAGGTGATGCGCTGCGCTCAGGAGGTGGTTTTCTGCTAGTGCTCTGTAATGTCCATGCCCTTGGAAGGCTCTAGAAGCTGGAGTGACCAAAACAAAACAAAACGCTTGCTCCAAGAAGAGACTTGATACCCTATGAGCACATAAAGGGGGAGGAAGTCCCCCTCAGTCATAGTCATAGGGGAGGAGAGTAAGGAGAAAATGGGAGGGAGGGAGGAATGGGAAGATACAAGGGATGGGATAACTATTGACATGTAATATGAATAAATTAATTTAAAAAAAAAGCTTGCTCTGAGATCCTTACCAAACTGCAGAAGCTCTGGTAATAAGACAGAGGAAGGTCGCTGGGTGTGGTGGCACTCAGGGAGGCAGAGCTTGTGGAACCTTTAGCAGATGGGCCTAGGTGGATGGAGTGGCTCACGGGCAGGGTCACAGTCCACCCTGTTCCTAGCTCAAGTCATCTGGTTCCTATCTGCTACTGGCAAGGTGACTCACAAAGCTGGTCCTGTTCCCACCGTCATGCCTCAATGGACTGTATCACCCGAACCACAAGCCTCTCTTCTGTTTCTCAGGTCTTTGTCACAGTGACAAGAACAGCAACGCAAGGGTCTCAAAGCAAAGAACAGAGAGCCATATCACTGCAGAGTTGCTCCTTTGATAACTATTTCTCCTTCAGCCTTCGATGACAGTATGGAAAGTCTGTGCCAACCATTAATTCCTCCCCATCCCCAGGTGATTGCTAGCTTGATGAGAGGTCACTGTTATCCTGGAGACCAAGGGTAGCAGTACCTGGCTGGACTTGAACAATTCTCTTTTGCTTCTACTATAATCGGTTCACTTTGATGTGCAGTGATTGATACTGTTTTCTGCATTTGGGGAAATGCTACCAAGTGTCTTTTAAAGATATTCAAGTGGGGAAAAGTGAGTCATTTGAAGTATTTATAACTAACAGCGCAGACAGTATGGAGGTGCCGCAAACGCTGTGAATATATAGTGAGGAAGCCTGACTTTGTAAAATGCTGGGTGAGGGAGGAGATGGTAAATCCTTAGGACCTTGAAAGCAGAGTTCAGAGGCTGTGCTTGATCATCCAGCTGAACAGCTGCCTTGGTCGGCCCTCACAGCGCTGGCTGCAGGTGCGTGGGAGAAGCAGACTTTGATTTGGTTTTGTGAGGGGGTTTTTAAAGATGGGTTTTGCATTAGTTATTCTTCTCATTGCTATGACAAAATACCTGAGGATGGAAGGGTTGGCTTTGTGTTGGCATGTAAGCTGGAATCAGTCCTCTGTGAGGCAGCTAGCATGTTACACCCGCAATCAGGAAGCTGAGATGAGCTGCCGTTCAGCCCCCTTTCTCTCTTCTCTCTCTCTCTCTCCCTCCCTCCCTCCCTTCAGTCCTTCAATTCAGGACCTCAGCCCATTGGACGGTACCACTAACAGTTAGGATGAGTCTTTCTGCCCAGTTAAACGTTTTTTGGAAGCATCCTTGTAGATACACCTAGAGACATGTTTCCATGGTGATTCTAAACTTTATCAGATTGACGATGAAGATCATAGAGGTATGTGACATCGTACACACAGGCCTGGCCTGAGACTCACTGTGGAGCGGTCCTTCTCCCTCAGCCTCCTGAGTGCTGGAATATAGGAATGTGTTAGTATGCTCAGCTTTAATATTTTTTGAAATGTTCCCAATTAGCCAGGGCAAAAGAGAGAGAAAAAAAGATAGATATATTCTTGTCCATGTCCCAGGCTTTGTTTTGGGAGAATGATCTAGAAAGGAGTTATAAATGCAAATTGGAATACTCACTACAAGGCTGGAGTTTAGGGGGTGGGTGTTTGGTGTCATGGCTCTTGCTGGTGTCACCTGAGTCCTTCTTGTGGGGTCTAGAAGCAAAGCTCAGGTAACACAATCCTCCCAGCTTGAGGCCGCCTGATCCAGAGTCATGGATGCCTTACCGAAATTGAACTCTGAAAATCTCTGTCCTGGAGCCACGGTGGTGAGCCTGCAGCTCCAGTCAACACCTCACTGTGGCTCGCCCTGAGCTGACCTATGTGTGCATGGGGTATGACCTTCGCTCCTTTTTAAAGAGCTCTAAGGCTGCTCAGTGGGTCCTGTGCACAGACTAGCACCTCGTACTCAGGGTGTGGGGGTTCACTCATCCCCAGTGACAATCCAGGAACCCTTGTCAAGTTAGTGGAGATAAGTGGAGATAAGCATTTAAACTTGGGCTCTTTCAGCTACTTTCCTGCCAGAAGCCACCTCTCGCCACTGAGCAACACAGCTGCTCAGACATGGGCACTGCCTCCCTTCTAACACCCTCCCTTCCTGGCAGTGACTACATACTCTTTTACTTATTTATTTATTTTTTTTTAGGATGTGCCAGAGTTCTTCTACTTCTCCACTCTATTTTCTATTGCCATTTCTTATGGATGCTTTGAGTTCTATTCCTACACTGACAATACAGGAGGAAACAGAAAAGTAACAAGGCAATTGATGAAGAAACGAAGCACTTCTGTTTCAAAAGCCTCATTCCCTTTACCCCATCAATCCACTGCTCATGATACAATTTCTCAACAGGAAACACCTGTATGGATTATTTCTCTCTAACCCCATGATGCTTGGACTGGAATCACTCCCAGACCCCATGGACACCTGGGAAATTATAGAGACCATTGGCAAAGGCACTTATGGCAAGGTCTACAAGGTCGCCAACAAGAGAGACAGAAGTCTGGCTGCGGTGAAGGTTCTGGACCCCATCAGTGTGAGTAATGGAGGGAACTGTAATGTCCATCTAGTGTTTCGGTTATATTGAACTTATGACTTCTTTTCCTGATTTTATTGATAATTTTCATTAACCCTGGAAGGAAATCTCAAAATGAACCCTGGTTTGCCAGTGCCTCTAAAGTAAAGGACTTGACTTGGAGTTAAAACTTTCCTGGATTTACCAGGCATGGTGGAGCACATCCTTAATCCCAGCACACAGAGAGTTGGGGCATGGGGTGGGGGCGGAGGCAGGAAGATCTGTGAGTTCAAGGCCAGCCTAGTCTACAAAGCACGTTCCAAGACCAGCTAGGGCTGCATAGAGAAACCTTGTCTCGAAAACCAAAACCAACCAACCAAAGCAAAACCTCAAACTTCCCTGGACTTTGGTTTCTTGCCTGTTTTATTGTTGTTTTGGCTTTAGAATCTTGGGGTTTTAAAAATTATTTCTTCGGGAAGAATGCTATATTTCACCCCCTGTTCTCTCTGTAAGTTACAAAATGAACCAGCCTCATGATAGTCAATCGTCTGAGGTGACGTTTTATTTCAAAGCACGGAGGTTGTCATCCTCTGAGCCGCTCTGTGCGGTGAAGGTGTGTCTTGTATGGGCCCCTTTGAGCTTTGGAAATTCAGACATTTTTCAATGAAGAGACACTTATAGTAATACATTTAAGGAAAAATATTGTAAAGAAATGTTATTGCTTTAATAATCAAAAGGTTAGCATTGGGATCAAAACCGCTGCTCTTGGGGGTTTTGAGTACATGACAATGATGACTTTAATATATAGTTGAGTCCAGTGTGGTGGTATACACTTTTAACTACAGTCCTTGGGAGGTGCAGGCCTTGGGGACTTTGGAGTTTGAGGTCAGTGTGGGGTACATGGTAAGTTTGAGGTCAGCATGGACTACGTAGTCTTTAAAAATAACCCTCAAACCCATAGGAAGCATGCTTTATTAATTGATGTCTTGAGCACAATGTCCTACCTGTACCTTTCCTTACATGCCTGTCTTAATCAAGCATGTATTTTTTTTTTTTTTTAAACCCTGTTTAGGATATGGATGAGGAGATCGAGGCTGAGTACAACATTCTGCAGTTTCTGCCCAGCCATCCCAATGTCGTGAAGTTTTATGGAATGTTTTACAAAGTGGATCGCTGTGTGGGAGGGCAGCTGTGGCTGGTCCTGGAGGTAAGGGGCTCCTGTTGGGGAGCCAGCATGTTTGCGGGTGCAGCTGGATGAGTAAGTTCCTCCTTAGTGCCAGATAACTGAACAGATGTGAAACCATGCGGTACCTACAGCAAGGTGTCTGAAGGAGGTTTCTTTTTCCTCTGCTTCGAAAAAACCCCTCAATATTCCTTTCTTCTACAACAGAGGGATGCTAGGAATTAAGCTGGGAAAATGGTCTTGTATTCTATAAACTGGAAACATGAAACAGAACTCACATTCCAACTTAGCCTAGTCCCCTTTTAAACTCTGCCTGCACCACTTATATTTACTTGTTCACGCTCATGGGCCCCTGAACACTGAGTCTGAGAGCTGCTTCGCAGAGAATACTGGCCAGAGATTAGCTGAGAGGCAAGTGAGGAGGGCGCTGGGGCGACAGGCTCTCGTACTGTAACCTCAGCCTCAGCCAATTCTCCAAGGGAATGGGCATCCAGGAGCCTGTTCAGAGTTGTCCTCAACTGTACCTCTGCCCTCCAGGGACAGTGACTCCAGGAAGGCAGCCTTCTGTGGGCGGGGGCAATTCCTTGTAAAGGTACCTGCGAAGAGGGAGGGCAGTAGACTTTCCCATCGGGCATCTGTCCTGCAGAAGGAATCTAAAGAGAACACAATGTGCATACAACTGTCCCGTTTCCTCTCCTTTGGGAATGGGAATGAGTGTCATCTGGGGGCAGAAGGCCGAGTCCCCTAAATTATATTCCCTGTGAGGCCAAGGATAACAAGGAAGATAGGACCAGTCATTTCCTTCTTTCTCACTGGACCCACCCTGACTTGCTTGGGTCATCAGACTGATAAAGGGACAGGAGGACACATGTGGACACCTTAAGACAGAAGCCCAAGGGTCACCCTCCCTTCACTGCCTGGTACTTCTCTTTCCAGTCTTCTTGGATCTGGGAAAGCCTGAGGACAGGACAATATGTACTGGCTGCCATGGCAACCGCCGTGGGTAGAGAATTCATTATTATATTCAAGTGTGATAATCTGCAAGGAAGCTAGTCTCAGTATTTCTGTCACATTAGCTGCTTTCCTCACAATCTAGCAATGCGGGGGGGGGGGGGGTTGGTTTTCATGAACCATCTTTGAGACTTTAGTTGGCATATTATCTTTTGGGTTTTATTAACCACCGATACCCTACCGTTCACGCCCACCCTGAGGATGTTAGGGTTTTATCTCGCTACAAAGCCGCATCACACTGATTCTTTGTTCAGGAATGGCAGTGCTTCTGGGATCCCTGGGATCCATCTTCAGCTCCATAAGAGCCCTGTCTCTCCTCGCACCTTCATCATGACAATACAGTGACCAAGAGATTTCCTTTTCCACTCATTCCCTTCTCTGCACACCCCGCCCCACCCCACCCCAAGCATCTCCGTGTTCAGACAAAGGGAACTGAAGCCTTCAGGAATTCTCTGAGGCTTGTCGAGGGTGTGCCCCATGTGCTGCTGGGCAAGCAGGAAGCTGCTCGTGGCAAAGGGGCCTGTGAGCCACAGCTCTTCCTGAGGAGGTGAGGTGGTAGACGCAGCACCTCAGGTGCATCCAAGGCAACCAGGGAAGCTGTGAATAACGATGAATCAGGCTGTGACCTGAGCCTTGTGCTGATGTTTCCATCCAAATACCCTCTTTCTGTTTCCCATTGGCCAGGAGCAGGCAACAGGGCCACTCAGAGACACCGAGTGCCTTATCCCTCAGCATGCACTATGCTGACATTTATGATTTTGATGGTAGTTTTGCCAAAGCTGGTAGCATGGGAAGGTCCCTTCTGTGTCCCAGCATGGACTGTCTATAGCAGGTTGCTGGATAGCTGGCTGTGTTACATGGATTTCTAGACTCCTGACAATGGAAGAAGTCCCCAGTTTTCTTCGGTTTTAGTCTCTTGGTATTCCACGGAATGCCAGAGGGCCCAGAGGGGAGCAGCATGCTCCCATGACCCTGACCTGACATGGCAGGCTTGAACTATGTGTGCCAGTCAGCTTTCCATTGCTATAAAAAAAAGTCTGAGACAAAGCAACTTTAAGAAGGAAATGCCTCTTTTGGCTTGCGGTTAGAGGAGTTTCAGTCCTATGCTCAGTTGGCTTTTGGGCCTGTGAAGAGGTAGCTTACGCCGTCATGATGTGCACAGACTGAAGAGGAAATGGATCACCTCGCTGTGGCTTGGAAGCAAAACAGGGAGGAGAAATAGAGACCAACATCCCAACATCCCTATCAAAGGCAGAGCGCCAATGACTTAGCTTCCTCCCACTGGGCCTTACTCACTAAAAGGGCCACTGCCTCCCCAGAGCACCATGTCAGCCCAGGTAGCACATGACCTTTGGGGACACTGACTAGGATGGCAGTAGTCTTGTCTACTCACAGAGCTGGGTGACGGCAGGCTGCAGAGTATCCCCATGGTTCTGCTCCACCTGTGGCTTTTAAAGTTCTGCGTTGGGAGACTCACAATAAAATTATGACATGTTTTAGCCTTGTTCTCCTCGTCCAATCACATTGAGGTTAAATTCCCATTGCTTTTGCTCTTCTGCTGAATGCGACAGGAGGACGAGGGAGGAGCTACTTCATGGAGCAACTTTAGAGGGTAAACAAAGGTTATTAATAGGCTCCTCAAATCACCACAGCCATGAAAACAAAAGCAAATAAAAATATCAGCTCTGAAATTTATTACCAGTTTGTTAGTTGAAAGCAAACAAAACTCCCCTCACGGTAGATACCTATTAAATTAGGAGGGCACAGAGAGAGAATACACTCGTCTGTGACATGTTGGGCAATACGCATTTGTTTTAAGTAAGTATTAAATTGGTACATTCATAAGTCCCACTTTATTTTACCCCAATAAGATGTGATAAGAAATTAGACCACCAAGAGCAGCACGGTACTTAGAGACGGTATCTAGTATGTACTAAGGCACCCTTTCTTTTTCTCCTTTTAGGACAAAAACCTTGACAGGTAGAGAGTAATCATTTCAGCACGAATCAAATGTTCAACTTTTGAAAAATCACTTAGAGTACCATGAAAAGGCTATAAAGAAATCAAAGTACAAGAAAGCAAAAGCTTTGCTTTTAAATGAACTAAAATAATTGGCTTTGGAAATAATCTCTTCTCCTAACCTGCCCAGAGATCAAAGTGTGAGTTCAGAGTCTGTAGAACCAAAGCAAGAGGGAAGAGGAAGAAAGGGAGGGGGCGGGGAGAAGGGAAGGCTGGGGGAGCTCTATGGAGCTCTTGCTTTTTATTCAGGTCCTAGAAGTCCCAAACATCACTGGAAGTGTGTGACAGAAAGCCATTTTCACCCACTGACACTGCGGCATGAGTTAGGATTATCACGGCGAGGACAGGGTCTGAGCAGGGCACTGATGGGGAGAAGTGATGGCACATGGCCTTTGTCCTGCGCAAGGAAGGCTGTAGTTGCTCTGGAGAGTCTAGACTGCAGTGATGGAGGGCAGCACACTTCTGACAGGAGACGGAATGGAGGAGCTTTGAAAGGCAGGGCAGCAGCTGTAGGCTCATGTTATCTGTGTTCAGCACAAGAGAACGAAGGATCAGCTGGCTGGAGTAGTCCTGCTCAGCCACCCCGACACTCATACACCCAGGGAAGACTGAGACAGGAGCTGGAAGCTTCCAGGCAAACACCTCCCAAGGTCTGAGCATCTCCCCATTGGACATGGAGCTCCTGGCTCCCAAGGGTCGTGGTTTTCACTTGTGTAGTTGCAAGTTGGAGACTCGACCTGGTATTCAGTAAAATCAAGATTATCCATGGCAACTGGAGTGGGAAACTGAGCTGTTTTCAACTTCTGAGAGGCAGGCAGAGAGGCAGACACGATGCTTCCCGTGGCATCTCCTCAAGTAATTTTGACTCTTCATGCTTTTGTAAAAGCTCACAGCCTTGAAAGACCTTGACAGCCTACTGATCACAAGGCACTCACTGCAAAGAAACTCCCTTTAATTCTGCCACCTCACTGAGTCAAACACACACTGTGGTACAGGAGATACTTGGCGGTTGGAGCCAAGGCTAGAACAAAGGTCTGGCAACTGTGCTGCCTGGACCATTCCTTAATAACATAGAGGGAAACTGATGGCTTCTTGAACAAGGAATATTTTATTGCTTCAAGTTATGTCTGTCCTGACGAAGGCACACACTGTGATTGAGTCAATATTCAACGATGTTTTGAAAATGAGATGGGGAATGTAAATGATTTTTTTCTCCATTTTTCTCAAATTGTAGCAGAATGCTTATTAAATTCTAGGTGCACCCAGCCACCTCATTTCCTGAATGCCGGGGGCATAGGGAGGAACGTGGTGTGGAGACACACCCCTGAGGTTGACTCTGATGGCTGGCAGAGCACATAGGAAGGATGGGCTTTCGTAGCAGCCCTCAGGGTGAGGGTGCCTTCTGATGACTCTAAGGGACTTATTTTATTTGATGCCTTTGAATATAATTTCTTGTTTTACTTTTAAAAAGCTCAGCCCATTTTGCTGAACATTGACTCTTTTGTCAGTGTGTAGCTGCTCTCTCCTTTCCTCTCTATGTTACCACAGTCTTTTTCTGTACCCACAGCTGCTTAAAAACAAACAAACAAACAACAACAACAACAAAAAAACTTGCTAGTGGGCTCATCAAAGTCACAGGACAGCTTCCTCTGAGGGATCCTGAACACTTTAATTACATTTTTGTGAATTCTGGGGAGTCAGACAGGTCTGAACTCTGACATTTACTGAACAAAAGACGCTGACTGAGTAAGATCTCTTTGTGTTTTGCTTTTGCTTTTCTAAATTCACAGCTGAGTTTTACTTTTAATCCTTTCCTAAGTTCTGAAGCAGTCTGAATAAAGGTTCCAAGTTTGTTCCCTGAGTAAAGCACATTGAAGAGGCCCCTGTCACACAGGTGGCCATACTCAGGAGAGAAGGGAGGAGAGTCCGAAGAAGTTTGTTGCATTGCATTAGCTTGCGTCCACACCCCGCATGTAAATGTTCTCATGGCAGAATTTCAGCATTGCCTTCCAATGGGAGAAAGCACACATGCCCCTGAGAGGGCAGCCCAGCTGGGGAGTGGTCCTGATGGAGCTGCTGTTCAACTTTGCATCCTGAGAAACAGACAGACAGACAGCAGACAGACAGACAGACAGACAGACAGACAGACAGACACACACACACACACACACACACACACACACAGCCTGCCATTGGTACTTCCTTTTATCTCCTTGTAGCCAAAGACTGAGTCTTTGCCTTCCTCATCAAGGTGCTGTTGTTGGTGTTGGTGTTTGTGGTGTATATATGTGAATGTGTTTGGAAGTTAGAGGCCAATAGATTTCTCATTTTATTTTTTTCAGACAGCATCTCTGTCTGGCCAGAAAGCTCTAGGGATTCACCTGCCTCTGGCCTCCCCAATGTGTGTGTGTGTGTGGGGTCACAGATTGCACTGCCACCTGGCTGCTTATTTGGGTGAGGGCAGCCTGAACCTAGACCCTCATGCTTGCATGACAAGAACTTTGCCAACTGTGCTGGGTAGTTTTATGCCAACTTGCCTCAAGCTAGAGTCAACAGAGAGGAGGGAGACTCAACTGAGAAAATACCTCTGTAAGACCAAGCTGTAGACTGTAGGGCATTTTCTTTTCTTTCTTTCTTTTTTTCTTTTCTCTTTGGTTTTTGGAGACAAGGTTTCTCTATGTAGCCTTGACTGTCCTGGACTCACTCTATAGACCAGGCTGGCCTCAAACTCACAGAGATCCACCTGCCTCTGCCTCCTGAGTGTTGGGATTAAAGGCGTGCATCACCACCGACCGGCTGTAGGGCATTTTCTTAATCGGCAATTGGTGGGGGAGGGCCCAACCTGTTGTGAGTGCTGCTACCCTAGGTTCTATAAGAAAGCAGGCAGAGCAAGCTATGAGGAGCAAGCCAGTAAGACGTACTCCTCCATGGCCTCTGTGTCAGTTCCTGCCTCCAGTGCCTGCTCTGTATGAGTTCCTGTCTTGACTTCCTTCAATGATGAACAGCGATATGAAAGTGTAAGCCAATAAGCCCTTTCCTCCCCAGGCTGCTTTACTCACGGAGTTTCATCACAGCAATAGTGACCCTGACTAAGGCACCAACTGAGTTATCTCGTTAGCCCTTCCCCCATAGATGTTTTTAAAATTCCTGATGGATAGCCTGTCTTTGATGCTGTTGTTCTCAGCTCAGCTGCCAATCTGCTGCCAAGATGATCTTTCCAGAATGTAAACCTGAACACTGAGACCTCCTGCCTAAAGCGTCTCTGTAGTCACTTGTGTTCCTTATGTCATGATGTCGTAGCATTGAACTGGACATAGTACAGAACGATAATGCCCGTTCTGTTCCACCTCCCGCCTCCCCTTGTCCCATGAGCAGCAGAGTGCTTAGAAGTCTTTGATGCTCTCTTGCTTTCAACAGCAGCTCCCCAGCTCCTTTGCCCTGGATGCTCTTCCATGTCCTACTCCAAACCCATTTGTCTTTCAGACTTGTGTCTGAAATGCTATCTCCTACGGAAACATTTCTCAGGTTATCCCCTCCAATTCTCCCTCAACAAAATTCTCCCTACTTCCAGGACACACCCACCTTCCACAGTGCATCTGCATTGATGTGTCCATTTTTGGGCAAATACAACTTTGAGGCCTCAGACTGTGTCATTTTATGATTGACAGGTGATAAACAGTCTGATTGCAGCCACTGGGAGCAAAATAGTGAACACTGAATGTTATTTGTCTGTTCAGGGCCCTGTAACACACAGCTGGAAACCAAAGGGTTCGGAGCCCTTCGGACGTCCATCACTGTGACAAAATACCTGACACAATTAACTTGTGAAGAGAAAATGGTGGCTTAGCGTTTCGGAGGTTCCAGCCTATGGCAGGAGTGCTGAGGCAACGGAACTCTGGCAGAACAAACTGCTCATGTAGTGGCCAGGCCCACTCACCTAATGGGGAGAGTGCTCCAAAGACCTAAGATTTCCCACAAGGCTCTTCTTCCAGAAGGTCCATAGCATCTTCTAAGAATGCCACCCTGAAGGCCAATTTTTTTTTTTTAATGGATAAGCTTTGGGAGACATCCAACATCTATGCTACAGGAAGATAGAATGTTGGGATACAACATTTGGGACAGAGCCAATGGGGATAAGTGATCAGTTCAACATGATATTGGCAGACTGCTGACCTCAAGGTCACTTAATATAGTATCAAACCCAAAGGGTTGTCATAGTCTTCAAACATTTCATAGCTTTGAGGGTCCCTGCAAAACATTTCCTCATAGTAATTTTGTGTTAGTTTTAAGGATTTCGCGATTTCCTGTTAGAGTTTTAGTCACACACTCTCTAAATGCTACAGTTGTTCATAACTAGAGTGGAATAGATTCTAATATGCTGTTGTCTCTTCTGGTGTAGCTCTGATCTGTGCTTCCTCCAGCTTCGTTATGTAAGAAAGCCAGTCCACTCAAGCAGGGGAGCACACCCCCCTCCCCCAACTAGTTTACTCTTATTTTGGACAAGCACCACAGGGAGCCCAAGTCTCTAAAGCAGGGTTTTTACATAAGCCCAAGGGTGGCTGCTGCCATCTGAAGATAGCTCTGAGTTTGCTCCCCAGAAAAATGTGTACAGCATGCTGCCCACAACTGCCTCGATTTAAGATGGCTCGTACCAACCCACACTGAATTCTGCAATCAGTCTAGCTTATCCCTGAAAACCCTTAAATTGCTGGGAGAGTAAGACTTTGCTTACTGTACTTACACTTTGGTGATACACACTATACAATAACAGAGAGCATGTGGGTGAAATGTTAGGGTGTTTTAAATTATGGACAGGGAAAAAGAGGAAGGGAAAGAAGGAGAGAGAGAGAGAGAGAGAGAGAGAGGCTTAAAGTCTCCTAAAGCCTCAAGCTGAACCAGAGGAAGTCAAGTGCTCCACAGAGCTAACAAACACGTACACTTTTAGAATAGTTACTGGTCAAGCCTCTGGTGCCTGCAGTGCCAGCTTGGGGGGCAGGAGGGGCTGAAATCATTGAGATTTGTCTCTTGTTTGGTATCAAGGGCATTCATCTTGTCTCTTCAGTTTTTTTTTCCATCCTCAAAATGCATTTTTAAAAAGACAATGGTCAGAAAAAGCGAACAGTATACAGTAAGTTATCATGGTCACAGATACGCTGTCTCTTTCAAATTTCTAAGTAATAACTTGTTCTTTTTCTATTTGGCTTGCCAGTTAGAAAGTCATTTGATATCAACATGTTCACTCATAAATCATTGGTTTGAATAGAGAATACATATAGCTGGGCTCAGTGGCCCACACCTGCAATCCCTGCACTCAGGAGGCAGAGGCAGGCAGATCTCTGTGAGTGTGAGGCCAGCCTGGTCTACAAAGTGAGTCTAAAATATACAAGGCTACACAGAGAAACCCTGTCTTTCACAAACAAAACAAAACAAAACAAACCGACCCCTACATATACAAAGAACCTGATTTGGTTGACTAATAGAAACTTACAATCTAATTATCTTAGGCTGGAGTTTTGTGATCTGCAAATTTACCACACTGTCAGTAATCAGTAGATTTTTTTTCCCCTTTCTAAATGTATTTGTCTTCTCTTTTCATTTTCTGGGTTCTCTCTGTCTTGGACCTCCTCTCCCAGCTGTGTAATGGGGGCTCCGTTACTGAGCTTGTCAAGGGCCTCCTGAGATGTGGTGAGCGGCTGGATGAAGCTGTGATATCCTACATTCTGTATGGAGCCCTCTTGGTAAGTATGGCCATGGTGTGGAGGGGACAATTTGCACACTGCTTGGCTCCTCACTGTGCGTTAACAGTGGAAATTCAACCTTGGGATGGTACTAGCTAGTGTGGGCTTTGACTAGACTGTTGAGTTCATCTGCTGACAGCTCCACTTTCTCTCTGTGTCCTTGGTGGTACCCCGGACGCCACGCAGGGCCTTCAGCATTTGCACCATCACCGAATCATCCACCGTGACGTGAAGGGAAATAACATTCTTCTGACGACAGAAGGAGGAGTTAAGCTCGTTGACTTTGGTAATGACTGTGTCATTTGTTTTCTTGATGTGTGTAGTTTTAGCCAAAGGGGACAATTTATTGCAATCTCTAAAGACTGGGGCCTCTCTGCTGCACCACAAGCTCAGGGACTTTCCAGGCAAACAGGCCGGAGCGTGGGGGGCTTTTCCAGATGGAACACCCTTGGAGATGCTTTTTGCTAATTATTTTCTGCTTTCCAAGCAATTTTATTAAAAATAGAAAATAAAAGTATTGCAAAAGAAATAGTTAACAGAAAATGATATTTTGGTTTTGTTTGTTTTTTGCCTTCTGTGAAAGTTTCCCTCCTCAGGGCAATTGTCTGTAATTTACATTTTTCATCTCTCTTTTGCATATGAAAAGAGAAAGCAGTTTGGTTTTTAAAATGACTTCTCTAGCCTTGGGCATACTTATTTGCAGTGCACAGAAGGTAAACCGGTCCTCTGGGCCTGAGGGATGTGAAATTCTGACTAATGCGTCAACACACGAGGCTGGTTGACCTAAAAACATTAACAGAAAATGCAGACAGCATCACCTAAGGCCAGAGAATATTGACTCTTCTCCCAGCATTCTGTCTTGGTAGTCCTAAACCAACACGTTGTTTAGTTTTCCTTTTCTTTGGCATATGGAACGGTTTACGCCTCTAAATAGCACTTCTGCATTACGGTGACAAATAGTGAGAAACCATTTAGAACACTTCATAGCATTACCAGTGTCACCATAGTAAAAATAAGACAGTGGTTTTTAATATTCATTGTTTTTAATTGGTAAGAAATAATTTGGCGTAAGAATGTGCCAGCAAACTATTGGTGAAGAAGAAGGTTTTATTTATTTATTTATTTTTTTTTTTAAAGAAAAAATGAAGTTGAGAGCTGGAGAGATGGTTCAATAGTTAAGAGCATCTGTGGCTCTCAGGACCTCTCTGGCGGCTTGCAGCTGGCTGCAACTCCAGTTCTAGAGGACATGACACTTTCTCCTGGCCTACTCAGTCTCCCGCATGCATGTGGTGCGCAGACAGACAGACAGACAAAACACTGACATACATAAAATACAAATACATTTTAAAAATGAAGTTGCAAACAAAATAAAATAAAATAAATAAAAATGCAATTGCTTTAGGTGTGTTGGTCTGTGTTTTAAGAGGCAAACCAAGAAAACGAGTGGAGGGACCCGGCGGTCCAGGGCGGTGCTCCTCTGTTGATAGGAGGAATGACAGACCTGTAGCTATGTGCTATGGTAGCCATGTAGTTTCCACATGAAGGCAGTTAATATGCCAGAAGGGAAATAGCCTTGAAAGGTGAGGACAGAACTTAAAACCAATTTGTCCAGGCGCCAGCTTTGCAAGCTTAGAGAGAGAGAGAGAGATCTTTGCTGTAAAAAGTTCTTGAACATGCTATTGCTGTACTAGAAATTAGAGCCAGAAAGGTGTGATTGTTTGTTTACTACATTGCTATGGAAGACTTGGCAGAATGGGAATTGTCTGTGGCACTGTGACCAACAGTCCCAGCTACTGGGAAGGCTGAGGTAGGGGGACTCACTTGAGTCTGGGAGTTTGAGACCAGCCTGGACAGCAGAGTCCTTGTCTCAAGTGTGGTGGCTGGGAGATGGCAGCCCTTCCAGGCTCTCTAATAAAGAGAATGCAAATGGCGAGGCCAGGAGCCAGCCTGGTGTTCTCTGCACACTGTGCAGGCCCCATCCGTCGCTAAGCAGCACACAGGATAAGGCTTGCGGTCTTGTCTTCAGTGGCAACAGTGCCAACATTCCTCATCGTCTTCAGGGCTGTGCTACACACTACATTTATAAAGTACAGGACACGATTATTCTCATATCTGGTCTTAGATGAACCTGTATGTCAGCTGTGACTGTTGCCATTTTTCCCGGGTTTGAAGGCGAGAAAACTGATTCTCGGACTTGTGGCAGTCACGGCGCTAGTGAAAGGCATCACTGAGCTGGAAAGCGAGCGGGTCTCCGGACTTTTAATCCAGCTGACATTTACTACTTCCACCTTATTTGATGGTTACAGAGAGGAGAGGTCATTAAAGGACAGCGGAATAATATTAAGATTCAGGTCTTGAGCATTGAGCTTTAAATAATAATGCTGTCAATTTCTTTTTCCATTTTTCTCAAATGGCATTGCTGTCTTGCCAAGTTTCTAGTCTTGTAGGCTAGATAAGGCACTGACGTCTTTCTGTGTCTGCACTGATGCTCTCCTATAGATAAAGCTTGCCAATCTTCCTCCTCTGTGAAATGAAGCACTTATTAAAGAGCCCATCTGAAATAACCGGGAAACACAATGGGAAGATATTTTAGGCCAGTCATGATTGTTGATGTTTTTCTTTCTATTCCAAATCTGCAGATACATGAACAGGAATTTTCATTGGGAAATAGAAGTTCCAATGATTTAGATAGAATGATCAAAACGCCATTCAGAGGTTAACCAAGGACTGCTCACAGATTGCTCAAATATGGCCACCTCCTGATTTTACACCCATCACCTAAGAATCATGTATATGTACATAGTCATTGCAGTTTGAGACCAGATCATCTTATAGCTCAGGATGGCCTCAAACTCACTATGTAGCCCAGGCTGGACATTAACTCTTGATTCTCCTGCTTCAGCAGAATCCCAAATGCTGAGATTGCAGACATGTGATGCCGTGTTTAGTCTGATTCTTATATTCTTAATGACTGCTCAAAACTTGAAAGGATATATGACATGTGAAAACTGTCCTTGATTTAGATTTCAGCATCTATAAATGAAATTTTACATAGATATGGCCTCATGCCTTCAACTGTGTTTTTCTGCGGCTGCTTTACACGATGGCAGCAGTTGATAATTATGACAGGGTCCATGACACCTAAAATAGTTACTATCTGAACTTTTATATAAAACATTGTCAGCCTCTCTCTAGCATATTTTTTGTTTTTGTTTTGTCTTTTTGTGTGTGTGTGTGTGTGTGTGTGTGTGTGTGTGTGTTTTGAGACAGGGTTTCTCTGTGTAGCCCAGGCTGTGCTGGACTCACTTTGTAGACCCGGCTAGCCTTGAACTCACAGAGATTCGCCTGCCTCTGCCTTCCCGAGTGCTGGGTTATAGGTGTGTGCCACTGTGCCTGGCCTCTGTCTAGCCCCTTATCCTCACTGCTAAATTCTGGTACCCTTTTCCTGTAGGTGTCTCTGCTCAGCTTACAAGCACACGCCTGCGGAGAAACACATCAGTAGGAACCCCATTCTGGATGGCCCCTGAGGTAAGCAGAAAATATATAGTTCTTCGCATTTGATGAGTGCCTTTTTATGGTCAAGACATATGCTCTCTAAACTTTTCAGGGAGGAAAATCCTTTATCCTTATAGAACTCTGAGATCCTTGTTGGTGACTGATACTTCCAAGACATAATCTTAGAGAATCAAGATTAAGTCACAGCCAGCCCATAGAGTGACTCCATGCCAGTAGGAAAAGGTGACCCTCTGGAAGAGAGTCCATCCAGCCTTTGTCCACATTAAAAATGACCACTTTTCCTAGATAAATGCAGCCCACAGCCCATGGCTTGGTGGCGAGCCTCACTTCAGCTCCACGCAGTCTCTAGAGTGCACGCAGTCCCTCTGGCTACTTCTACCAGGTACACAGTAACTTCTCCTGTGTATATTGTTAGCTTTCTGCAGTAGAACAGGACTTGGGCCTAATTTAGTCCAGGCCTCGACACAGAGATGAGTTATGCAGAAGTGGGGGAGCTTTCTAGCTGGGTAAGGCATGTGTGAGTCACCCATGCAGTTTGTTTGTCAGGTCAGCATTTCATTCCGCAGCGCTCCGACCTTCACCTGAAAGCAGCTCTCTGTGAGGAAGCAATTGGGTTCTTTAAATCAGAGGACACAGGCAGTCACCTCCCTGGATGCCATTCCATCTTCTCTCTCTCTCTGCTTGGTCAGTCTTCTGTAGGATGGCCCATGTGGTCTCCTAAGGCAGTGAGTGGCTCATACCAGTCTATTCAGTTTTCATCAATGTTTGCCACTATATATGGCCTTCCATTTTTTATTTGGGTAACATATCCACTTTAAACAAAAAGAAAAACCTATCAGAGTATAGTATTTACTTATTATAAATGTTTCTTAAATAGGTTTAAACATATGACAATAGGTCTAAGCTTTTTGTTACATGTTTATAGATCTAATATATATATATATTTAAAGACTACAAAGCCAGCAACCTCAACCCAGCAGTTTAATGAGACAGATTGTTTTGTGTATCGGTTGTGTTTTGCAGTGTGATTGTGTCTCAGCACACAAATGTGGGTCCTTCGAGTGTGGCATTCCTACTACCACAAACAATGTGTTGACCTAACCCTCACATCCCCACTTCCCCCCCACTTGCCTATATCTCAGTCCACGTGATCTCTCTTTGCAAACAACTTTCTGACTTCCAAATGTTGCTTTCTGTGATCTGGGCACAGTTTCACAGTAAATGAAGGCAGGTACTAAAACTCTATGGCAAATAGTTAGTTACTCAGATGATTTGGCCTGTTTGTGTTTGTGGCAAAGCAACCACTGACATAAAAATGAATAGACACATTTTCATAAGAGCCCTGTGAACCCCACAGGGGAGGAAGGGCTCGCAATTCCTTTGGATGGTGAACAGAGGCCTCTTAGCACATTTCAATCTCTCTCTCTCTCTAAATCTATCCAGGTTCACTTTCAATTTCTTTCCCCTACCTCACTTCTTAATTCTTCAAAGGTAGTGAGCAACAGATTTCCCTCCCTCTGGCTCTCCCCGTGGGCCACACCGAGGCTCTTACTGATCCCTAGATAGGAGCTTGTCACTCTAGCTGTCACACCCCCAGTCTACCATTAGCCCACTGTCACCTCCCAGGACTTGAAGCTTTGGTGGGGACATAGAGGCTACACTCTCAACTCACTGCTGCCCAGAGTAGGTGCTCAAAGAGTATTTTCTGGATAAGTGAATGTGTTGGTGATGAGGCCCGAGGGACAAGATGAATGGAGTGCAGTTCAGGGAAGGCTCTGAAGCTGTTCAATTGATCAGTCCTGAGGGGGACACTAACCAAGGTCGCTCAGCTGGCTGGGTGGCCTAGTGTGGAAGACGGCATTCCTGGCCTACTCTTGACAAGCTGGTTCTCAGAACCACAGGGCGAGATGAAAAGAGCTCTGCCCTGGCTTTGTGTCCTTATTAGATGTTTGTGGCTTCCCAACTGGAGTTGGCTTGAGTAAAGCATGTGGCCCATGTGAGCGTCTGTTTCCCAGATTGTCTGGCCCTGGCTCCCTCCTTAGCAGGGAAATGCCATGTCTCGTTGCCTAATGCAGTGGACGAACTGAACAGTGGGCGAGTCCAAGAAATAGGACCTTGACAGCAGCTTTCTTATAGCCCCACGCAGGCTTCTCTTAGGGCAGGTGCTGGGTCCTGGCCTGCAGGCTTTAGCTTGTATCATCCTCACCTTTTAACCCAGAAGCAGAAAGACTCAAATGGTATATACTCACTTATATGTGGACACTAGCCCGAGGGGCATGTCCCATGAAAGTCTTCACTTATCAGGAAAGTGAGATAGAGGGGAGGACATCCTATTGGGACTCTCCGTGAGAGAAGCATGGGAGAATGGGGAAATAGAAGGATCCAGAGGGTCCTAGAAACTTACAAGAAGAACATTATCATGGGTGGATTTGGGCCCAGGGGTTCTGCTCAAACTATGGTACCAGCCAAGGACAATACGTGCAGTAAACTTCAAATCCCTAACCAGATCTAGCCAATGGACAGGACAGTCTCCACAGTTAAGTGGGGAGTGGAGAGTGGGGACTGACTTTCATACAAACTCATGTGCACCATACTTGACCATGCTTTCCTGGTTCTTCTCTGGTTTTGTTTTGAGATAGGGTCTCATTCTCCACAGTTGAGTGGAGAGTAGGGAATGACTTTTACATGAACTCTGATGCCCCATATTTGACCATGTCCCCTGGATGGGGAGGGCTGGTGGCACTCAGAGGAAGGATAGCAGACTACCAAGAAGAGACTTGATACCCTATGAGCATATACAGGGAGAGGAGGTCCCCCTCAGTCACAGTCATAGGGGCAGGGAGTAGGGGGTAAGCAGGAGGGAGGGAGGAATGGGAGGATTCAAGGGATGGGATAACAATTGAGATGTAATATGAATGAATTAATAAAAAAAAAGAAACATGGTATCACTTTTCCCAGCCAAGCCTCACTCCGCGCTCTGTCCCTTCTTATATGCCCACGGGAACAACCTCCCATTTGTCCCATGAGTGTGTCAAGCATTTATGCTTTCCACTGTGAATAGTGCCGTGGGTCAAATGCAGGCTTTAAAAAGTATAATCAGTAATGGTTCAAATCTCCATTGTCTTCATGTGAATCCTAAGTAGGATATTGGTTGTAATATGCTCTTCCTCCAGTCTGTGTGAATAAGTGGGTTTAGATTAAATGCAACAACAGGGCCTGCCCTAACATGGCCAGTGGAGTCAAACTTGCAGATGACCAATGAAAGGATCCTTGATCATATTTTATTCCTGAGAAATCAACCATCAGGAGGCAACAGAGGAAAAAAGAAACAATAAGCAATTGTCAGTGTTCATCACACACAAAAGTGTCTTAGATATAGGCTGAAATCACAGACCAGACACCAAACAGGCCTGTGCGGGTGTGTGGGGTGTGTGTGTGTGTGTGTGTGTGTGTGTGTGTGTGTGTGTGTGTGCAAGAGCTAACTAGCACCTGTGACAAAAAGCACTTTTTGGAGGGGTGGTGGGATCCAAGCAGTCACCCTATAATAGCCTTAGAAAAGTGAGTGGTGTGCTACAAAGGAAGGTCCTGAGAACTTGGGGGGTTGTTTCTCTTAATCAAAATATGAATGACAGCATCTTAGATTTGCATGGAGTGTTTGCATATGTTATTTTGTAGATACTCAGGCTCCTCTGTTAGTGTGACTGCATGAGTGTTAGGAGGAACCCACTGCTCTACCTGGCCACAGGCCCAGGGATGCAGGGTGAGGGGTGAGCAGGGTGGCCGGAAGCTGTCCTCAGTGGTTCACTGCGCTCGAAGATTTCCAGTACAATTCACGATAGTATCTACATTAGTGTCACTCAGGCCATATTTACATCCAACACACACTTGATAATGTCCTGTGGGTAGGAGAAAGGGATGGAAGCTACTTTGTGTTAGCAAGGGATTAGGGTAGTTGACAGCCCCCCAGACTTGCCATCACATGTTGGGAAGAGTTGAACAGGGTTAATAGGAGGCAGTGGACAGAGACAGTAGATAGGTGTTTGTGTTTAATACTTAAAAAAAAAAAAAAAAAAAAGAAGCTTCGGATATAGGCTAAAATCAGAAGACCAGAGAAAGTGTGTGTGTGTGTGTGTGTGTGTGTGTGTGTGTGTGTGTGTGTGTGTGTGTTTCATTAGAACTGACATCAGCCCAGGAAAAGGAATCCACATTGTCATTAATGTTTTCATTGACTTAATCTGTAGACAGTGTTGAACTGACTCCTTATGCTTAGCTGGTGTATGCGGGCATGGCCATGCGAACTACTAAATATTAACACACTTCCATTCTGAGTGGTGAGTGCCTGCTACCCAGAGCTCTTGAGTTTTCCTCAGCCACAGAGACACTGTGCCTCTGCCCAGGACATCCCCAATATCTTAGCTAACTACAGGACAAAGCCTTGGTAAGGAGAGGACTTCAGGCTAGCACCAGCACATGTCCCTTCAGTGGCCAATGCCACATGCCAGCTGAGTGTTGAGTTTGGGGATGTGGAGCTTGCTAACCCTGAGTACAACAGGAAGGAAACCTTCTCGCTCACAGAGACTGATTCACACATCACGACTCGGATATGTGCCTTTTTATTATGTACGCTTAGTCCGTTCTCAATAGTGGATAGTATTTTTCCATCTCCCTAGTTAGACGCCGCATCACACCCATCTGCTTACCTAGCAAATGCTGAAGCATTTTGATTTTCCAGACAGTATGAGAATGAATGCAAGCCCCATTTTAATTGATGACTAGACTAAGGCGTGCAAAGGATTCTCATGCTTACTTGGTTGTAAGGGTGTTCATAGGAGGTGCTGGGTGTGGGAGATGCCCCGTGGAAACTGTCCCAAAAGAATGGCAGGAGAATACTCTAAAGTTGGCTTTTGAGACACATCATTTAAAAAGTCACCACCTGCGACGTACAGTCTGACGTCGTGTTGCAGTGCTCCCGGTTGAGATACATCCTGGGTATCCAGGACCCAGGACACTCCTCATCCTCCTCATCCTTCCGAGGCAGCTAGAGCCCCGTTCCCGTATTAGGAAACAGACTCATGGATAAAATAAACATTTGCTTCTTTTCTAGAAAAAAAAGCCCCCCCCCTTTTGTTTTTTTACTTCCGTCTGCTTGTTGTTGCAAACAAGAGCTAATCAGCAGAGTGGAGAAACAGATGTGCTGTGACGGGCGCTCTCTGCCCTGCCCAGGGTCCTTGACGGGGATGGTTGCCATAACAACCATCTTACTCCAGTGCAGAAATAGCGCAAGCTTTTTGCAACCACTCTTGACTTCATTAATTATGCCATTCCTAGCTAAATGATACGGCAGTGCTATTTCCTTTGGCCTTGCCAGGAATAGAAATGACAAATGAGATATTTTGTGTTGCAGGGTTGAAAAAGCCACAAAGCAGCACAATTCTGACAGATTTTTGTCATCATTGTCATTTGTATTACTCCCTAAGCTCTTGCTAGTGAGTTGCCAAGAAAGTGCTTCATGCTACGCATGAGCCACCGAGAGCTTTTTATGTGTAGTAACTGATCTAGGATCCCAGGGACAAACCACGCAAGGCAGAGCTGTTTCTACCCTAATGTGTCTCGCTGGTGAGGTAAATAAGTCACAGGAAGTAACCATTCCTTGTCCTTGGACAGTTAGAATTGGACCTGAGATCTTTAGTTTCAAAGTCTTCATCACCACCACACACATTTGTATGTGGTGCATGTGGGTGTGCACATGTATGTGTGGACGTGTGTGTGCACATGAATGTGTGTACACGTGGAAGCCAGAAGTTGAAGTTGGGTGAGGGTCTTTCTCAGTTGTTCCTCCAGTTTTTTTTTTTTTTTTTTTTGAGACAAAGTCTCTCAGTGAGTCCAGAGCACATCCATTTGGGCAGACAGGCTGGCTGGTGAGAACAAGGACCCGCCTGTCTCTGCTGTCCCAGCTTTAAGGTTATAGATGCGCACCACCTTGCCAGCTTTTACGTGCTGGGTGCTGGGATCTGAAATCAGGTTCTTGAGCTTTCAGAGCAAGCCCTTTGCTGTCTGAGCCACTCCAGTCCCCAAAGGCCTTATCCTTAACTTTAAATTGTTGTGGCTGGAGAGATGGTTCAGCAGTTAAGAGCACTGGCTGCTCTTCCAGAGGGCCTGGGTTCAGTTCTCAGCACCCATGTGGCAGCAGCTCACAACTGTCTGGAACTCCAGTTCTGGTGGATCTGAGCCTCACACAGACACACATGCAGGCAAAACACCAATGCACATAAAAATAAAAGTCCTAAAAAAAAGAAAAAAAGAAAGAAAGAAAGAAAGAAAAAGAAATTGTTTAATTGGGAGCACTATGGCTCCCAATAAATTGCATATCTTGGTTAATATTTTCCTTAAGAAGTACCCTTCTGGATGTCAATCTAACATGAGCATTAGAGAAACCAACTTTCTAAATAAGAGTTTATCTAGAAAGTCAAGGTACTATAACATATTTGTTTGTTTGTTTTTCAAGACAGAGTTTCTCTGTGTAGCCCTTGCTGTCCTGGAACTCACTATGTCCACCAGGCCCGCCTGAAACTTACAAAGATCTGCCTGCCCCTGTCTCCACTGCCCAGCCCTATAACATAATTTATGAATGTGACAATCACGCAAAGGGGGTGGGCTTAAAATTTCTTCTTCTTCCTCTTCCTCTTCCTCGTCATTGTCTTCCTCTTCTTCTTCTTCCTCCTCCTCTTCTTCTTCATCATCATCATCAGTGTTATTATTATTATTGTGTGTAGGGGTGCATATGTCACAGCACACGTGTGGCAATCAGAGGGTAACTTTGTGGTGTTGGCTCTCTCTTTCTGCCTTTATGTGGGTTCCAAGAATTGAACAAAGAAATAGAAGCAGGGCTGGGGCCACAGCCCAGAGGGCTTGCTTGCCTAACACACACAGGGCTGAGTTTCACCTCCACCACCACACACACTAGTTACAGCGGCTACCCCAGTAGGTGACTGCAGTTCTTTAGCAGAGGCAACGTGTATGTGGCCAGTGTCCTTGGCTAGTGGCTGCCTATTATTGTATTGCTAGATCATGCAGCAAGTAGCAATTTGGGAACACCTTCCTGTGGTACCCACTGGGACAACATGGTGCCCAAATGCCTCTTCATGGCACATGACTCCATCTTACCAGGCTCAGATGTAAGAGGTTTTGTTTTGGCATTGATAATGCTCACTCTAGTGTGTTGAAGAAAATGTAATATTTCAGCACAGCAGTAAACAGCAGTAATTAAACCCAAGGGAAGAATATGAAGAACAAAAGTACTTTAAGAGAATAAATAAAATTTCAGCCAGGTGTGGCGGCACACACCAGCCTGGTCTACAAAGCGAGTCCAGGACAGCCAAGGTTACACAGAGAAACCCTGTCTCGAAAAACAAAAACAAAAAGCAAAACAACCACAAATTGATCTGAGTTCTGCCATTCATGGTTTAAAAACAATAGTTGCTCAGTTTTTGGTTTTGGTTTTGGTTTGTTTTAAATATGGTTTTAGTTTGGACAAAAAGTTATATATATATATATATATTCAGAACCTGGAGCGTCCTCATGTTACCACAGATGTTAGGAAAGTTGTTGAATACTAATTTGAGTGTGCCTGTGTGTATGTGTGTGTATGTGTGTGCTACTGTGTGCATATGTGAAGGACAGAGACCAATTTTCTTTTGTTGCTCTCCACCTTACGTTTTTGCAACAGGTCTTTCACTGACCGTGGGCAGCTGTGCCAGCTGTTCCTGAGGGCCATACCCCCAGGGATCTGCCTGTCACCAGCCCCCAGCACTGGGGTCACAGGCACTCTGCACTACATCAAGCTTTTACTTGGGCTCTGGGCATCTAAACTCTGACTCTCGAACTTGAGCAGCACCCTGTTCACTAATTTGTCTCGGCCCAGAACTGACTGAATATTTTTGATTAGAAACAATGAGAGAAGAGAAGAAGTAAGATGACATTGCAGCAGTGCAGCTTGGTGTTCTTGTGGGACTCCTAACAGAGGGGTGGGAGGGGGTTTCTGATGCTTTTGCCTGTTTTGGGGACCCTTGTCCCCCTCCTGGGCTGCCTCATCCAGCCTTAATATGAGGGGAGGTGCCTAGTCTTATTACACCTTGTCATGCCATGTTTGGTTGGTCTCCCTGGGAGGCCTGCCCTTTCCTGAAGGGAAATGGAGGAGGAGTGGATGGGGAGGGAGGAGGGAGGGTACTGGGCAGAGGCAGCAGGGCTGCAGTCAGGATGCAATATATGAGAGGATAAATTACTTCTAAAAAAGTAAAATGTGGCGGGAAAAAGAAACTGCCTACAGAGACCAAATAAGATAGCAGAGTGAAGTGCGGGGGGGGGGGGGGGCCAGTATCTGCCAGAGGAGTACCTACAAAATGGTGTTGCCGCGTGGCCACTCAGGAAGATGCCATCCAGGAAGCAGGCTCTTACCCGGCCCTGAACGTATTGGCTGATGATCTGGGCTTTTCATCTTCAGAACTGTACATTCCTGCTCTTTATAAACTAAACAACAGCAAGCCACATGCAGTGGCGCACGCCTTTAATCCCAGCACTCGGGAGGGAGAGGGAGATGGATCCCTGAGTTCGAGGCCAGCCTCACCTATAGAGTGAGTTCCAGGACAGCCAGAGTTACACAGAGAAACCCTGTCTTAGAAAACCTAAACAAACAAACAATAACAACAACAAACCTTTGAGCTTCTGTATGAGAAGAGACTGGCGTGGGTAGTCTCTCCCTCTAGCGCCCTGGCCCTGCCCTTCCATTCCACAGAGAAACACTTGTAGGTTTTAGGGTGGGGGCAGTTCTTCCTTGCTTTTTCGGCCCATGGCTTTTATGTTCCTTGGAGAATGGGGGTGGATTTCAACAAAGTCTTGGGAAGGTAAAGTGATGTTGGTGGCTTTTTTTGGGGGGGGGGTCTGCATCATTTACACATCTTTGAAATCTTGGGAGGGTTGTGGTAGTGTGCATGACTCCCTGGTGGAGCACCTACCAATTGTGCAAAAGGCCCTTGCACCACAGACTGCACGCATACACACACACACACACACACACACACACACACACACACACACGAGCCGGAGATCTTTTAGGACCCCATCTGCTAGTACAGTCACCATGAGAAATTAAGGCTTTCAAAGCTCAAGAGACACCAGGGGAAGGCTTCAAGACTTCCGGTTCTTCCCCAGTGGGTTCATCTCTGGGATTCCGTTGCCTTCGCTGTTCCCTAGTTTCCCTTGTATTTACTCCCTCCCTTTGCATTTGGCAAACAGAGAAGAAATCTCTGTCCTTCCTTATACTCTCAGAAGCGGCTTGAGTGGGTGAAGCGAACATCTCAAGGCTGATGACCTGGGCCAGACACAGCTTCCCCTGGATTTCAGGGACTGATTCCCCTCAGCTGGAGCTGGCTGGAGAAATTGAGTCATGTGTCAGTGTGGAGGTGGGAGGCAGCCCTGAAGGTGGTGCTGAGGTGTCACCACCCGCCTTGGTGGGTCTAAGTATAGGACCCCATCTGCAAGCTTCGGGTCCAGATGTGCAGAGCACATGAGCACGGGGGAGGATGCCTCTGAGAGCTCCACCCCACTAAGTAGAAAGTGTCTAAGCAACAGCCTCCAGTTAGCATTTGGAACCTTCCAGACTGTCCTCCCACCCCTCTGCGGGGAGGTGGGAAGCACCAAGGCATATGTCCATCTGCCCCATGCCCACCTTCCCTCATAAATGCTCAGGAGCAGAGGCATGTGCTGAGGGAAACCAGAGTCATACAGCTCTCCTGAGGCCAGACTCTCAACTTCTAGGTGGCTTCCTGTCCCGGGAGCCCGCATTCCCCAGGTGGAAGGAAAAGCATGCCAAAGCTGAACTCTGCACTTGCTTCCTGGCTGGGTGGTTACAGAGCTATCAGAGGAAAGCCATGGGAGGGAGTCAGGGGTTAGGAAGGACTCCAGTGAGTGAGGTGATCCAAAAGCAAGCAGAAGTGGGGTGACTAACACTCTCCCCTATCCCTGGGGATTTCCAGACCTTTTCCAGTTTCAGAAAGTCAAGCAGAGCCACTCTGATAGCAAGGGTGATGTTTCCAAGGGCATCGTGATTGCCTATGAGGCTCGCAGCCTGGGTGAAGACCCACAGCAGAGGCTGTTGCCTTGGACACAGGTACGCCTTAGCAGGAACATCCTATCACTCTGATTTGCTTTTCTTTCTGATTTCCAAATGCATCCTGGAGGAGAAAGGTGTGCTTTCCCTCACCATCTTCCTGTCTTGGGCTCACACTTTGATTCTACCTGCCCACTGTGTGACCTTGGGCAAGTTGCTTAGCTGTTCTGAATCTGTTCCTCTTCCTCTCAGGATAATGGTGCTCACCTGACTGCCTGTGGAGTGGCCTGAACGGGAGAGCCCTCTGTGGTTTGCTCTCTGGAGGAGAGCCCATATCTGACAGAGGAACGGGGGAGTTAGTTCACTTCCACTTGAAGAAAAAGCAGTGCCATGGGTGGTGGCCCAGCATTCTTCCTATGATAAGAACCACCAGAATGGACCTGACTAGGGTGGTACCGGGAACCACAGAGTTTTGGGCCCACATTGGGTTTCAACTAATGGTGTGGCTTTGGATAAGTCAACTACTCACCTACTAGAGACCCCAGCTTCCTCTTCTGATGAGTTCCAAGGTCCTGTGTCCATCTGGATGAAGGTAGCTACTGGGTCAGCGCCTGCACTAGACCTCCAGGCTGCTCAGTTTCCTCCAGTCCTAAGGATGCAGGCACACTCTGGCATGCTGGTTCACCTTTTATGGAGGGGACTGTGGGTGCCAAACATGATTCTGGGAAGGGGATTTGCCAGACAAGGCAGGAGTGGTGGCATGCTCCCAGGGCCTTGGAGAATGGAGGTGCAAATGTCAGTTGGGTGCTAACCTCGAACCTAGAGCGCGTCCCTCCCCACCATCTCCCCCAGCTGCTGGTATTATAGAAGTTTTGCTGTGTGTGTTTTAAATTTGAATCTGGGCTGATTTAACTCTAAAGGCATTGGCTGGAATATATCACACTTAAATTAGGGACTGTTCCGAAATTCAAAGGACAGTCTAAGTTATTTCTAGCAACTTCTCAATGCATAAGATATAGATTCAGTTCCATTCTTGAGCTTTGTGGAAAGATAACAAGGAAATCTATTCTATTTCATCTGATCCACAGAACAAAACCCAAGCGACCAACTAAACAACCAAAGAAACAAACAAAACCATTCCTAAAATCTCTGAGTTATATTTCATTCTAGGGAGGGGACTTCGGTCATTTGCTCACTATCTCAGCATGTAACCACTACGATGTTTGTATGCTGAGCTGATGAAAAATGTTTAGCACTGGAATATTCTCTGCTGCAATTTCTGATTACAGAGATGGCATTCTAGTTTAAAAGGCTTTATGATCAATAACCTTTATCAATTGTGCTGCATGGATTGTGTAAGCAAAGCGAAGGACCCTATTTACCTTCCTGCCTCTCAGGCCATCTTATTTGTCAGTCTGTTGCCCGTACTTTGGGGCTCAAGGTCAGCCAAGGAGTAATAGCTGTAGGTCTATTTGCCTTGCTTCTTATTTAGCTGAATTTAGCTCTTGAGATAACAGCATTTTGCCTGTGTACTTGAATGAAAATTTAATCTCGACCTCTGGTTATAATTTTGGACTGCATGATTGATTCTAGCAAGGTGAGAAATCAGAATATAGAAAGCAAACCTAATTAAATCATTAATGACATTCAGAAATATTAGTGAAGAAATAACATCTGAAGAAGGTGTTATTATATTTAAACCTTGGTAAGTTTTTAGGACAGTAATAAAGCCTACGTGAAGGTATTAGCAAAGAGATTTTAGCCAGGCAGCTTTTGATATTATTTGATAAGGGTTTAAGGTAAAAATACCTTGGTGGATAAATCCCTGGACTCTGGAGCTCCTGGGTGGACTGTTTCTTTTGTCTTTGGACATCCAGCTGGTCCGGGTGTTCTCTGCAGATAGCGGGACCTTGTGATAAGAAGAGCCCAAGTCTTTCTAGCAGCTCTTGCCTACCTTTTGGGGGGGGGGTCTCATGAGTGAGCGCCACTGTTTGTCTCCACTGAAATGAAGCCTCAGCCGTGGGATGTTGCACAGGGCCTGGTGGCTCCAAGGAAGTGAGAGCTCTTCCAGCCCACAGTAGAAATGGGTACAGATGGGAATTTATGCATTCCTCTCTGATTAGTCTCTTGTGAATCTAGTTTTATAATCAAGACAGCACTTTTAACCTAGTGGTTCCTTGATGAAAAATCTCAAAGGGAGACATTCTGGAAGATGAAGACACAGGCAAATGTTTTAATATTTGTTCTCACAGACAAAGGTCAAACGAAGAACTTGCTGTTTTTGTTATAAAAATAAGTCACACTTCCTATAGTCATTTAACAAAATGCAAATGACATCAAAGGAGTAAATAAATAAAAGTTGTGCAGCACTAATAGCCGACTTATCTACTGATAAGCTTTTGGTGCCAAAGAAAAGGTGGGATAGACAGTAATTCGGAGGAGGCCCTTGAATAATGGGGTGCCCAGGTTGTTTGGAAAGAAGAGGAGCAGAGAGAGAGATTAAATATGTTGACCAAATCACCGCTTAGGGATGCTAAAACCAAGATGAAGATGCTGCATCTGCGTCATCCTTTATTAGCCAGAGGCCAGTATCTCCATGACCCAAGAGAGTCCCACCACCTCAAAGCTGTGAACAGAGCAAATAATCGGCTGTCCTTAGGAGAACTCAACTGACCGTATTAAGAAGGACAAGGAGACGATGAGGCTGTGTGACTGTGGCACCAAGAAAGTCCTAGAAGTTCCTGAAGGCAGAGGGAGGACACTCATCCACCACAGGGTTGGAAGAAGTGATGAGGAGGCCTTGAGGAGTGTGCAACCTGGCACTGAGTCCCATGAAGAAGATTAAAGAGAGTTGTCTCTGAGGTCTGGACTGCTAGCCTTCACTCCATGACTGTGAAGGCTTCTTGCTTGTTCCCAGTCTCTCCTTGAAAAAGAAGTTTTGGAGGGCAAAGTGATTACAACTGACATTTGGAAAACTGAAGGCCACCTCTGTGCAGGATAGCTGTTGGTGCTGGTCACTAAGGCTGCCAGTGCATAGATACTGCTGGTAATCTGCCATTATGTTCCTTCCCTCCCTAAAATAAGCAAGAGTGCGGTCTAAGTGGCACCAGAAGAGCCCTAAGTTTGCATTTCGAAGTAGGAACCTGGACATGCTCCATTAACCAGCATCCAAACAATTGCTCTTTAGCTGAAGTTCATCTTCCTTAACGGAGGTGTTAGCGCAGCTACTGGTATCTTTTCATGGACTTTAAGTCCTTCCACAAAATATCAGTGATAAGATCCCTTCAAGGTTCCAGCCATCAAGTAAGTGCCTGCCCCAGAATAGCCTACGCTGCACTCCAGCTAATTTGCAGGAGGATGTTAGCCCTTCTTCTTCAAACACTCTCCCAAGGTCGCTTACTTAGAAATCATGAAGTCCAAGAGTGTTACAGCTGGAAGGGATGGTAGAAATGGCTCTTTCCTCAATCCTATCTTTTTTTTTTTAAGTTAAGAGAGTTCCTGAATCATGAGTTCGATATCAGCCTGGGCTGCATAGCGAGTCTTGCTCTGAAACAAAGCCACGAAGAACTGGGCACTAGGAAGATAGCTTAGCGGTTAGGAGCAATTGCTGCTCTTGCAGAGGACATGGTTTCATCTCCTGGCCCCCACTTTGGGCCACTCACAACCGCCTCTAACTCCTGTTGCAGGCCATCTGCTGCCCTTTTCTGGACTTCGTGGGCGCTGTACTCACATACAAAAACCCACGTTCAGAATACACACATAAACAAACATAGTTACAACAATAAACCAAGTGCTGGGGATGTAATGCAGGAGTAGAGCAAGTCCTTGGCTCCACCCACAACTGAAGCAGAAAAATTAAGAACTATCGTGACTGACTACTTATGCCTGATTGGGGTAAACACAGACCCACTTTGAACTAGCAAAATGCTTTATCCAGTCTAGTATATGACATTGTCACTCTTCTGGTTACCTAGGATCAATGTGTCCCTGTTCATTGACGGCCATCCCCATCAGATGAAACTCTCGGTCGTTCAGCTTGCCCTTGACCTCTCCCACACATGTTTACTCTTCCATTCCTCCTTCACAACTCATCCATATCCCTCACTTAGACATCATATCTCGATGGGAGGTGACAGAGAAAACACACACACACACACACACACACACTCATCACTTTGTGGGGGCAGTGAGGTGATATGAAAGGGTGAGAGAAGTGATGAGGTCTGTGGGATCCCAGACTTTTGTCAACTTCATCTCAACTGGTCTATCTCCACACTTCTAGCATGACTTCTAGAAGTTGGTCAACCTGGTTCAAGACAGTGCCTCACCCGCCACAGTTACTCTCTCTGCTTAGCAGAGCGTCCCAACAAAGATTCAGCTCGGGAAGGCCTCTAGGAGGCCCCTTCCGTCACAAGGGAATCAAAGACCCAACAGTCCCAGCATGCTTTAACTCAGCCTTTACTCCGAGACAAGGAGAAAGCTGAGCTAAGAATTGTGGTGCATTTTCGCCTCTTCCTAGTGATGCTTTGGTGCTAGATTTATAGAACATCCGTTTGCAAGATGCACTGACCTTCAGGTAGGAGGCATCCTTTGAGCGTTGTTAAAAATCCATCACAGTCCTGCCAACAGGGAGGGCTGGTTACTCTTGTTGGGTAAACAGCTGTAAAGGAGATAGCAGCAGCTGCTTCTCAGGGCTGCTTACGAACTAAACCGCACCTTTGACTTTCCCTCTGCAGGGCCTAGCACGGTGTCTGCCTCGTGGCTACAAAATAGTGATTTGTGAACTATTTTATCAGTGTGATGCTCTTTAAATTTCCATGGAAGAGCTTCTCTGATGTAGAATGAGCCGTATTCTGGGAGAGGAATTGGCCGAGAGGTGTTTTTCTGTTGATGAAGACAGCATCTGTCTGGAAAGACAAGTTGAAATCAGTTCGGAGTATTTTATGACAAGCACCGGGGAAGTTATCAGCAGTCTCCAATTCTACAGTTGGGTGTGTCCTTGGGATTGCCTTTTGTGGTCCATTTGAGAGCGCTGGAAGTTGAATGTTTCCCTGGAAGCAGTAGACTGCTGGTGCAAGACACTTCGCACTACCTTTCTCAGTTGGCAGTCTTTCTCTAGCGTCCTGGGATTTTGAAGCGCAACCCCTTCATTAGGCATGCCGGGTGCACACTGTCTGAGGATGTTGATGGCTGCTGTGGCTTGCCATTTAACTGTTAGAGGTCTGATTTATAGTTCAGCTGGCCCGAGACCCTGCTTGGGAGAGGGCAGGACTCGTTTTCCTTTCCCTCACAAGGCCTGCCACAGTGTCACTGAACAAACCAGCAAACTGTCTGCTGGTCGAAAGGTCTAAAATTATGTTAGTCCTGCACTTTCAAAAATGTCATTCCTGAGAGGTGCTGAGGAGCCTTCTACGGGGCTCCTTGTAAATGCTGCAGGCTCTCACTTGATTGGGGTGAGGAGAGTGAGGTCTTTAGGGGCATCAACATAGCCTCTGGTTCCAGATGCAGAGAGATCTGAATTTTATTTTGGAAATAATGTGTTGAGCTCATAAGAAGACATTCTGCTCTGATGGAGGGGTTGAGAGATGAGGGTGAAGTGGGGGTTGGACAGGGAGAGAGAGAGAGAGAGAGAGAGAGAGAGAGAGAGAGAGAGAGAGAGAGAGAGGACATGAAGAGCTGAGGTTGAGGACAGAATGCTGAGAACATTTTCTCCTGACCTGCTGTTGAAAGAGGAGAAACATTAGTTTTCTATCACCACTATAATGATATAAACCCTTTCTCAAGACAGGGTTTCTCTGTGTAGCCCTGGCTGTTCTGGAACTCGCTCTGAAAACCAGTCTGGCCTTCAACTCAGAGATCTACCCTCCTCTGTCTCTCAAGTGCTAGGATTAAAGGCATGTGCCACTACCGGTTGTCAAAACATACATTTTTAAAAATTGTGCTGATTTACTTTGTGACAAATAGCTAAGACAGGCCAATCTATAGAGAACGAAAATTTATTCCCTAACAGTTCTAAGGTCTGGGGATACGAAGGCGAAGGTGCTGGAGTTCTGTGGGGACCTCTGACTCTCCTCATATGGTGGAAGGTGAGAGAGCCATTCTCTCTCATGTCATGAGTCCATTCAAAACGGTCAAGCCTTATGACTGAGCGTCTCCCCAAACGTTGCATCTCCTCACACTATTGCGCTGGAGACTCCATTTTTAACACATGAGTTAGGGGGCACATACAGACCATAGTGCTTTTCTTATGATTGTCTAAGACAGAAGTCCAATAGGGGGTCTTGCGGGGGTCTTAGGGCTTAAAATCAATATCTCCTTTTGGATAGTTCCCTGACACCTGAAATTTGAAAGGTTCCGCTTTGAGACCTGAACTTGCTTTTCCTCTCTACCTCAGTAAACCCCAGTTCTCTGTCACATGCTCAGGCCAAACACTTCGGAGTTACCCACAAGTCTTTTTCTCTTATAGGCCCACTCACCGTTCCTCCAGAACTACAGGCAGAATCTGATTATTTCTTGCCCCCTCATACCTGGCTCCGGCAGCAGCACTGTAGCTGGCTGTGTGTTTGCCTCTTGATTCTGCCCTCAGCATGCAGCAGGGGGTCCAGTAGACTGCCCCTTGTCTGCTCATCACAAGTAGTTGTTGTCTCATTCAGAACATAAGCCAGAGGCAAGATGCAGCCTGAGTGAACAGCCTGGCCAGCCTGTGCTCACCAACATGCTCCTTGGCCATCACACAGCAACTTCCTGCCTGCTCCGAGAGGCAGGATCAAGGTCAAAGGGGGAGAACTGGCCCCTCTTCAGCCTCTGCCTGCTCCTTTCTCCCAATCTCCATGCCAGTCAGGAGTGAGCTTTTTCCTGTGAGACTTACAACACTGCTAGAAACCGAATCCTCTGAAGGGTTCACGTTCTCCCACCTAACGACAAACCTGCAGTCCATTCTGACCCCACTGCTCTTCTCAGCTAGTCCAGAAAAGACAGCGAGTGGCACCTTCAAACTGTTGGTGAGGCTTGAGGGGGGACACAGATAATGTTGGAAAAAGGGAGACTGCGGAATATGGCGGATTTTACTTTTTGTTCCTCAGAGGATTCTACAGCACCCTTCCCCACCCCCTACCCCCCCACCCCCACCCCTCTGTTTCCCCCTCTCCCCCTCCCTCTCTCTCTTCTTTTCTTTCTTGTTTGCTTTTACATTGTTGCTTTTTGGAGACAGGGTTTCTTTGTGTAGCCTTTGCAATCTTGGACTGGCTTTGTAGACCAGGCTCGCCTTTAGAGATCTGCCTGCCTCTACCTCCCAAGTGTTGGGATCACAGGCATGTCCAAGCTTGAAGCAGCCATTCTTAAGAGGAACTGTTTTTTGTTTGTTTGTATTTAGCAGTGGGTAAGGAGGTGCAATTTGCATACCAAGTCTTTTCTTTAATGGGGGGGGGGTTGGGGGGGGGAGGCAGGCAGTGTGGAGACAGAGTGGTCTCTCTTCCACACGTCTTGTGCTACTTTGTACTGAGACGGTTCAATACATAGTTTTGGAATGGAAGTAACACATTTTTAAACATGAACAAATCCATCTGTAATCCTAGCATGCATGACTGTCACATGAAATTGTAAGAAATGAGCATGTAGAAGCATGCCCTGTGAGTGTGGGACCAGCCTCAATAACGTAGTTAGACGCCGGTTCAGAAAGAAAGGAAAAAGAAAAAAGTTGGTAAACATTATCAACTGATGAATCTGTTATGCACAGACAAGGCCTAGAATGCAAACATCTTATTGCTGCCGTTCAGTATTAGCATAGTCAACGGAACAACAACAACAAAAAAGGGGGAGGTGGAGTCTAAAGCTTGTTAAAGCCTCTAGGGTGACAGTGGGCTGATGTATTGTGTCTTCTTTTTGTCTGATAGGTCATTGCTTGTGAGCAGCAGTATGACTCGTCCTATGACGCTCGTTGTGACGTCTGGTCCTTGGGCATCACAGCCATTGAGCTGGGTGATGGAGACCCTCCCCTCTTTGAAATGCATCCTGTGAAAATGCTGTTTAAGATCCCAAGGTAGGACACCAGATGGCGCTCTTGACCCATCGGTGTTTTGTGAAACCGATCTTGAGGGGAAACTAGTTGGTATGCAATTTCTCTCCAAATTTGAGAAAGCCTGATTGTGAAATATGTTTCCCTTTCAAAGAGGAGAGAGGGGAGAGAGAGAGAGAGAGAGAGAGAGAGAGAGAGAGAGAGAGAGAGAGAGAGAGAGAGAGAGAGAGAGAGAGAGAGAGAGAGAGAGAGAGAACACCAAGGATAGGATGTTTCTTTAAGATCACACCTGTGAGAAATGGCGAGAGCATGAAACGATTATCAATTTCCAGCACTACAATTTCCCCGAAATGTTCACTTTTGTGCTTTGCATGAGAGAAACACAGATGCAATTCAGGACTAAAAAAATCAGTGTAAACACTGAACATTTCTTTTCAAGTATACTTTCTTTAGAATTTAGGAAATTTGGGCTGGAGTGGCTCCCTAAAATACATATTCATATGGTTGTATCTACATAGGTCAGCAGTGCATCTCCATGAAAAGTCCCATTATCTACACACCTTATTCTTCACCGCTGACTTCCGACTCAGTGGGGAAGTCTTCTCAGAGGCGTCTCTGAGGTGACTGAAACGCACGTGTATTTTCTACTCTTTGTGTTCATTCAGGGTCTGCACAAGAAGTGTGGTTCTTTCTCGGGAGCTGAGTTGATCTATGTTTGGGAGGTCAAACGCTGGGGAGCCGAGCCCAGCCTGTGTGCAGACTGATAGATAATGTGTGTTTTCCAAACGGCTCTTTCAGAGGAAGAGACTCCCGAGGCCATTGAATTGGTGTCACAATACACGTGTTGACCTTCTCTTTTCCGCACAAAAGCGCAGCTCTCTGCATCCTTTACACATTTCTGGCGATTGCAATTTGCATTTCTGATTAGTTCTATTTATATGCAGATGGGGCTCTCAAGTGTTCATCATCACAATATTATTGGTTTTATACCTAATCCAGATGTGAGCAAACCGACAACCAACATTCCCAAAAGCATATCTTCTTTTTGCCTTTTCCAAAACCCCAAAACCAAAAGATGGTGATCAGTGGAGCAGGCGACGCTTCTGGCGGTTTAATTAATAGTCTGGTGATCATTCAAAGGGGCGTACGCATGCAGGAGCCAATAGAAGCACAGGGAGCCTAAGGCGAGGAAAGGAGAAACAAACGGTGTCTGCAAGGACTCTCTGTGTGGTTCAGTATGTTACAACGCTTGCTCCCTGTGCAGCAACAAAGTTTCCCAGACATCAGGGAGTTTTATGACTTGTACACACTTTCAATAAGAGATTTACTTGGGTATATTTATTCTTTTTATGTGCACTCGTGTATAGATCAAATGTTCAAATATCACCTAAGCTGATAAATTCAAGGCAGCAAAGAAGGTGTGTGAGGTGTGTGGTGGTGAGGAGCATCAGTGTGCATGAGAGAGAGGGAGGGGGGGGAAGCATGCATTTGAGTCAACAGACCCTTCCTTTGCTGTGACAAGCATTCAGCTAACACAGCCTCTGCTGTCTGATTATCTCTACTCTACCACTCCCCTCCCCCTCTTGCATCTTGGGAGAAGTCTTCAGATCTAGATGGACATAAAAATAACTAACCCCCCTCTCCCTACCTTGCAGAATGGCTCACAGAATGAGGCCAATCGGAAGAAGTGAGTCTTTATCCTAGCTTAGGCTGAGGCTCTTTCCTCTCCCCTCACCGTCCTGCCTTTCTTTTCCCTGTTCAGAAGCTGTGTCAGATAGCATCAGATTAATAGTCCGGCAGATTCTCTGTGCGATTATTTGGACTCAGCATTTGCCATTGTCACAACTCTAATGGGCTGGCTTCACATTCGTGGGCAGAAAGAAGAGGAACAAAGAAAACAACACGGCTTAATTGTTGAAATTATATAGCCGTTTTCTTCCTAAACGCTGGCACAACTTTATGGGTTTACACTCACCAAGTTATTTCTTTAATAATTATCCTACTAGAACGACACAATTCTCTATGAAGGGTTACGGATCGATTGGGCTGTGTGAATGGCCACACTCAGAATGAGTGCTAAAAATGTATCTTTTCCGCACAAAAGGCTCTTAGATGGAGAATGAAGGAATTAAGCATTTACATTAAAAAAATTCATGTTACATTTATTTGTTTATTAGGAGGACACGAAGGAAGGGTGTGTGTGTGTGTGTGTGAGAGAGAGAGAGAGAATGTGTGTGTGTGTGTGTGAGTGTGAGTGTGTGTCTGTGTGTGTGTGTGAGTGAGTGTGTGTGTGTGTGTGTGTGTGTGTGTAGAGGTCAAAGGACAACTTTCACCATTCTGGTCCTAGGGACTGAATTCAGGTTGTCAGGCTTGAGAGCAAGCATCTTTACTCACTGAGTCACCTCACCAGCCCCCATTTACATATTTTTAAAATCCAGTTAAGTTACTCACTTTCGCACTTCATGAGGGCAGGTAGGGCAGGTGCGTCCTGCCCTGCCCTGCCCTCCCTTTTCCTTCCCTGCAAATTACATTAATGACTAAAAGTCTTGATTCTATTTGGCTTCAGGTTTTTGTTTTTCTATTTGAATGTATTTTCTTGTGTCCTGGAATTTTCTTTTTCTAACTAAACAGTAAGGTCCATTTCATGGTACTGTGGGATCTGGAAAATGCGTGGCTTCCTTCCTTGGATTTCCCTATTGGCCTCTTCCTTGCAATTATTTTATTCCTAGAAATAAACTGAGCAAATGACTCAGTGGGGGAAGAAAAGCAAAGCTTGACTGAGTCATGGAAGAAGTGACTTTCAGAAGTGACAAAGGACTGATGAGTGAATGACCTTGTGGTGACTGGAGAGGTGAGAGCCTAGGATGTCAATTCAGGCAGTAATTACCCAGGCTCTCTGGGCACCGTCAGAGCCATGTAGCAGGGCCTGTCTGCATGCGGTTGCTCTGCTTGCATGCAGGTCTCCTCTCTGCTCCCGCCTGCCCTCTCTTCTCTCTTGACCTTCACACCGCAAAGTGACAAACAGCCTTCGTGACCTGTCTTTGAAACACTGCATGACTCACACTTCTTCCTACATTGCGAACCCACAGAAATTGTCTACTGATTGGCATAGCATCTACTATTTGCTATATCTGTCAGCATGTGTCATCTTGTCTAATGCCTTTGCTCAAAAAAAAAAAAAAAAAAAAAGCCACTCTTTGACTGCTGATGCTGTCTGCTGCTCTTTTCCACTCCCCTGGTGCTAGAAGAGAGGAAAAGAGTGAAACCGGTTCTCTGAGCATCTATAGATTTCATTCTTACATGAAGATGCCATTTAAAATTCCAAAGGCTTGAAAGGAATGAATATATATTTATGAGAGATATATGCTTCATATATATCATATATATTTCACTTTAGAGGGGATCTGCTTCACAATTATAATTTCATGGATCAATAGGGTTAAGAGAAATGTGCAATTACGTTCGTCTCTTGGTAACCGCGTATCTTTCTTTAGGTCAGAGTCTTTAGTTAATGATTCCCCTTGTCCACTGCGGGTGGGTTCAGGAAGGTGATAGGCACCTGTATGGGTTACAGTGTGGGTTGACTGGACAAGCATTACAAGAACAATATTGTGCATTTATTTGTTTGGGGCTGATGAAGGATGCCTTTGATCAGTGTCTCATGACAAACTTTATGATTCCTCATTACTCTCTGTAGAAAAAAGAAAAGAAAAAAAAAAAAAAAAAGAAAGAAAGAAAGAAAAGAAAAGAAAAGAAAGTCCCCAGAATTCCCAACAGAACCCAGCCTAATCATTCCAGTGTCTGGAGCTGGTGCTTACCTCCCGAAAGAGCGCTCTCCCCACAGCGAACAGTCTTGGGAGGGGAGAACTTGTGACAATCTCTGCGTCATGTTTCCGTCACTAAATGTAGGTGTTCCGGAATCACCTCTCCCCATCTGAGTGATTTTCCCAGGGTTGCCATAGCAGATTACTAGAAATTCAATGGGTTTGAACAATCAAAACGTATTGTCTCATGGTCCTGCAGGCCATAAGTCCAAAGAGCAGTAGAGCTGTGCTCCTTCCAGAGTCCCCAAGAAGCTGCTTCTGGTGGCTCTTGGAGGACCTGGGCCTCCGGTCTTCTGTCCTTCATAGCCCTCTGCACTGCATCTTCTCCTCCACTTCTTCCAGGGACATAGGATCCCAACCCAGAGCCACACATCTCCAGAGGGACATTCATGACCCCATTGTCATTTCTGCAAAGACTCCGATTCCAAATGCAGTCACAGTCTCAAGCCACAATTTAAGGCAACATATTGACCAGCTTTTCTGGTCACCAAATCCCCTGTGAAACCAACTTGGAGGCAAAACCCCCAAACATCTAGCCAATGGGTAGTGAGAAACGAATGGTATGAAGCTTGCAGCTGAGACCTTGCAAGTGCTGCTACCTATGTGGCAGGCATCATAGATGTGAGCCACACAGTGACCCTAGGAGGTGGATGAGATCGCCAGTCCTTTTCTGGGTTAGGTGACTGAAAGCCCACAGAGGTTTTGCAGTTGGTCTCTGGTCTGCACATATGAGGAAAAATGCTCTGACTATGAGGAGCCTGGCTCTAAAGCCATTTTGTGCTAGCATGCTGAAATATCAACTCTTTCCCAATTTTAAGCCCGGCAGTGATGTAACCAGAGTGCATAGAGACAGATAGGACACAGGTCGGGGCTTTAAGAAGCTTACGGTTTAGTAGCCTGCCCTCAGTCCCAATTTTAGCTGATGTTAGCAAGCTGAAAGTCAGAAATTGCATTAGCACCAGTGGTTGTGTCAGTCAAGGAACTGGGAACTAGACAGAACATCGTCTCATAGGTACACAGAACATCCCTAAGGACTCATCAATTTCTGACCCCCAAATCCAGAAATCTGTCCCCTCTTCAAACTCCCCTCCAAGTGACAGCCTTTCACTTCCTAATTTAGAACACTTCAGTGTTTGAACTGAAGATTTGTAGACCATGTTACATAAGAGCAGAACGGTGCTTCAGAATAGCATTCTTTGTATCCAGAAGTTTCTGTTCATGGCACACTCTGCAAACTGGTATCTGCCAGGCCGGGGCTATTTCTGGAATAGCCACGTCTTCCATTTTACCACTCTCTTTTTTCTAGTTTTTCCTATTGTTTCTTCCATGAGAAAGCTTGCTCTGGAGCCTGGGGAAAAAAATCAAAGGCTGTTCCTGGCATCCTACGCTGGAATGCATTTTCTTATGAAAGCAGTGCTTCTAAGCCTCTGTTTAGGAAGAAGCCACACAATAACCAGCACTCTCTACTTTAGGTGTGCTATTGGACGTTTGTGTCTAAAAAAAGTTTTGCAGCCTGTTCTGAGGACACAGCCTACTTTAGAACATTATTCTTATGGGGGAAATATTTTCTAAGCGACCATTACAAAAACACTTTAGAAGTCTGGTTCACTGGGGACTTAGGAATGTGACACCTTTCTCTTAGAACACCTTTTAGCTTTGCTCTTGCAAACTCAGTTGAATAAGGCACAAAAATGAACAAGTGGGATGATGATGATGATGGTGATTATTATTATTATTATTATTATTATTATTATTATGTTTTGCTTTTGAGGAATGCCTCCTCCCCATGCACCCCACCCTTACCCCCTGCCCAGAGTTTAGCTAGAAAAAAAAGAGGGGGAAATCATATTGAGAATCCAGGGTCTGGCTCTTCTAAGATTGCCTGAACACTGTGAATGTTGGGGTTCAGGTAGGCAAGTCACCCTGGAATCATTTGTGAGACTCTGAAAGTTCTCCTCAGGGATTTGGGGACTACAATTGACTCTGGCTCCAAAAGAGAGTCCTGGGACTGGGTTTTCATCTTGCTTGGGCATGTGTTTTAAAAGGTACAGAGTCCTTTAGATTTTGACTTTCTAAACCTAAAACCAGATCATTCTGATACAGCAGGCAGAGGTCCTCGCCCACTGCACAGCTGTGAGAGGATGCAGAGGCAGAGGTCCTCACCCACTGCACAGCTGAGAGAGGATGCAGAGGCAGAGGTCCTTGCACACTGCACAGCTGTGAGAGGATGCAGAGGCAGAGGTCCTTGCACACTGCACAGCTGTGAGAGGAAGCAGAGGCAGAGGTCCTTGCCCACTGCACAGCTGTGAGAGGATGCAGAGGCAGAGGTCTTCGCCCACTGCACAGCTGTGAGAGGAGGCAGAGGTCCTCGCCCACTGCACAGCTGTGAGAGGATGCAGAGGCAGAGGTCTTCGCCCACTGCACAGCTGTGAGAGGAGGCAGAGGTCCTTGCCCACTGCACAGCTGTGAGAGGATGCAGAGGCAGAGGTCTTCGCCCACTGCACAGCTGTGAGAGGATGCAGAGGCAGAGGTCTTCGCCCACTGCACAGCTGTGAGAGGATGCAGAGGTCCTTGCCCACTGCACAGCTGTGAGAGGGTGCAGAGGCAGAGGTCCTTGCCCACTGCACAGCCATGAGAGGGTGCAGAGGCAGTAGGAAGCCCTGAGACACCAGTAATTGACTTACTATTACAGAATTGTTACAGGACATTTTCCCTTAAGGCTGCAAAGTACAAGGGAAAGAAATTAAAGCTAGACTCTTATTCTTGAAATGTAATGAGTGAGGGGTAGTGGATGTTTAATGGCACAGTAAGGATGGATTTTCCCCTGAGATTTTGGGTATTTCTTCACCAGCTTAAGTCGCTTAGCTATTGGCCTTTTAAGCAGTGAACCTTCACAATCCAAACTTCGCTCATAAAGCAAGTGGTACTAGGAGAATTAGCATCATTTAGCATTTATGGACTACCTAATAGCAGAAAGTTTTGATATACTCCAATAGAAAACAATTATCCTTTATGAGTCTTTCTTTTGGATAAATATCTCACATCCCACTTTCAGTTAGCATCTCTCAGGATGCCTTGGGTACATGCTCCTCCTCTGCCTCTGGAATACCACCCCCCCCCCCCCCCCCTCTTCCCCCCCAACCCCCCCCCCCCCACATACCCAGGACTTAACACTCCAAACCCAGTGGCTGGAGGCCTCTGGCAGGCATGCCCCGGAAGACTTCTACTCTATGGAACAGTTTCCAAATTCCATTCTAATTTGAACTGAGCAGCTGGGGCCATTAGCTCCTGTGGAGGTACAGCTCGCTGCCCCTCTGAGTCCTGGCAGGCAGGGAGAATTCAGTTTTGCAACATTTCTTTTGGGGATCAGGTGGCAAAGCCTGAGTGTGTCTTCAGGGACTACCCGTCGCCATGCAGGCTGAGCAAGAAGCTCACCCTGGGAAGAGGGAGGGGCCAGAGCATCAGCGTACAGCGTTCTCCGAGCTTTCCCCCTCATTACCCGGCTTTCATTATGTTGGCATCACTCGCTTAGGCTCAGTCTGACTTAGATCCTAAGTGATGAGATGGGCAAAGAGGATCGTCCAGGAAACGGAGCTCAAAATAGTACTAAAGGGACCAAAACCTCTGGCTTCTTCTCAACTCTAGAACAAGCAGGGGCTCATGGGAAGGATTAGCTTATAAATGCCTTCATGGATTGGCACAGTGGCAGGATGGTCAGGACAGGGGTGAAGGATGATAAGCTGGACACCTGGAGAAAGGATCTTCACAGAAGAAGCTGTCCGCTTACAGAGAGTTCTAGAGTCAGATAAAGCCTGTCAGAAAGACAATATTGACAATATTGTTTGTATCAGGTTTTTTTGTTTTGTTTTTGTTTTTAGAGCTATGTAACAAACACCCCCTGTTGTGGTTAATTTATAAGAATGGCCTAATAAATATTAATTATTAGGCTGTTGATATGATGACAGTCTTGTATAATCCAATTTTACAATCAATAAAGATAACAGATACCTGATGTATTTTAGAATAAGCCTTTACCTGGGGCAAGGCAGATATTACCTCCTAAGCTGTCCTCCATTGTCCCTCAGTCTCATCCCATTCCATCTGCTTCTGATAATTTCTACTTGGCTCCCTCCATCCATACTCTCCAAGTATTTGTTAAGATTGTTCATTTTGGCCATCTCTTTCCATGAGGAACTTCAGAGTTCCTCCTCTGGGCCCACATGGCTCTTTTCCTATCCCATGGCAATTCTCCTCATTCTTCCTCCTGCATCCATCTTTTCTCTCTCCCAAGATCCTCTCTGTCCTCAAAGGCCCTCAAACCTTAGTCACACCTATTCCATTTGCCGGCCCAGGTGTGTTGGCTTTTTATTGGTCAAATAGGAATAATTTTTTAGGCAAGATTTCATAGCAATACTTGGGGCACATTTAAAGACAAGCAAGCAGTAATTAGCACCAAAATACATCAGACCAGCCTCCAACATCCCCTAATTAGTTGCTTGATACAACAATACCATGCTTCTCAGGAATCTATGGTTCTTCTGGTTTCTATAGAGTGTAGCTAGATTTCTTCACACATCTGTGATCTGCTGGGGGTTGGGTTGGTGCAAGCTGGTCCAGGGTGACATAGTGTACTCTGTGTGTCTTCCCATTGGTGACAAGATTATGAGCAAAGAGTCAGGAAAGGGTAGAAAAATGGTGCAGTTTCATGACTGTGTTCTACAGCCAGTCTGTACAGGTGAGCAATTATTACTATCTTCCAGTTGTGTGAATTGGACCAAGTTTCTTCATGTTTCAACTCCAGCTTCCTTCCTCCCCTGCCAGATGTTGATAGAAATAGTACCAGCCTGGTGGAGTTGTAAGGAGCAAGTGGACAGGAGGCCCCCAAAATGATGCATGGTAAATGTTCATTCAGTTTGTGCTGGGTGTTCCTAAGGCAAAGATCTCAAGGGAATATTTACACTGAAAGGAATTTTCTTCCCCTTGTTGCTGAGGAGCCCCCATTCACAGAATGACACCCATGAGATTAATCATTTGAAAGTTCAGCTAATTGATTGATGACTACATTAGGAATTAAGAGAAAGTGGAGACAGATTCCTCAGTAAACTCCTACTTCCTCCATAGCACCTCTGTATGAAGGACTTTGCTATTAGTGTCCATCCTCACTGCTCGTTTGGAGTTAATAGACACATTGTTGGAGATAGAGACAGGCTCTGTCGCTGTGCTACCCTTGAATTGGTAGGGGTTGCCCATCAGGAAGTAGGGATGCTCTAGGACCCGACTCCCACTGTGTCTACCCTGAGTGGGGATGCTGTCATCTTAGAAGGGGCTTGCTTATCAAGTGTGTGGCAGCTTTGTGCCTAATTGATGAGTATACACTCTGCCTTGCCTGCCTTACCTACTCCTTGGAAGGCTCAACTTTCTCCAGGATTCTAGAATTTTTTTGTGTCCTTGGGTAAGGGGACCAGTAACAGAAGTCCCAGATACAAGGTCAAGGACTCACAATCGAGTTATCTTGTAGCCATTTTCTCTCCCAGAGTGCATTATTTTTCTCCAGTTTAGCCTAGCCAAAAGCATTGAGAAGAGGAAACAGACACCCAAGCTGGATAGGAGAGCTGTGAGGAGAGGCTGGTTGTTCCTGCTGGTGAGTTCAGGTTTCTTGGCCAGGAGGAATGAGGAGTGGGGGGGACAAAGCAGCTGCCCACTGTCAGCCGTCTTAAAAGACAGCTAGAGAACAGGACCAGGGTTAGAGGCTTGGCGAAAGGAAAATGTGCCTCCATTCTTCTAATCAAGGAAGAAGGCAGAGGCTTCAAACTACCATCTGGTACGCTGGGCTTTCACACTGGGCTAATTAATGACTGAGGTCTCCCCATCCCCACCCCTCCGGAATAGTTTGTGAATTTGAAAAAAGAAAACCCTGTGCTTACTAAGATGAACAAGGGCCAGTGCGAGCAAGCCTCGCCAAACACGTGTCCTCATCTGGTGTGACTGTAAGACTGGTTTTGATGTCACGTGTCTGTATTTTGTCCTCAGGGAAACTCTACTGTGTTATCTTTGTGGCCAAATAAGGAAGACACAGGCTAAAGAGTGGTGGTTGTGGTGGCTTCTCAGTCCTGGGAAGACTGTACTGAGAAATGCTGGCAATGCTGTCAGTGTCAGCACACTGAGTAGAATGTGTCCTCCAGGGTGGAGGAGGACTTGACTGGTGGTCTTGCTTGTGGAACCATTTGCAAATGTCCCATCAGTTGGAGGACGCTGGTGGCCTATCTGTCACATTTAAAGGAAGGGTAGTTGATATGTCATTTGATTGGTAGGGGTTCTAAAGATCGTCATTGCCCATCCTCATTTTGACTGTCCTAGCCAACTGGAATGGTGTTTCATTCCAAGTCACCACACTCACACTGCCCCATCGGGGGGCCAACCCCAACAGAGCTCAAACAGGTCTCCAGCTGGGATCTAGACACCGAAGGCTGGTTCTATTCTTGCTATGCCACCATTCCATTGTCACTCCTTGAAGGAACAGAACCAGGCACCACTCATGAGCAAGAATCTTTTGCACTGTGATAAAGGAGCCCCACACAGCGCCCTTGATATAGCCTGCAAGTGCTCAACAGAGGAGAATGACAGTAGCCAAGCACTGCAGGATGGGACCACCCACTGCAATGGTAAGTCATCCAGGGTGGGGTCCTCAGTCCTGTGAACTTTAAGAAACACCAGTGCCTGGATGCCACTCCTAGAGAATTCGGTTTAATTGTTCTGGGGAGAAGTGCAATCTCTCTCTCTCTCTCTCTCTCTCTCTCTCTCTCTATATATATATATATATATATATATATATATATATATATATACGTAATTGATTTTGCAAATGTATTTGTAATCATATTATTTTATATTTTCATATTCCCTGGGTGATTCTTAAGTATAAAATCTTTACCTTAAACAACTATTAGATCACTGTTGGTATTTTAAAGCTAGGATCAGCCCTGAAAATACTTGTGGTGGCCTTTTCCATACCTAACATATACTTCTAATTGAGCACTGAAAGGATGTACAGTGGCACAAGATGGCATTGTACAAGTAGAAAAAGAATTCTAACAAATTATCAGTGATGATGGTTATGGGCTTATCTGGGGTACGCACCCTTAAACCAGATGGGTTGAAGTTCTAACCTCCTATACTTTAGAGTGTGAACTTATTTGAAACTAAGCTCCTGATAGAAGCAATTAAGCTGAAATGAGGTGATTAGGCTGGTCTCCCTTTCCATGGGACTCGTGTCCTCATGCAGAGGGGTTAATTTGGATCTGGTCACAGACACATGCAGGAGGCTCACTCCCTAAGCTAAGGAACACGGGGCTGCCCAAGGCTGGAAGAAGAACAGGAAGACGTTTCTCTTGAAGGCTTCAGAGAGTAAATGGCCTCGTGGCTATTTTGACTTTGGACTTCTGGCCTCCAGATCAGGGAGACAAATTCCTGTGGTTCTAAGCCATTATATTTCTTCCTGCTGAGTTGTGGCAGCTGTAGAGAACAGCGCCCATCATTCTGAAAAAGTCTGTGACCTGAAAACCCTTTGAGCCACTGCTGCAGAAGATGAAAGCAGAGGGGGAAGGCAGAAGTCCAGAGGGAGTTGTTTACTGTTCTCATATGCTCTGACTCCCAGTGCCAAGCCCTGAACTAGGAAAAGAGAATGCTGGACAGCTAGCTGGTTCCCGTGGCGCTCAGCTTGCTCTCGATCCAGCCTCGGTGACCCACCACGATCTGGCAGAGCGCTGCATTTCTAGTCACTTCAGAGTCTTTGCTTCACAGACAGTCCACGGGCGTCGGTCCTCTTGTCTCTACCTTTTGTTCCCTTCCTTCCAAAGTTCATAAGTTAGCACTTCAATGTCTATTGAGAGAGAGAGAGAGAGAGAGAGAGAGAGAGAGAGAGAGAGAGAGAGAGAGAGAGAGAGAGAGAGATGGAGAAACCCCAGCTGGAACTAAATACATCTCTCAGCAGAGAAATAGTTCATTGGGTTGGTAATCCTATGTTCTCTAAATGGAAAAGAATTAAAAAAAAAAATCAATGTGCTGGCAAAAAATTGCTTGTAAGGAAAGACTGACCCCAGGGGACTGGAGTTTGCCAAATGAGTTTGGCAAAATGCAAGCCTTTCCTAATTAAAACTCTATAGTTCTGCAAGAGTATGTGTGTGAATGGTGACCTACTTACAAATGGACTCTAAGTTGGTGCCAGGACTAATTTATTCAATCACTTGATAAATATTTGTTGAGCATTTACTATGGTCATGTCCTGTATCAGGCATACAGTGAACAACTCAAAGACCTTGCTCTCCTGGAACTTCAGTTCTAGACAAAGAGAGAGATAAACAAATACACGAGTATATTATGATGTTTTAAGTGTTGATAAACGTCTGATGTGGTTTGGATATGACAGCACCCCCGTCCCCAAGGCTCACGCAGTGAAGGCTAGATTCTGCTGAGGGCAATACTGCGCGGAGAAGGCATTGAGTCAGGCTTGACGTCGGGGCCTGCTTGGAGCAACTGGGTGACTGGGAACATGCCTTTGAAGGAGATGGTGTCTTTATGTCTTCTTTACTCGGCTGCATGCTTCTGATGTGAGGCTGTCCTCACCATAGGCCTGCAAACAGTGGTGCTGGGAAATCATGGGCTGTGAAGCCTCTGATTGTGTGAGCCAAAAATCAATCTTTCCTTGTTTTCCTTGTGGGGTGGTGGTGATGAAAAGTCTGATAACAGCATGCTTGTCTGTGGGAAAAGAAAGTAAGTTAGGGGACAGGGAGAGACAGATGAGGTTGGGTTCCTTGTAGTATAATTTTTAAAATATTTTTTCAAGACAGCGTTTCTCTGAGTAACAGAGCCCTAGCTATCGTGAAACTTGTCTTGTAGGCCAGGCTGGCCTTGAACTCACAAAAATCCACCTGTCTCTGCCTCCCAAGTGCTAGGATTAAAGGCATGTGCCCGCTACTCCTGGCTATTATAAACTATAACTTAAAATAGTATACACTGAGGAACAGCTTCTCTCACAATGCAAAGAGGAAAGTCTCCATGGAGGAAAGGAACAAGCTAGGGAAAGGAGGTGTGAACCCCCTGAGATAAGAGCACAGTGGCACAGTTTAGCATAGCAACGAGGTCATGGCAGAGAGTGCCAAGGAGCATGGTGAGAGATGGCACCAAACAGGGGACAAGATAGTGCAGAATGGCCTCATAGATCCCTGTGGTGATATTTTTTTTCTGGGACAGAAATGGGAGGCCACTGTACCTTCGAACAGAAAAGTGACAATGTGGCTTCTGTTGAAATAGATCTAGCTGTCTTGTGGAGAACAAGAAGTTAGGAAAGGGGGCTGGAAGAGTGACAGAGTCATGACAAGAGACTCTTCATCGTGGGGGCAGGGAGACAGTCTGAGGCTGGGGTGGAGGGACGAGATAGAGTCGAATCATGGCTGTAACGATGGAGCTGATGATTCTATTGCTCATAGATAAGAGAAAGAAAGAGAGAAGACGTGAACATCTCAAGGGTTTTGGCTTGAGCAGCCGGACAATAGGAGGTGGTTGTGGGAGGAGCTGAGAGGAGGCAAGATGCAGCGGGCATCCATCTCAGTCGCTGAGGTGAAGATTTGTCAGCTACAAAGAAACCTTGAGTAGGCAGCTGACAAAGGAGTCTTGAGTTCAATGGAGACACCTAGACTGGAGACCCAAAGGGAGCAGGATGTAGTCAGCACTTAGTATCACAGCTGCGGGGACTCCTGGGGGTTCCTCCCAGGGGTAGAGGTGAGAACAAAGGGAAAACAAGGCATGGCGTTGGAGGAGGGACCACTGAGGTAAGGCAAGAACTACAAGGGATGCTATTCTAAAAGCCAAGGAAGCAGGTAACAGGGGGAGTCCAAGGCTTCTGAGTCAAGTAAGATGAAGGCTTGATAAAGGTTATTGATGGAGAGTGTCTTCCAGAGCCAATGCCTCTGGTCCTGGAATGCTCTTAATCAGCTTTTCAGGATCATTGACTTTCTCCAGCTTGTGATCAGTGCTCTACATGGTGCCACATCCTGCTCATACTTGTCTGTCAGGCAGGGAGGAGGGTGGGGGTGGGCATAGGCATGGGGGGGGGGATGGATAACATGGTGCAGTCAGAGGAGGTCTTAGGTTCTCTGTAAATGTCATAACTGGTCATCTAGAGGGGACTTCAGATCTCTGAGATCAGGACTGTGTCTCATCCATAACGCATAAGTTGATGGAAAGCCACTACAAGTTATGGGCAGCCCTGTGCACTTCATGGGAGCTTTCTGGTGACTTTAGGGGTAACATAGGACAGTGGAGGAAGGACTAGCTGGGATTAAGGGTGTACTACCATTCAGAGCTCACTCAAAGCTTTTACTAAGAAGATATATTTATACGTGGCTTGTGCTAAAAGGAAGAATTAAACAAAAAAAGTGAAAGAGCACACACACACTCTGCTCCACCTTTAGAGTCTGTCTGTCCAGTAGTTGTAAGTGAGTCAGTGCAAGGCTGGTGAATCCTGGGAGTGACAAGACATGGTACAACAGAATCCAAGGCTTATTACTTCAAAATCTGCTTATCTGTCAAACTTGGAACCCACAGCATAAGCTTAGGTACGACACATAGTTCCAACTCCTGCTCTCGAAATCTTGCCCTGTGTGAATGAGTGATTTCAAAGGCCAACTTTTCCTGTTCCTCTAGCTACTAGTGGGGAAGTGATCTAGGGCAGGACTCAGAGGCTCCCCGTGAAAGCAGGAATTGTGGCCCGAGTTAAGGGGAGCATTCACCATGGAGCTACCCCTCCCAGAGAGCCATTGCTTCAGCTTAGACCTGTGGTAGTCATCTTAGTTACTTTTCTCTTGCTGTGATAAGGTACCACCACCAAGACAGCGTATTTAAGAAAGAGTTTATTGGGGACTTGCTTGCAGTTTCAGAGGGTGAGTCCACGACCTTTGTGTTGGGGAACATGGAGGCAGGCAGGCAGGAGGCATGGTGCTTCAGCACTAGCTGAGAGTTTATACCTTAAGGTATCAACCGTGTAGGAGGAGGGGGTGGGGGGAGGAGAGAGAGAGAGAGAGAGAGAGAGAGAGAGAGAGAGAGAGAGAGAGAGAGAGAGAGAGAGAGAGAGAGAGCGCTAACGGAAATGTGCGAAGTTTTTGAAACCTCAAAGCCACCCCCAATGACACACCTCCAACCAGGCCACACCTCCTAATCCTTCCTAAAAGGTTCCCTCAGCTGGGGATCAAGCATTCAAATACATGATCTTATAGCCGCCATTCTCATTCAAACCATCACTGTAGGTTCTGTTGAGTGTGGATGGTAAATGTGAGAGAAAAGAAAGAGAAGAATTGCACATTGGGTATTATCTCAGCTAACCCTTAGCCCCGGGAACTTGATGCTAAACCAGTTTCCTAGACAGGGAGACCAAAGCCTGGGAGAAAGCTACAGAACAGCAACTCTCCATTTCCTGGCCAGGTGTTGCCTCCTCCAGCTGCTGTTACTAACAATTCAGAAGCGAGGAAGTCGGCTTCCACTTTTCTTCTGGTATTGCTTCTACAACTGTAACTGGGCTTGGGGAGTGAGTGGGGCTCGGGAAATGTAAAGGTGGTAAATACGATTTAGCTCTAAGGTCTCTAATTGGAAAGCGGCATAATCTTAAAATAAATGTTATTGCTTTGCTTCTCAACAATGCACATATTTCCTTTCGACAAAATGGAATCATATAGGTAGGCCATAAATCTCTCGAATAGGGCCCTCTGGTGCATACAGATATAGATAAATCACACAGAGAAGTCGGAGAACCATGAAATGATTCTGTTAGCATGTCATCTGTCTAGGATATATTTTCAACTCTCCAGCAGAAGGGGCCAAACCATGGAGGGAGGTGGCCTAACAAAGTCCCTGTCCCTTCTAACAGTCTCCATCTGCTGCCTGTGTCTAAGTGTGGGACCCTGCTGGGGGACAAGGACTCGTCAGCCAGTGTAACGAGTGACAGAGACAGGATGTCCCTAAGTGTGCTATCCTAAAACATACATGCACAATTTTTACTTATCTAGTCTTCTGAAGGAATTTTAAAAAATCTAATAGCCATAATGTGAATTAAAATCACAAAGGAATCTTTTTTTGCTTTGTGCCCAGTGAGATTTATAAGCTTTCCTTGAAACGATGACTTGGTCTTCAAGTTGTTTCAAATGTACTCGTAGTAACAGCAGCGTCACCCAGCGTCACCCAGCGTCACCCAGCGTCACCCAGCGTCAGTAGAAAGCAATGTGAGCATAGCTTTCTGGCTTTGGGAACCTTGTCAGTGGAAGCTGACTGGACAAATATTTTTGTTTCCTATATATTTTTGTCTCTTGACCCCAGTATGTATGATGTTACTGTTTCTAAGTGAACAGCAACAGAGAAACTTCACTTGGGCTCAGAACCAGACAAGTCTGCTACTTGAATCTATGCTAGAAATCAGATGCCTAAGCCTAGCATAGTGGCACATTCCTGTATGCCCAGCACTGGGGAGGCAGAGGCAGGAGGATAAAGAATTTGAGGTCAACCTGGGCTACCTAGGGAGCGCCAGACCAAATGGGGTTATCGTGTGCGACTCCGATTCAACAACCAAACCAATCAAACACAATGTGAGGAAGAGGAACACAAAGATATGAAAGCTCACGGGTGTGCTCGCTGAGAACCCCTGGCGGCAGGACCTAGTTTTCTGTGACGGAACAAGCCCAGTGGGCATCTTCTTGCCTTGTGATTCAGGGCGCTATGCAGTCCCTCATCAGCCGCAACTGAATCTTCAGTGTCCCCTGGAGGCACTGTTTTTTAAACTCTGTATTTGGGGTTCCTTAAGCCTCTACCTCCCTTCCAACCACCCAGCCCTGCGTAGAAGAGAAAGGTTAGAAGGGACAGGGGCTGTAGGTCTCTTAGCTACTTCCTGTTGGTTAGGGTCGTCGGGTTCTTTGGGAAAATACAATCTCAGTCATCAGGGTATCTAGCAGTCCAGCAAGAGCAAGTGCAAACGTAGCAGGACGAACAAGCAGCCTTCTTCTCCTCTGTCCGTCTCCTCCAAGCCCTCTTTTTCCTCTGGTTCTCGTATTTCTACTCTCCCAGAGTCCTCAGAATTCCACTAGCTCCGCCTGGCAGAGACCACGCCCCCCACGAGGTTGTTATCAGCTGTGGATAAATTAAAACAGTCCCACATCACACACTTGGGATTAAAACGAAAACATGTTTACATAACATTACTGAGATTTTAAAGAAACTAAAACTTCCACTACAGTCCCCTCCTAGTGTCCTTCCCTCAAAGAGGCCACCTCTCCCATCCATTCGCCATCACTCTCAGTCTCCTTAAGGAAGCTCTGACTTCATCTTATCAGCAGTAGACCATTTGGACACAGCAGGAAGCCCATGTTCCCCATTGTGCTGCATTCATCCACAGAGTAGGGTGACACAGGGGGTGCGGTGGACCACAGTAGGGAGGGATGAGGCGTAGGTGGGAGTCAGTAGGGGAGAGGGTATTAAGCAAACGGCTCACTCCTCTTTCTTTCATGACAGATGGGAGTGGTGTGGTGCATGCCCGTTCATTTTGAGACCCACTGCACTTGACACCTGAGATGTAAGAGCTGCAGGGCCGAAACCTGCTTTTTTCTTTTTCTTTTCCTTTCTTTCTTTCTTTCTACTTAGAGCTGAGACGAATGGGCTCCTTGCAGTGGTTTTCAGCTGTCCTCCTGCCTCCCATGAACACAGTTCCTCATGTCATGGTGACCCCAAACCATAAAATTATTTTGCTGCAACCTTATAACTGTAATTTTGCTACTGTTATGAATCATAAATCTGATAGGCAGGACGTATGATATACAATCCCAAGGGGATCGTGACCCCAAAGGTTAAGAATCACTCATTACTCTAAAGTCTGGCCCGTTTTGCTCAAGAACCATGCAAAGGGTGGGGTTCAAAGCCCCACTGAGAATTAAGAGGTGCTGAGACTGGAGCGGCCTCTTCTCCATGTTTCCTTAGGATCTGGAGGTGATGGTGGCATCAGAGAGTTCTGGAACCCAGGGTCCTGACTGTACATTTTCCTAGCCAGTGAAATGCCTTCTTTCCTCAAATCCCAGGACGACCCACGCTTGCCTGCAGGATTAACCCAGATCTTTCTATAGCCTCCAGGCCACCACGCTCCACTTCTCTTCTTTTGAATCTATCCAGATGCCTTTGACTCTCAAGTCATATCAAATAAAGCCCCTTACACAGACACGCCTGCTTGGCTCTTCCTGTATACACTGTCTCCTCAGTCTGGGATACATACCTCTCCTTGCTTCAATCTACACTTCTCACACTTCCCCCAGGACCCTGCCACTGTCCCCTTCGTGACTTCCTTCAGAACCCAGCTCCTATGTCACCTCCTCTGTGAAATCCTCCTCAATCCCCTGAAACAGGACAAGACATTTTTTGTGCACACAACCTTGTTTGCAACAATTATCTTGCCCACTGAAGTCAGACATTACTGTGATCAAAACAACTGCAATTTTCTAGGCCTGGTAAACCTGCTTTACATGGGCGTGGGGAGGCAGCTGGCAAAGCCACAGCTCTCAGTGCTAAGCTGGTACAAGGGCTTCCTTTGGAGATTTTGACTGAGTCAGCCAGCTAGTGCTTGTGACCTGGAGAGTTTGGCCTGAGATGGTTGGCGTAGATATCAGTCAGTATAGATAAATAGAGAAACAGAGGAGTAAGGAGGCACAAGGGAACAAGTAACAGATAGAGGGTAGGTTGACTATAGAAACCAGTGAGATAATAATGACCAGAGGATAATCCCTAGTCCCTGGCTTCCTCTTTCTCCTTCCAGCCTGGTTTACTCGAGCCCCATGTGAATACAATTTTGTTTTGTTTTGTTTTTGTTTTTGTTTTTTTATCATAATCAGAGTTTGTAAGTAAAATGCTTTAAAAAGCATTTTTCGGACAGTATTGGGAATTGAACCTACGCCCTTATGCATGCTAGGCAGGGGCTGTGCCATTGATCTTTACCACCGGCTTGTGTTTTATTGTCCATTTTATCATCTCATTGAAGTTGCCCAGGATGGCTTTGAACTCACTCCATAGCCCTAACAGACCCTGAACTTGTGGTTTGCCTGACTCAGCCTCCCCAATGGCTGGACTTACAGGCCTGTGCTACTAGGCCCTGTTGAATAAAGCTCATTTTGCTTAGGTCATTTGAAGTAGGTTTCCTTTCAATGTAATCAAGAGAGCTTTGCCCAATATACCCCTTGGGGCTTTCTGGGGTCAGACACAGCCACCTGGTACCCCCAGTTGGCCAGAGCCAGGCTTAGTAAACACTCTAGTGGTTAGTGGACATTGGAGCAACCAGGAAATTACCCCATAGAATCAAAACTGGAAAGGCAAACCCAGTGTCTTGGTGTACATGGGTAATTTCAGTTCTGGGGAAGGGGGTTGTGGGCTTGGTGTACATGAGAAATTCTAGAACATGGGTCAGGGGTTGGAGCTGAGGAAACAGTTAAAAGTTGAGGCCAGCCTGGGCTATGTACCATATTTTCCAGCATATAAGATAACTGAGTGTATAAGACAAACCCCCATTTTCCAGTTAAAATATAGTTTGGAATATACTCACCATACAAGACTACCCCTCTTCCAATGCACACCCTGTGCAGCAACTCAGGCATGTGTCTGACCCCCAACTTTGGCAGGGATTTTTCAGGGTTAAAAGTCATCTTATACTTACGTTCAAGACCAGCTCAGGTTACATTGTAAGACCTTATCTAAAAGCAAACAAAAAGCCAAATATCTCTGAAAGGTGTGGATGCCTGGAGGGTTGACTACAAAGAGGCAGGAGGCAACTGATAGAAGTGATGGGTGTGATCTAAATCTTGATTCTGGTGGCAGTTACATGATTGTATACGTTTATGTTTGTCAAAATCCATGGAATGCTATAGCTAAAAAGTATTTGAAAAGGTGTTTTTTTCCTAACTGTATTAAATTATGACTCAATAGACTTATCCTAAAATGAGATCAATTAAGAGGAAAATAAGATTTTCCTTATAACATTATCTTAGTCAATTTCTATTACCATTGCCAAAGTCCACTTGGGGAGGAAAGGGTTTATGCAGCTTTCATGTCCTGATCCCAGTCAATCCTTGAAGGAACTTGGAGACAGGAAATGAGGCAGAGGCCATGGAGGAATGCTGCTTACTGGCTTGCTTTTCATGGCTTGCTCAACTTTATATATATATAGATATACACCACAGGATCATCTGCCCAGGGGTGGCACTGCCCACAGTGAGCTGGGCCCTCCACAGCAATCATTAGTCAAGAAAATGCCCCCTAGACTTGTCATCCACAGGCCAATCGGCTTAGGCATTTTTTTCAACTCAAGTTCCCTCCTCCTAGATGTCTCTGGTTTGTGTCAAGTTGATAAAAACAAAACCAAAAACAAAACAAAAACTCTAACCAGCACAAACAAAGAATCACAACCCTTTCAAACACACACAATGCTTTATTCAATATTTCCTTTTCCAGCTCTATGACCTTAACAATACAGATGCCGACTACAGATGCGGTATGGTTTTTGCTATGGTTAGCATTGTTCAGAATGCTGCCAGCTATGCTCTGCTTTCTGGTTCTCAGTAGATAAAGTAACAAATTGTGTTCAGGGCCAGCTCTGAGTGTTACTGCTTAACCCTTAGCTTTCTGCCTGGAGAGCCTTAGACAGCGTTGACTATGCTGGGCTAAGGAGGCATCCCCCACCGCTGACTTAAATGATGGTTTGTAGGGTGTTTAAAGAGCGTGGAACCAACAACAGCCTGCTTAGAAAGGTCGCTAGGATCCAGTAGCTTTAGGATACCCAGGCTTAGATAATGCAAACTGGCCTGGCTGACTTCCTGAGGCCTAAGGACAGACACTGTGTTTTACCCACAATCCCCCAGTGCTACTTCTTTCCCACATCTTCACACCGAAACTTGGTTTAATGGAGTCATTTCTGCTAGTGCAACTTATTTCAGTTTAACTACTTCCTAAACACTATGTGATTGGATTCATTTTTTTTTTTTTTAAATGTATTTTGGAAAGACAAAACTAGAGTCCTTTGGACATCTTACTCGTGCCTATGCCAATGAATACATATATCAACGTCCTTCTTACTTTTCTACCAGCTTGACATGACCTCTCATTTGGAGGGAACCTCAACTGAGACCCCCACCGCACCCTCAGATTGGCCGGTGGGCAAGCTGCCTGGCGTTTTCTTGTTTAATAATTAATATGTCAGAGCACAGTGCCCTGTGGGTGGTGTCACCCCTAGGCTGGTGGCCATGGATGGTATAAGAGAGCAAGCATGAGGAACAAGCTAGTACACAGTGCTCCTCCTCCTCGGCTCCTTCTTCAGTTCCCGCCTCCGGGTTCCTGCCCTGACTTCCTCCAATGAGGGATTGTGATGTGGAAGTGAAAATTGAAATAAGCCCCCTCCCCTCCAAGTTGCTTTTGGTCACAGGGTTTTATCACAGCAGTAGAAACCTTAACCAAGACTATTAGCTACACGCCAACTCATAGTGTCACTGTGCAGTGGCCCCCAGTGCATACCTACTTACCTTAAAAGTAAGTCTCTGGGGCTTATAAACCAAACATGTTGTTAGGGCACAGATGGCTTTCCTAGTCTTTGGGTTGACTTCAGAAGCTTTTTTTTTTTTTTTTAAACTAAGGATCTATTTCTGCTTTACAGAGGATACATAGAAGATATTTTCATGTTCCACAATAGTGTTTCTTCTTTGGTAGCACAGGAAAAAAAAAAAAATAGCAAGCAGCTGAGTGCTTCTGCATATAGTTACAGCGCGTACAGTTATAGCGGCTGTGGGTCTTTAAATACCCCCCGTTATTTATGCCTTTTTTTTTTTAATAGTAGAAGTTTGCAAACTTCACTAAATCCAAGCTGCTGTCCTATCCGCAGTGACCGAGTGGCTTGCCTCAATGCAGTTCTGTATTTTTCCATGCTGCCAGTGTCATTTCTCAGAAGGAGATTCACAGATCACTCATGAATTTTGTTCCACAAAGCGATACTCACGCTAGATAAGCCAAGCCGTGTAGAGTAGTGAGGTGGATTTCCCACCTGCCTGCACTGTCACCCAGGGAGGCTTACGGCCATGGCAGCAACGGGGTGTCTGGAAGACCAACATGGGATCAAGTCACAAGTGAGTTATATTTACACAATGGCCCATTGAAGTGGCTCATGAATGGGTCATTTAGAGAATTTTGGAGCAATGTGACTGGGTTCTGTTATTCTTCTTCATAAGACCTAAACTGTATTAAATCGGGTGTCATGATGCCCCAAAGAGCTATTCAGCAAAATCTATATGCTTGCTGACTATTTCAAGAGCTTCCAAACTCCACTTTGATAAAACAAGGGAACACTAAATATAATATGCCAAACCCTGGGGCTTAACAGTTCTGCCATCTTAATTATACAGTTCGCTGTTATAATTAGGTTGCAAATTTGTGGCCAGGCATATCTGACCAGTGGTTGGAAGTACAAAAATAAATCATTAAATCATTATTAGAGCCTGGTATGACGGCCGTCATAGAGGCAGGTGGGAGCCCTTACTATTCAGCCCTCTCAGGTAGACAGGAAACTTGTCCAGTATAACCAGTTGTCTTTCTTGTAAACATAGTTCTTTGATCTCTATTCCCAGTAGGAGCCACAATTTTCTATATGAATATTATCAGCAGCAGAGGAATCATGGCTCAGTGGGGCTGAGGGGGCTCTCGTCACTTTGCAGTTTATTCCCATGTTTAGATAATTACTCTCACTTCTGGCTTCAGTGTATTCTGGGCTAAAGAGAGAAATTATTCAGTGAGACCCCTCCCTCAGGTGTGCACTGTCACATGGATTGTATGGTGAACGGGCCCCAAATGCAAAATGTGATTATTCAGACCCAATTGGTCAGGTAGACGAATCAGCTGAGACGCAGAGAACACCAGCTCTGTTTTGCTTTAGTGGAAAATGACAAGGTCAGCTCTGGGAGCCTTGTCATCACATTGCTGCAGCACCAGGGCTTCAGGGCACCTCCCCCACCTCTCACCAAGTAAGCGTGAGAAAGGTGAAATGTGACCAGGGGGGCTCCAGCTGCACCGCCAAGCCGGGTTTGGAGGACTCAGACTCTGTTCTAGAGATTGTGGCTGTTAATCGAGTCATTGCTCCACTGTTCTCAGACTGTGTTCCGCTTTGAGCAGGCTTTCCCAAGAAGCTGGAATGTCATGGTGTCTTTCACTGACTACAGATGTCAAGTGGAAGTCTCATAGGCAGGACAAAACCAAACCAAACCAAAACAAAAAACAAACAAACAAAAAAAATCCAACTAGATCAAAAGACATCAATTGCTGCTTTTCCAGCAATCCTGATTTTGTGCACTGTAAAATGGCTGGGAGTGGTTCCATAGATCTCACCTGGTGCTGCTTTTGCTGCCGAAAGGAGGGCAGAGGGCAATGCACCCTTTATGAATGGCTTTATGCATGACACCTATTCTAGGAAGCCATTTCTTTTAGGCTTCTCTGAGCTAGATATTCAATCTCAAAAGCAGCATGTAAACTAAAAAACAAAAACAAAAACAAAACCAAAAAATATACAATCAAGTAAATATTGCCCCAATGTATTTTTCAGAGAATAAAAGCTATAGAGTCCCACTGTCAAAAGTTAGTTGTAGTGACCAGCTGCTCTCTATGCAGAATACAGAAACACTGTACGATTTGCTGCCCACCCCCAGCATTCTATGTGATATATAACCCAGAAGGAAATTTTCCGATATGTCACAGTACAAACTAACTTTTTCATGTATTAGCTTTTTCAAATTATGTTTGTGTGTCTGGAAGAGGTTAAGATAGAGGCATTTTCAATGCCCGTTTATCTCTGTAATTATCCCAAGTCCCCCAGAGGCCTCAGATGGTTTATTAGCTAGATTTAGAAAGAAAAACTGCAGTATTAAGCTTTTTTTTGCTACATAGTGGGCTTCCAGGGCCCAGAGCATTACAATTATTTGGAGACAATCTGTAGTCTTGGAGACAATATGGCAGTAGTGACATCAGCAGCAATTATGTGTAATTTTTACCCGCAGTTTATCACCAAGGTAACCAGAGTAGGATTCCCTGCTTGCAATTTTAAGAATGTCATTGTCCTAAATGCAGCCAGGATGTAGGGACAGATTATACTCAGAATCCCTTCTCCTCTTATTCCCTTATGCAACAGCCCTTTGGAATCCAGATAGCGCTGATCTATTTTTGGCAACAGCTTTGGTTTTTTTTTTTGAAGCTATTAAGAATGATTTCAAATACCCTCAATATGAAAAAGTATTTGTCATAGTGTTTAAATTACGTGATGTTCCTTCTTGGAATAATATCTCCCTTTGCTTTAGCAGCCATCGTGGGGCAGAGCCTTAGCAACGGAAAAGAGACAAGGGAAAAGCCATTTTGTCCTTCAGAAATCACACTGCCTGGACCACTCCTAAAACTGACTTCCCTAATACTATGGGGGCAGCCTTTTTTTGGGGGGGCAGCCTTGTTATTTTGTTTTGTCTATTTGTTTGTTTGTTTTTGTAGTGCTGGCCATCAATGCCCTTGTCTTTGATTTTGCTCCTCCTACTGGAGAAGTCATCATCCATGTCAAAGCCACAATGTTCTGCGAGCATTAGTATTTTGATTTTCTTATTGAAGGCCTAGTTCATTTAGAATCTTTAAATTTTTTTATATGATACGAAGAATAAATCTCAGTCTTTTAAATATTAAAAGCCAATTGTTGTAATACTATTTACTGACCCCTATAACCCGGAGCTCACTGACCTATAATGCCAAATCTCCTATACGGTCTAGGTCTTGTCTCTATGTAGATCTATTTCTGGACCTAGTATTTGGTCCCATTGGCTTTACAGTCCCAGTGTGAATACCACACGCTTTGAATTACTATGCTTAGATAATAATGATAATAATCCTTGGTGATATGAAGCAAGTTCTTCTTAATCAGCCAAATTATGAGGTATGAGCCACATTTGAGGACAGGAGAGCAGAACTTCCAGGGTGGAGAACGAGTGACGCTGTGTCTCCATAGCTCTTGTATTGAATGGCCTCAGACGGTCATAGTTCTCATTAGCTCTACAGAGGAAGAGCCTTCTAGAACTGATGACCCTAAGGCTTGAGGCATGATCAAATGTTAATGCTTCTTCTACCCTGGCCATGGATCTTGCTGGGTCAGTACTGGGACAAGTGACCTTCACTGTGCCTGCACTCTGGTGTCTAGGGTGTTTCCCATTTGTGTCTACCTCAAGGCTTTCCAGAAAGATCTAGGCAAGGTCATCATTCTTTCTCTTTCATCTTCTTTGCCTAGTTTTGTCCACTTAGTTTTTCATTTGAAATGTAGAAACAGTGTGTAAAATTCTATCTTATTATGAGTCTGTTTGGAATTGCATAAGGGTCAACTGGCTAATTAAACTTTTTTATTATATAAGCCTTTCTACATATCAAAGTGGCACAGCCTTCCTTTAGTTTTGCTCTATTTATATCCTTCAGCTTAGATTTCTACCTTTTTTTATTAAAAATGTGCATATTAGAAAACTATTAATTTGATAGATAATTTTTGTTACTGCTGTTGTAAATGGTGTTTTTGCTCATTAATTCTAAGACTTATTAATAGTGATGCTTATATCTTGTGTTGTGTTGAAAAGGCCATGGTGGCGGCCTCTGCCTGACTTGCCATCTTATGAGAAGGCTTTTCCAGTGTGCTGATGGTAAGGGTGCATTGGTGGTAGAATTCTGGCATCCCAGTGTTTTGATGGTAATAGTGTTTGAGGCTGCAAATCCCTCTGGAGCTGGTCTGTGATCTCCATGGTGCTGTTTTCACAAAGTTCCCTCTTTCCAGTCTTCCAGACAGCAGTTTGGGAGTTCATTTACTCTGCTTTGCTACACAGTTTCCATGAGAAAAATCAATGAGGTTTGCCTCACCTTTGAGATAAAGCTCCGCTGAGCAGCCCCTCAAGAGTTTAGGTATCAAGGGCAGTCTGGAAACTTCTCACTCTGACCCATGGATTCCTTCTAGAACTTGCTCATGACAGTGTCCATGTCTGGGTTGAGGCTGCTTGACACCAGGATGGGGGTCATGGAAAGAAAGAAATCAATACAGCATTGTTTAGGTGCTACCTAGGGTTTTATTCTCTTTCTACAATGCCAAGTATTTTCAAAGTCCTCAAAAAAGTGTTCTATACAATCATCCAAAATTTTGTAGCTATGTTGACTAGGGGAGGTAAGGCAGAATGAATTTCCTTCATTTTGCCCAGAAACAGAGCCTACTGGCTTTTTCAAATAAACAGTTTTTGGTTCAATCAGTCCCGTTATTTCTTTGTTTCTACTTCATTAACTTTTATGCCTAATAAAATTCCCTTCATACTCTTTTCCTTAAGCAACTTGTGATTCTTCCACCTTTGACTCCAACCTTGTGTCAGTCATTTCTCTTCTGCCCCATATATTCATAGAAATAACATCCTATCAAATTCCCACTAAAAGCTGATTTCAAATATGTTTAGTGTTTATTGCAAGTCTGTGCCATGGCCCTCCCAGTTTCCATTATTTTACTTGTCTTTGACTGATAATGTTAGCCACGTTCTTTCAAACAAATGGTTGGCTGTATTGTCTTTGAAAGTTGAATTTTGTTGTAGTCACACACTGTGGCTTATGCCAACTCGATTTCATACTGTTTATTGACAAGTTGTGAACCAGTCCATGTTCAGTTTTTGAAGAAAGCAGTTTCACAGGTGCTTGAAGGAGTTGTGGATCCTTTAACTGTGGATGGCAAGATCCTGGATATGACTCATGGCCTCAGATTAAGAACCCTAGTAAAAGGGCTTCCCAAGTAGAAGGTCTTCCCAAGGGAAACTTCTTTCACATGGGATTTTGGCCTTAAAGTTTTTGCCCTGATGTGCAGAGTGCTGGACCCTATGTGGGTGAAGAGCATCAGTTTAGCTGAAAGATGCTAACAGCGAAAAGATGCTGTTCCAAGGGGACTGAGTAGATTGTTAAAGCCTGTCCACACAGAAGCTACAGACACACTCTGAATTATTTTTGATGCTGTTTGTCTATCTGTGCTGGTGGCTGGGGGATCACCCAGTGATCCAACGTAAAAAGAGAGTTCAGATGGATCCTCCAGAAGCAGTTACTGAGTATCCCCCACATCAAAGCGGTCAGAGAGGATTCTTTTTATCTAGGCATCGGAAACTACAAAACAACATGGTGTGGGCTTAGAAGGTGGTCAAGGACCTCATCAACCATGCCACATGACATGTCACCCTGTGATGCAGAGGTATGAGAGTCTTCTAGGGCTACAAGTCCACAGAACCCTCCATTGACTCATCCCCTTTGAGTAGTCAGTGTGATTACTAATAGGAAGTAGCCTTGGAGGACGGTCACAGGAACGCACACGGCAGCATCTTCAGCAAACCGTACCATAAAATTTCACCTTAGAGATTCTTTTCCTACTCCCACCCCCGTATTTTTAGACACGGGAAACAAAGTCTTTGTGCAAACACACACACACACACACACATACACACACACACACACGCGCGCGCGCACACGTCAGATTGCTGCCACAGACGGTTGAGACTGTGTGGGTGTCCTCCATATACCTTTTAAAAATGAATTGAGCTAAATTATAGCTTCCCGCTTGTACAACAGTGGTAGTCTAAAGCTGTGGAGTGCAAAAATCAGACATTGCCATAGTAACTCTGTTTTTCCCAGGAAGTAATTGAAAAAGGCACTTTTACAAAAATAGAATATTGATGTACATATCTATAAAGGAATTAATTTACTGACTTATAGAGGGGAAAGAAGAAAGATGAGCTGCTGGCTGCATTTTAATGTGGTTGCGATTCTCCCCAGGGTGGCAAGCGGCTCGGACTTGTGCTTTTATTTTTGCAGCAAGGAGCATTTTTCTTTTCAGCTTGGTTCATGTATAGAAATCATTTCCAGAAATATAGAGAGTAATAAGGAATTAGCAAGCACACTAAGTAAAACACTGAAAAGCTCCAATTTGTTTCTTGCCATTATCAATTTGATGAATGTTAAAATTGCTTGCAGGAGAGTTAATCGCTGCTCTAGATGGCTACAGCGGCAGGGCAAGAAGAATAGCTGATAATGGACTTGGTACTTAGGGAGACACCGTCCTGTCACAGGTGCCACTGTGACACCAAAGAACAATTGGAGAGGAGAAGACGTTTAGGACAGGAAATAGTGACAACTGTGCCCGGCTAGTACTATTCGGAGGGTGTTATAGTTTCAGTTAAGGCACATATATGTATGTGTGTGTGTGTGTGTGTGTGTGTGTGTGTGTGTTTATATGTGGATATATATCTATATACATATTTATATGTATATAATATATATTCCACATATATTCTAGGGATGTTTTTCCAGAAAATCTCTTCTGGCTAGATAGAAGTTTTATGGCTTAATTAATTAATGAATCTTTAGATCCCAGCTGGCCAATGGATGATCTCAGATGGTGAACTATGAGGCCTCATGGCAGGGAAAGTGAGGAGAGCCTGAGGATGGCTTACTAGGAGGGCTTACTAGGATGGCTTACTAGGAGCACATCTCTGGGAGGAAGTGAGAATAATGGGGTGCTCCCCTCAGGGCTATTTCCATCTTAGCGAGACAGACAGATGAAGTCTTCAGCAAGCGATTCAGCGTGTAGGGATGGGATCTGAGGCATGGAGAACTATGGCGGGGTGCTGATGAGCAGCTGCCTGGGCTAGTGTTTCTCAGGCTTGGGCCCGCTGTACTGTCACTCAGTTTTGTCTGTGTCGTCCTACTTGGATATGAGTTCACAGGGGAGGGAAGGGTGGTGCTATGAGTGCATTTGGAGCCAGAGGTCTGGTGAAGTTCCCGGAAGAGGGAGAGAGTGATAAATACGTGTCTGGTTGATGAAGCAAGCAGATCTGTGGAGGAAGACTCACGCTCCGTCTTTGATGAGCATTTCCACTCCTGTGCTTCTCTTTGACTGTGGCCCTTAAAAGAGCCTGGCAGTAAATTTCTTCTCTCAGTAAAAAAGAAAAGACAAGGAACGAATCAGTGCTTAGAGGATATTTGCTCTGTGCCTGTTGCTAGTCGAGATGCTGTGTATGCTACTAGATAGTCAGTCTCTTCAAACACCCTGGGACGGTGGTATTGATACCCTCCCTCACCGAGGCCAAAAGTCACATATTTTGTTTTTCTTTTGCATGCGTGTAATGTGTCTGTATGTGCGCAAGGGTGGGATGCTCTTGTGTACCAAGGTGCCTGAGGGGATGTGTGGAGGTCAGGCGTTGATTCTGGATCTTTCTGAAGCACCTCTCCATCTTACTTGCTTTCACACAGGGTTGTTCACTGAACCTGGAGCAGGCCGTTTTGGCTCAGCTGGCTGGCCAGCATATTCTCTAGACGGTCGTGGTGCCCTCCTTGCCTTCCCCAGGCTATGATTACAGGTGTGTGTGGCCATGCTTGGCTTCTGCAGGGGGCTTGGGGTCCCTAACTCAGGTTCTCATACTTGAACAAACTCCTTGCTCATGGGAGAAATCTCTCTAGCCCTTTGCTTTTATTTCTTGAGACAAGTTCTAAGCTGCAGAGTCTTGGCTGTGCAGGTGAGCCACCATGCCTGGGTTTAGAAAGTAACTGACTAAGATTTTAGAGCTAGAAAATGACAGAACCAGAGTTAGAAATCTAGCATTCTGGCTTCCATTTTTTCCTCTGTTTTCCCAGAAATCAAGACACAAAAATCTTTTAATTGTTAACAAGGGCATCTAGGGAAAAAGTTCAGCCCTAGATCCCAAGGGATGTTTATGTAGGGGCTTTGATGAGATCAAAAAACCCTAAGCAGCTTTTGCTGAGTATCAGAAAATGTTCATGCTTACAATGTGGGAGATTGAGGCAGGCGCGGTGGCGCATGCTTTTTATGTTATAGGGCTGGGTAGTGGAGGCAGGGGCAGGCAGATCTCTGTGAGTTCAAGGCCAGCCTGATCGACAAAGAGAGTCCAGGGCAGCCAGGGCTACACAGAGAAACCCTGGCTAGGAACCTCCCCCCCTAAAACCCAACCAACCAACGCCCCCCCAAAAAAAAAAACCAATGTTGGAGATTGTAGCTTCTCTGTGTGCAAAGTGCCTTAAATAGTCTGAGTATGGTGGTATTTGATACAGCAACGCCTTGTTGTCTATCTAGGGTTTTGAAGAGAGTGGTCGTGTCTTGTTTCATCTGAGGTGCTTCAGCGTAGATACGGTAGTGGATAGAGTTGGCTCGTGTTCTGGTTCTCTCTGTGGGCAGGCGCAGGGTGGATTGTTTTCCTCAGTTCTCCACAAGGTGCTTTCCCTGTGAGTTGCTCTGGCCAGGGAGTGTTAAGTAGAAGCTGCGTGCGACTCTCCTGGGTAGACACTGTTGCAAGGTGCTTCGCCACGGTCTCTTCTCTGCTTCGAGTCTTCATGTCGCCTTTCTTACCTCTCACTGTCCCGGAGAAGGTTCACTTTTAGCCCTCAGCCTAAAGATGTGACCTTTCCCAATTCTGTCTCCTTGTGCATTTTATCCTAATCCCTTTCTCCACAGTCGTCCCTCTAAGGAGCACTGTGTACCACTGGTCTCCATGAGGACACTTGGTGCCTGGGGCAAGGTGTCAGAACCAGGAACTTGGCGCTAAAGACCCAGGAAGCATACTTTCCTTTTCAGTGCTTATCTGGGCTTTGCCCTGGGCAGGGTGAGTGTCACAGGAAACAGTGACCACACGCAGCAGAGGATTCCTGCTGGTCACTGTCATCTAGACCAGTGAATCTCAGTCTCAGCCTTTCTAATACTGTGACCCTTTAATACAATTCCTCATATTGTGCTGACCTCTGATTATAAAACTGTTTCGTTGCTATTTCAGAACTGTAATTTTGCTACTGGTATGAATCATAGTGTACATATCTGAAATGCAGGATATCAGATATGTGACCTGCAAAGGGTTCATGTCCCATAGGTTGAGAAGAACTACTGATCTAGACCCATCCAGTCTATCAATAACTTCAACTACTGCTCCTAAAGCAGACATTGGAGTACCACTGTATTACACCTTAAATGACTTACTCAGTAAGCCTTATAGTTCCAGCTTTTAAATTTGCCTCCCCATCTCGAAATTAGCTAAGCATAAAGAGGAAACAGGTTTCTAAGTACTGGCTCTCTTGGATGTTAAAAAGCAAATCTCAGGAAGAAAAGCTAGGTTGCAGAGAAGGTTTGTTTAGTGAGCTGATGAAGCCTGGGCGGAGGGTTGGGGGTTGGGGGCTGGGGGTGGGCATGGGGGGATGCATGTAGCACGTCTGATTTCACAGGCGGCATCTGTACCAGTTGTGGAAGAGGCAGCCCAGCTTGGGAAAGATCCTTTAGCAGGAAAGACAACTTAACTCTAGCTGGCTGGCAAAGAAACAATTTCCTTGAATGTTAACGCAATCTTCTTGTCAGTGTGCGGTGATCACTCAGCGGAACCAGGAAGGTCGCGGGGCCCTTAGTTATCTGTACCAGTGGCTCAGGCGAGTTATATGTTAGCGGTTGAAATGGTAGGACCCAGACTGCTAAGTGAATCCTAGGGATATATTCAGATGCCAAAATTGGGGCTGCTGATATTTCATGTTTTTTTTTAAACAACAAATGATTTATCTTAAATTAAAAAAAAAAACCAGTTATCATAACTTCAAATAGTCAGTGGTTATGGATTGTTGTAATGTTATTTATTCCTGGGAACCAAAGAGGGAGTGGGAATGTTATAAAGAAATTTCTCTGTACTTCAAGTCTCCTGCTAAATTCAATTTATGTTTCCAATGTTTGGAAAGGGAAAGAGTCAGCGTCCTTTAAGGAGAATGCCTTCGTCAGAATGCCAGCATCCGTCAGCCGAAACCAAACAACAGGCACATTAATGACTGATCTTCAGTAGTTTATGTGCTATAACAAATGGTAGTTATCATGAGTAATTGTTTCCTGAGTGTACGACATGCAGTCAATTCAGAGGAGGCAGTGGGGACACAGTAGACCGGCGACAAGGGCCTCTTTGTTCACAAGGGTCTGTGTGAGATGAGCAAGCCCCCAAGACACAGGCATCGTCATCGTTGTAGAGTTGCCATAGAGCAAGGCGGAGGCAGGAGGCTGGAATTCCCCTCTCAGGCACTGGTTAGGTAATTAGAGCCAGCAGCAGGAGGCAAATGAAAGCCTTACTGGGAGGTTCTAAATAGATTGGCGTTTGTGGGGTTTGGAGAATTCTTTAAAGCCCTCAAGCAAGACTGAAGTGCTGGGGCAGACACCAGCAAGTCTTACCAAGCTGGATGCATCCCTTGGTAGCTTTCAAAGTCTTCCAAATCCAAATGACTGGCCAAAGGAAGAGAGAGGGTCCATGTGACCTTTGATTTCAAAAATTAACGGTCACAAGTTCCATGACTAAGATACATGTCTTGCATGTAATCATGTGTTCCTTTAAGGCTTGCATCACAGAGCACTCGCTCCTGGAGTCATATCCAAATCTACACAATATTTAGTTAATGTGATTATTTAAAGTTTGGAAATAGGAACTGGTCGCATTAGGAGTTCAAGTTCAGAGCCCCATCTCCTGTATGGCTAGAATGAGTTAACTGGGTTGGAATTGTGCAGACTAAATAAGTGTCACTGATAATGACAGCGACCTTAACTTCGACCTGGAGTTCTGAAGGATTGGCATAGGCAGCCCTTGGGGATGAGTCCCAACCTTCCTGCCTCCAGACTCTTGGAGCGGCTGTCACATACACTTGTTAGTAAGAGGGCTTCCTGGAGCTGTCAAGTCCATCCCAGTTTCTTCTATGACATCACACAGGTGGAGAAAAGAGTTATCTGGAGGAGACGGTGGTAAGCGCGTGATTTGAAGCCCTAGTCCAGAGTGCCTGCGAGACAGGTCCACATGAGTTGATCACTCAGGTTTTGAACACCTATGAGAAGAAAGCTGCAACATGGAGGTTGTGCTCACAAGGCAAGGCTGCAGGTGGCTTTGGTGTTACGACGCAGCTGCAAAGAGAAGATGACGCTGACTCACCACTAACCCCTCTATCCCATTTCATGCTTTGATTGGTTTTTCTATTCTGGGACGCCTGTGGTAGATCCTCGCTTGGAAAAGATGGCTCAGTCCGGAACACTGTTAATTTCTCCGTTAGATAAGGCCTCTAATTACAGTTTGGTTTGATCCCTTTCTTCGTTTCTTGTGTATGTATGAATTTATGTGATTGTGCGCATTTATGTCTTTCTTGTGCCCGTGCTAATATATTAAGATATGGAGGAAGTCATTTTATTTGTAAATGTGACTCATTTACTTTTTGCCAAATTGACACTTTTATTACAGTGTTTACCACTTTGTGTCTAAGGTGGGTAGGAACCGTGACTTCTCATTGCTGAGGTTTTTTTGTTTTGTTTTGTTTTGTTGTTGTTGTTTTTAAAGATTTGCTTATTTTTATTTTATGTGTATGAATGTTTGTCTGCATGTATGTGTGTGCATCACATGAATGCCCAATGCCCACGGAAGCCAGAACACGGCTCTGGATTCCCTAGAGCTGGAGCTATAGACAGTTGTGAGCTGCCATGTGGGTGCTGGGAATCAAACTCAGGCCCAGCAGTCAGTGCTCTTAACTGCTAAGCCATCTCTCTGGCTCCCTGCCTAGTGACTTTAAATACCCACCATCCATGCTGAAATCTCACGGATACATGAGTCAGAGCCTGCATATTTTATCACATCTTCATTTTCTTACCTGCGAGCATGAAATCTCATTTAAAAGAAGCAAACATTGAAAACAAACTTTCTCTGCTGGTTTTTCCTTAGTCACCACCAGAGAAGCTATTGATCTGAGGACAGACAGTGATAATCTCAGGGGCAGCTCCTTTAGGACTGCAACGGAAAATGATTTACTCCTGGTAAAATCCTCGTGCCTCCAGTTTCCTACCCTATTCCTAAACATTACCAAGTGTTGCACAATCAAGAGGAAATGATGCAGACTTTTCTGTGTCTGCTACTAACGACTTTTCAGGAGTCTGTCCCCTTGTCCATCACTGAATTGGCCCTATAAATTTGGTTCCATAACGCAATTGTGACATGACACTTATTTAGAATTAGACTGAATTAGAATGGGGATTTTTACAGTTCATAGACTTAGGTTTCATTATTTGGGGGGGGGGGTCAGGAATTTAGGCACAGCTCAGCAGGATAAGGCTGTTATCTTACATGCTATGACTTAGGGTCATTCTGTGTGGTCAACTGTAACTGGCTGCTTCACCCCATGTTTGGTGTCCTGATTCAAATGGCCAGAAGTCAAGACTCACTGGACCCCGCTCTATGCACACATTCTTTCTCGCAGGAGAATTGGGTTCAACAGATCCAAGGGTGGGCATTTCAAGAGACAGGAAGTTGAGGTTACCATTCCCTATGTACCTAGGTCAAAACAGATTCTAGAGGTGAGTAAGGGAGAGCATCGAAGAGTTTGCATTAGCTGTTTGTAATAACTATTTTATGTATGCTCACAGCTTAAACTCAGAGTGATGGAGCTTACTGTCTTATGAACTTCATCAATGTGTATGTGCCACTTATGAGAGCAAGGACAGATAATGATGTAGGGGAGACGTTCACGTAACAGCCCAGCTCTTGAAAGTGACTGGCTACCAGGCTGTGGCTGTTAAGTGACTATCAATTTTGACTTGTGACTTTCAAAACGTCTTTGTTGGGTATCATTCAGATGACTAAGCCCAAAGTCAGAGTGCTGGTTTCCACATGACATCTGTCATTCTGGCCCTGAGTTAGCCTGTCTGCCGTTACATGTGTGGGTACCAACTGACGACGCGGACAGATGCCCATTTGTGGGAGAAAGAAACACAAGTCCCTCTGAAGCTGTGCTGGGGCTTTGAGATCTCCTGTTAGTGCATGGGTGGTACTGACTACACACATGCGGGTATTTGCATGTTTGAATACGCCAGTAGAAAGTTTTTTTTTAATTAACATTATTTCCAAATGCCTTTGTGTGTTCTCTGGCAAACCTAGATGAAGACAATATTTCTTTTACTTTTTTTTCATATTTACCCTCTAAATACAATCTTTCTTCCATTTCAAAATTCCCATCATCCATCACTGATCACAACATGCTCTGTTTTTTTTTTCTTGACTGTCAGGTTAAAAAGCCCTGTGTACTTTCCCCACAGAATGGGTTCCCAGAAGGAGTCAACTGTGCTTTTAACCCAAAAAATGGAAACTCTCTACTTAGAGAGGCAAACGTGTTTCCAATGTTGCTTTTCTCACAATCACAGCATGACCGAGAATCTGCGGTGCATGGGTCATAGATGTGACCCTCTTAAATTGTGGAATTCCATTTCAGATGAGGTCACACTACCCTCCCACATGATCTTGAAGTACAAAGGCAAACCCTTCCTGTCACCCATGGGTGGGAGGAATGATTGATCTCAGCTAAGAGCAGAAGCCTTTCTTTTCTGCATGCCCCATGTCTACCCTGCTCTAACTCACGGGAAATACACAATCCCTATATACCGAGTGTATAACCAGGGCAAGCATCTGAATGTACTGACCTCCTAGTCCTAGTTTTTTTTTTTTCTCTATTGAACCCCATTGTCTCAGAACATGCTGCTAAAATAAACTACCCTGTGTTTCTGAGCAAATGTAAAACCTTCAGTTCTCGTGACCTTGCAAGTGGAGGTTGTAATTGCCATGGGCCCTTTGGAAGCCGTTTCCGCACACAAAAAACCCTGAAGCACAAATTGAAGATACCACGGGCTCCTGTAATTATTTCTGCAGCCATGTTGCTCAGAGTGTGACACCTGCACCTCCCTCCCCTTTCTCTGAACAATGGAATTTCCCTCGATTCCCTAGAATTGGAAGCTTAGATTACAGCATTTCCCACCAAGAGCTGTATTTGCCCATGCATGAGCATCATTGTGTCTACCACGTGCCGGACTCCGCAAAAGCGCCATGTTGCCCCTTTGTTGGCCCTGGGTGGCGTCCTTAGCATTGGCCATGCTCGTTCTGAGAGTAGCTAAGTCAGTGTGCTTTGAAGTCCGAGGGCTGCTGTTATGATCCTGGAGACCTAACTTCTCATTCTTTCTGGAGGGCTGCTTTGATTTCTTCATATGATAGAAATAACCTCTTTATGTTTTACTGTGGCAAAGACCCCATTCTCACTGCCTTTGTTACTTTTCTATTGCTGTGACAAAATGCCACCAACAAGGCATCTTATACAAGAAAGTGTTTAATTGTGTTTATAGTTTCAGAGGGCTAGAGTCCACGATGGTGGAACAAAAGTGTGGTGTCCGGAACAGCTGAGAGCATACATCTCGATCCACTCACAGGACACAGAGAGGGAATACCACGGGTCTTTTGAAACCTAAAGGCTGCTCTCCCACAACCCCCTGCGACAACGGCACATCTCCTAATCCTTCCCAAACAGTTCCACAAACTGGAGACCAAGGACTCAGACATATTCTCATTCAAACCACCACTCCTTCCTAAAGGCTTTCCTGGATGGACAGCCCCACTTCCCTTTCCTCTGGCTTCAAGGAAGAGAGAACTTGAAGCCAACAGTCCTTTAGAAGGGAGCATGCATTCAATTCAGTAAGGGTGCTTTCCTCTGATTCTCTCTGACTAGAGCCCTGTGTGCTTTATTTGAGGAGCTGGTATTTCATGAGGCTGGCTATTGGCCCTTAGTCTGGCATGCAGATGCCATCTCACTGTTCTATTGATGTGAAGAGACACCATGACCAAGACAACTCTTATAAAAGAAAGAATTTAATTGAGAACTTACAGTTTGGAGGTTTAGTCCATTATCATCATGGTGGGAAGCATGGCATGGGGTTGGAGAAATAGCTGAGAGCTACATCCTGATCTGCAGAGAGAAAGAGAGAGAGAAAGAGAGAGGGGGGGGGGAGAGAGAGAGAGAGAGAGAGAGAGAGAGAGAGAGAGAGAGAGACAGACAGACAGACAGACAGACAGACAGACAGACAGACATGGAATTTTGAAACCTCAAAGTCCACCCCCCAATGACACACTTCCTCTAACAAGGCCACACCTCCTAACCCTTTCAAATTGTGCCACTCCTGGTGACTGAGCATTCAAATACATGAGGCTATGGGGGCATTCGTACTCCAATCATACCACTTGTCCCTAGAACAGTGCCTGATCTATTGCATTAACTCTCTTCTGCACCAATCTCATTATGGAATGGACACATTTTCTAAAGATATTTTTCTTTTAATTTATAGCTATCATATATTTTGATATGACATTTGTGAAACAGAAGAAGCCCCTTTAAAATAAATAAGCCATGGGCTGGAGAGATGCCTCAGAGGTTAAGAGCTATTCCAGAGGTCCCGAGTTCGGTTTCCAGCAACCACATGGTGGCTCACAACCATCCATAATGAGATCTGGTGCCTTCTTCTGGCATGCAGGCACAAGTGCAGGCAGAGCATTGTTTTTGTAATAAATAAATACATCTTAAAAAGAAATCAGTCAGTGGTGATCAGTGCATTCACAGTGTTGTGCAGCTATTGCTTCCAAAATACTTTTTTATAACCACCTTAAAAGGATCCTTTTACCAATTAAGAAGCTGCTCCTCATTTCTCCCTACTCCCCAGACCTTGGCCACCACCAGTCTGTCTTCTGTCTCCGTCAATGTCCCTCTTCTGGAGATTTCCATTTATGTCCTGTAAGTGGGAGTATGTCATTCATGGCTGTTTGTCCCTTGCTTCCTCCTTACCATGTTTTTGAGCTGCATCCATATCATAACATGTACCAGTATGGTAATCATTTCGTGACTGAAAATATTCCTTGTACTTGTGAGCCAGAAAATCCATTCATCCATTGATAGCGATCAAGAGTGTTTCCACTTGTGTTCCTATTTTTCTGTTGCGGTGATAAAATTACATGACATAAAGCAACTTGTCTTGACTTGTGACTCTAGAGGGATAGAATCTATCAAGGCAGGAAAGACAGGAGCAGGAAGCTGGATAATTACATTTTCAGCTACACAGAGGAAGGAGATAGATGGATGATAGGCAGGTAGATAGATATGTAGGTAGGTAGATAGATGATAGATCGATAGATAGATGATAGATAGATAAATAGATAATAGGTAAGTAGATACGTGATAGCTAGATGATTAGATAGATAATAGATAGATAATAGATAGATGGACAAATAGACAGATGGATAACAGGAGGTGGAGTAAAGCTGTGCAACCTCAAAGCCCACCCACAGTGACATACTTCCTCCGACAAGGTCCTACATCCTATGGATCCCATAATCTCCCGAGACAATGGCATCAACTGGAAACCAAATGTTCAAACACATGAGCCTATGAGGGATATTTACCATCCAAACTAATACCCTGTCTTTTGACTACTGTGGATAGCACTGTGTGGATAGTGAGTGTATGTATTTGTCATGAGCTGATGCTTTCAATCCTTTGACCTAGGAGGAGTAAAACTGCAGAATTCTGTGTCACTTAGGAGGACTCACCAGACTAGTTTTCCCTCTCTCTGGAGCACTTCACACTCCTATTAGCAATGTGCAAAAGTTTCAGTTTCTCTAGAGTTGTTGTTGTTTTCCATTTTTAAGAAAAAATTTAACCATGCCACAGTTGGAAGTGGTTCCTCACTGTGGTTTTGACTTGCATTTTTTAAATCACTAATGATATTGATTTTTGGACAGGGTCTCCTTGTCATGTAAGTCAGTCTGGCCTCAAGTTGCAGGATCATGACCCTCTGCTTCCCCGGCACTTCCTGTCAGGAGCCACTACACCCAGCCTCCTTCACCCATTTTTAACTTTTGCCTTCTGTTGAACTGGAAGAATTTAGGACACCACTAAACCTTTGTCAGAGATATGATTCATCAATATTTCAGTGTTTCATCCCATGCTAGGGGTTGTCTAGTTATTTTCTTCACAGCACCCTTTCAGACACAAAAGACAAAACAAAACAAAACAAAACAAACCCACAATCCCCTTCACTTCTGATTATGTCTAGTTAGCTTTTTCTTTTATTGTTTGTAGTTTTGGTGTCACACCTAAGAGTCTATTGCCAAATCCAAAGTCATTCATATTTATCATTATGCCTTGTTTGTCTAAGACTTTTGTGAAATTTGGCCCATAGGACTAGCGAGATGGCTCAGAGGTTAAGAGCATTGACTGCTCTTCCAGAGGTCCTGAGTTCAATTCCCAGCAACCACATGGTGGCTCAAACCATCTATAATGTGGTCTGATGCCCTCTTCTGGCCTGCCAGGGTACGTGAAGGCAGAGCACTGTATACATAATAAATAAATAAATCTTAAAAAAAAAAAAAAAAAAAAAAAAAGAAATTTAGCCCATATACTTAATTTTATATACGGTGTACGAAATGAGTCCAACTTTATTCTGTGTGTGTGTGTGTGTGTGTGTGTGTGTGTGTGTGTGTGTGTGTGTGTTCAGTTTTCCCAGCACCACTTAACGAGACTATTCTCTCTCAATTGATTTATCTTGGCACTCTTGTTGAAAAATCAATCAGACTTAGATAAATGGGGTCATTTCTAGACCCAGTTCTGTTCCTCTGATCTCTAAGTCCATTCCTATGGCAGCTCCACACAGGCTTCGTTGCTATTGTTTTCTAAGAGATTTAGAATCAGGAAGTGTGGGCCTTTGCCCTTATTTTTCGATACTGTTTTGGCACTTGGAAGTTTTTTCTTTGTAACCATAGTATCTTACTCCTCTGCACACATTCTTCTCTGTCCTTCCCGACACTTCTTGCCAAGTGTCCTGTACTTCCGGCGACTTCCAGCCAAGTGTCCTAAGATACACATTCCTTTGTTTTTTTTTTTTTTTTTTTTTTTCCCCAGTCAGAAGTTTAAAGAGTGCAGTCTTCAGGCTTCTGTGCTTTCCCATGAATCCCTCTGGCTTCGCTGAGATAGTCACACGCTTTGCATATTAAATGTCGCCCATGTACTCATGTCTTAAATTCTTGATTCTGAGGCGCGATGCTATTTGGAGAGGTTCTGGGAGCGTTCGGGGGTGTGGGGCGCAGCTGGAGGATGTAGGTCACCGGAAGCGGTTTGCTCTCTGCTGCTTCTCTACCAGGAAGTGAAACGGCCTCTTCCTCATGTTCTTGCTACCGTCTTTTGCCAAATGCATGGACCGAAGAGATGGTGGATGGAAATCTTTGACATTGTGAACTAAAACAAATCTCCCTGCCTTACGCTTGTTTCTGGCGAGTATTTGTCATAGCAGTCAGAGTTCTAACACAGGTCCCATGGGACGGTGGTAGGTCTTGTCCGGCTGTGACCCCCGGCCCCCCCCCCCGTTACCCCCCAGATGGTTTCTTTGTTTGTGAGCAATCAGGGAACAAGGGTGGGACCCCCGATATTTAAAACAGACCCTGGCTTTCAGGAAGAGCTTATTTAGCAAACAAATCACTGGCCAAATGTGGGTCTTCACTATTTGAAGCCTAGGAGAAGGTTCCAATCCCGTTGATGAAGGTATTGGCGATTAATAAGAAAGTGCTTAAAATGTGACCTAAGTTACACAATTGATCTAAATCAACAGGTAAATGTTACTGCTGCCAACCTTGATTGGAAGGCTGTTAGGGAGGGGTAGAAATGTTAATTTTGCAATGGGCTAAGGAAAGAGAGACTTTTCTGCCTGTTTTACTTGGCCACTTGACAGAAGCCCATGTTAGCTCCTTTCCTGAGAGGCTTGAGAGCTATTTAGATAATTGTTCTCTTTGCCAGGGAAATCACACCAACCTGCAACTTGGGGAGTGTTCGGATCTGTGCTTGCTGTACCTACACCTCTGGAGTGGTTTATCGAGGGTGAGGTTTTTGCACCTACACACCTGCAAATGTTTCAGAGTCACACATAGACAGGTCAGGGTAATAAATATGTCGCGTGTCCCTTCCTTTATTGTTGGTAATTGGCATCCTTGCTTTTCAAATGAGTAGAGGTTTTTTTGTTTTGTTTTGTTTTGTTTTGTTTTTGTGGATAGGAATATTTTATAAATTAAAAGTGACTATCTTACTGAACATCGACATCTTTGGTTCCTAGTTTGCGTTAGTCCTCCTGCTTTCACGAGCCACTTCAAATGGGAATGAGCGGATAAAACACCACAGCACACTGTATTTAGCTTAGAACTGTCTGCCTTCCTCTAAAACAAGGGTCTGGAGCCCCTGTGTGAGCGGTTTGGCTGATACGGGATACGTCGATCCTATGTATGACCTAGAAATGCTCATGCGGTGCTCAGCAACTACACAAGAAGACCCCACCATCATCAGTCAGGAAAACGTTGGGAGGACTCTCAAAATCCTCTCGCTGAGGAACCTGCTAGTTTCTGCCTGGAATCGTGATTGCCTATGAAGGAGGGAGGGACTACAGCTGAGTCCTTTGACTTGCAGCTGCACCTGTTCTTGAGGTGGGGGGGGGGGGGGGGAGGGGTGCGGGGGAGCAGCCTCCCTCCCAGTGTGAGCTCTCTGCTGTCTGAGCTCCTGGTCACAGCTCCACAAAAATCAGAGTCTCCTTAAAGAAAAGCTCTGGTAGGTAACTGCCTGGACCCCAGATTCTGTTTTAATACCAGCAGCTCCAGCCTTTGAAAAGTATTCCTTGGGGGTTTTATAGCTTGATGGTTTCCATTCAGGACTTCCTTTCTTTCCTCTCGCCATGCCCACCCCATGGCTACCCCCTCACATCCTGGCAGCTGCAGGAACATTTTTCTCCAGCTGTCTATCAAGTCTTCAAAAGGCAGCCAGAATGGAATTGTGATCCATTTTCCACACTTCAATAGCTATGGGTAACACACACACACACACACACACACACACACACACACACAGCTCAAAATTGCTAGGAGAGGGAGCCAGAAGTGCCTTGTGACTCACACAGAGCCCGCACGGGTAATTACTGCCATTCATTATTGGCCGAGGAAAGAGAACCAGGGTGCGGATGGTTTTAGGGAAACAGAAGCCTACTGAGTAAGGGGTGGGGGATATGCTTCCTTCCCCACTAAAAAAATAATAAAAAAAGTAGGCTGTCCACTCCACTCCCAGAGTTTGCTTTCCTACGTCTATTTAGTGTGCAGTTTAGAATCCTGCAGAGTGACCACAGTCTGCCAAGCGCCTCTCCCCAGAAGGTCTCCATAACCTTGCACAGCACCCGACCTTCCTGTTTGCCTGGATGAGGGTTGAATAGGATCGGTTTCATTAACTCCTGAATGCACTTGACCAGCAGCTGTCAGGAAGTCCCAGCAGAGCCAACACCTTGGGAAGTGTGTGCACTTCCTCCTTCACTCTGACCCCTTGGCAAGCAGGCGAGGGGGTGTCTTCCTGGCTGGTCTCTAGGCATCCTCACAGCGCTTTGCATTCTCTTGCATGGCCTGTCCTATTGCCTCAACCACATCCCCTAGCTCCCAACAGAGTTTTCTCTACTGTGATAGGCAATTCAATTAAGTATTAGGGAACTCATGAGCACCTAGATAAGGAACTATGTATTAAAAAATGTTTATTATACATACAGCGTTCTGCTTGCATGCCTGCCTGCCTGCATGTCAGAAGAAGGCACCAGATCTCATTATAGATGGTTGTGAGCCACCATGTGGTTGCTAGGATTTAAAATCAGGACTGTTGGAAGAACAACCAGTGTTCTTAACCTCTGAGCCAGGTCTCCAGCCCAGGAGCTATGTATTTTAAACTAAATATCTAGAAATAGCTGGAGGAGGGAGGGTGACAGATCTTAATAGGAGACTAAGAGTGAAGAGAGTTCTCTCAGATGGGGAAATTGTTGCATTAGCTTTTGGGAGGGGATATGAACAAAGTCCTCTCCAGGTAGGACACCAATGACATTCCAAAGAAAGGATTCCCAAATGTCTCTTGTGATCCAATAGCTTTACTGGGCTTACATATAGGAGCATGGATGACTGCTCAGACAGCTGCAGCACTAAAGACATCCTACCTCAGCCAAGGGTGATGGCTTCATAGGTAGAGTACCCCCCTTAGCTTAATATTTCACCTCCCATAATCTCTAGTACCTCCTAATACCAGTGGGATGAAAATATATGCAGGTGGAAATGGGGGTGGCACTCAGGAGGTGGGCGTGGCTGGGATCTCAGATGAGAGTCAGCTGATCCCTGCATCCTCTCTCTCTGAGGGGCCATCGGCAGCCCCAATCTTGTGAAGGTCTCCTGTGGAGAGTCAAACTTCTCTGACTAAGATGGAAATGGCCACAGGAAGCCTAAGGACAGAATTCCCCCACAGGAGTTTTAGAATGGAAAGTTTACAAGGTACAAGGCATCTTGCTGCTGAGGTTGGGATCGGCTCTCTGGAATTAGATGACTATAAAAGACACGTTAAGGCTGTTGACATTGCGTTACTCAGCATCACTCAGCTTTGTCCCCGTCGTGTGCTTCATGGGGGTTCCATCCACGCGGACTTTATGTGGCACAAACCATTCTGTACAGGAACTCATTAGCTCCGCGGAATTAGTGTTCGGTCATTAAGACCCTTACTCATACTTTGGGGACTGTCAACTTTTCCTTCAGATCACTTTCATCTTGTGATTCTTAGTGTCTTATTCTGTTACTGTTTTGTTCTCCAAAAATAACAAGCAATTTTCCTCTTTGTCAGCTTCTGAAGGCTGAGAAATAAGAAGCATTTAATCTGTGGTTCCTGTGAACCCATAGTTTGCAGACTGATTCCTCATGTCTTTATTACACAGTGTTAGGGGTAACCTGGAGACTTAAGGAAGGTGACGACTCTCTTGATTTACTTCCAGTCGTCAACAATGGGAGCAGTCACACTTACCACCCCTTACTGAACACTTCCTTCATGGGTGATCTTGTGTTTAATGTTTTACATGAGGCACGCTTTAGCGCTCACTTGATTTCTGTAGTGAATACACCTATTACAATCCTATTTTACATTCGACGGAACAGAGGCTTAGAACAGTCAGAAACATGCAGTGGACCTGGGAAGTGATTTCAGAGTTGACGTACCCAGGCTTTCCCAGCCGTGGCTTCTCTTTGTGACTGAACCCTGGTCCAGACACATAGCTGCAAAGTCTACACTCTTTATCTCTCAGGTTCTAAGTAGATCAATGCAAACGTGACTCTAAATAACAGGTGCCTGGGCTCATTCAGAGTCGATTCCAAAGCTGATGTAGCAGGTTATGATTGACAGGGTTACTATTGATTGATTGTCATTGTACTTATAGCTGAAGAGGATTGCGAAGTGTCCTAGTTTCATTTCTGTTCCCGGGATGATAAAATGTCCTGACAAAAAGCAACTTAGGGAGAAAGGGGTTTATTTGCCCTATAGTTTCAGGTCACAGTCTTTCATTTTATAGAAGTCAAGGCAGGAACTCAGGCAGCTAGTCACATCACAGCCACAGTCAAGAGCAGAGAAAAATGGAAGCAGCATACTGCCTACTTACTAAAGACCCAGCAAGCCCTTTCTATTCATATATGACCCAGACCCAGTCATCCCTTTCTACTCATACACGGCCCATGGCTCTAAACCAGGGAATGGCACTTCCCACAATGACCTGGGTCTTCTTACATCAATTAACAATGAAGATAATCTCTCGAAGTCATGCCCATAGGTCAATCTGATCCAAGCAAATCCTTAATTAAAACTCTTCCCATGCTATACTCTAAGTTGCATCGAGTTGACAGTTAAAGCTAACAGGCACACCAAGCATTCCACATTCATTATTCCTTCAGTGTTGTGATCTTCAGGATTTTAGCCAACTATGCATAAACAAATACTCAAGCATATAATCATATGCATGCACATGATGTATCTGATTTAGATGCCAATTATTGTTATTAGTTTAGGTATGCCAATCTATCCAAGGTACTCTGTCCAAGGTACTTGGAAATGTGGAAAATTGACTGGGAGTCTTCAAATGATCTCTGAATGGATCATTTGTTCTTCCAAAGAGTTTGCTCTCAAAAATAGTCTTCCCTAACTCCATTTTCTGAATATTCATAAAGCCTTTCTTTTTAAAAATCCGAGATGGTCATCTAGTCCACCCACCCATGCCTGGGCAGGAAATCTTAAAAGGTTGTATATTTTGAATTTTTAATGACTGTCCAAGCTGGCAGCTTCTTGCAATTTCTAATACTCCTGATAGTCATGAGGAGCTCTCCAGTGTGCACCCCACACCTCTGCCATTGTCTTCCCTTGGTCCCTTTGATTGTCATAACACTGGGGTTATCATGATCATGGTCTTTCCCCCAATGCCAGGGAGTCACAGCATTTATAATGAATTCAGTAGTTACGGTCACATTCTAATTTCCTTAAGTGCCTCCGTCTTGAGCAGTCCTATGGGTCCTGAGGTCTGTAGTGTAGCTGAGGAGCTGTGAGGAGGCCATCTGTCTGGGAGAACTGGTGGCTACATTCTTGACTCTGATGGTGGAACTGCTTCTCCAAATCAAGATTTGAGACCTAAAATAGCTGGCCTTGGAGACCTGGCTTGACTTTGCTTTGTAGAGAGATGGGGCTGTTTGAGGGTAATTAGATGGAAGAATGGGCCTTGAGTGGCATTTATATAGATAGCATTTTTGCTTATTGAGTATAACCGCTGTACTCGGCTTTGTATAAAGCATGGGAGTAATAGGATCAAATTAAGGAAAGCTACTTAGATGGAATAGCAGGGAAGTTTCCCTAATGAAGAAATCTGATAGACCATGGAATAGTCTTCCCCAGGAAAGCTGGTCTCATCGAGATGTGGTTATTTACCAAGGAACCAAATAGTCCCCTGTTGGATGCATCTCGGGCCATTTCCACTTCAGTTTGTGACTTTGATTTAATTGGAAAAATATCTCCCATCTGTTGTTGGCTACCTTCAGTTGTGCCTCTCAAATCCGAGCCGTGTCAGAATCACTTAATGAGCTTGTTAAAATGCAGATTCTTTGTCCCTGTCCTTAGATTTAGCCATAGTCTGGGGATGGTCATGTTCTCCAGGTCTCCTGGATGACTTGGACATAGATATGCTTACACTGTGCTTTGGAAATCCTGTTAGAACTGCTTCAGGAAGGGCCCGGTTTTATGGTAAGTGTGTCTGTGTCCCAGTGATCTACCCACTTCCCCGCCAGAGACCCTTTCCCTCTATAGACTGGATGCAGGGTTTACATAGAGGCTGCTAAGAGAAAAGGGTTCCTCCAAGAGGCAGCACTATTATTCAGTTGACATTCTCTGGCATTATTGGGGAATGGAGTGGTATATGGCAATGGTACTCAGAATTCTATGGCACATTAACAGTTATTACATGGAAGATGGTCAGGCAAGTCTGGGAAACAGTGTGGGTAATAAAGGTAACCAGATTTCTCAGCCACTAGGGTTCCCAGACTCTTTATTATGATAAAAAAAAATCTTCACCATTAAGCTTTTTGGTCACTGGATTTCTCATAGAATGCCTAATCATGGGGTTCGCTGGAAAACTCAGTGAATTAAAGGCAAGACAAATTAATTAGCAAGCAGAGCTCCTTACGCAGGTGGCTAAGCGGCGTCTGACGTTCTTTAGCCTTGCTCCCTCGCCTCTGAAATGAGAGTCATCGTGTCACCTTACCCTATTAATGGGTCCCCTGGCCATTTTGAGACTCGAATCAGATACATTTGTGATAGTGCTTTGTAAAGAATAAAGTGTGGTTCATTGTCACCGGGGAACTTTCAAGTTGCATTCATTTTTGGAAACTGGACCGTTTATCTTCATTTTTGCTCAGACTTTCTGTAGACCGATTAAGGGGACTAAAAACGCCACTGTGCTTGGCTCACCAGGATTAATATTAAGAGTTAACGAACACTTATCAGAACACTGCTTGCTGGATCACTCTACTGATACATATTGATTCGACCATATATTACAGTCCTAGATGATTCTGCATTGCTTGGTGCATTAGGAGATGGCTCATAATAATGGAGATGTTAAGAGAGTTAGCTACTGAGAGGAAGAGAAGGGACTGGGAAGGAGTGAGAGCTGGGATGCTGGTGGGGTTACTGGTCTTCACCCAGGAAATGAGTGCTTTTAGGCAAAATTATATCGCTGCAAGGACTTTGTATGAGCGTGAGCTCAAATGGGCTAGGGTCATATACAAGGTCCAGACCAGTAGGCTTCAAGGCAGGGCAGTGTCGTTTAAATGCAGAGGAAATAGCATCATCAAGAGGAAGGGTGTAGCAGTTGAAAATTGCTGCTGTGGGAGGGGACTTAAGGACCTATGGGCATGTCCATAGGTCAAGCTCCATGTCTTCTGAGAAAGAGCTGCATTGGTCAACTTTCTGTCCCTTTGCCAAGTACTTAACATAAACCAATTTATAAAGAGAAGAGGGTTATTTTGGCTAAGAGTCCCAGAGTTTTTGATTTATGACTGATTGGCCTTGTGGCTTTGTGGGGGGGGGGTGAGAGAGAGAGAGAGAGAGAGAGAGAGAGAGAGAGAGAGAGAGAGAGAGAGAGAGAGCTTAGAAGAGGCTAGAGTCTCACAGTCCCCTTCAAGGGTGCACTGCCAGTGACTGGACGATCTCCTTCAAGGCTCCCATCTCTTAAAGTTGCCACCCCCTCCCAATAGTCCACAGACTTGGGACCAAGCTTTTAACGCATAGTAGTAGGCTAGAAACATCATATGCCAACTTCTTACCTCGTGATCTTACAGCTGTAACAGAGCATAATTTAGAGAAACAATAGAAGACACAAATGTACTGATGAACCAAACATTGGAACTTGAGAGATATAGACAGGGTTCAGTATGTACAGGATTCAACTCTTGTGTCTGGTTTAAGGTTTGGAGTACAAAATTTATTCTAGATTATACTTGCTAACAATGACCAGAGTCCGGTATCAGCAGTTATAATATTAAAGTAAGTGTTACTTAATCCTTACTTTATATTAAAATGTTGACATATTTTCTCAACTAATTCTCAAACTGCAGTGACTTTAATCACTGTTAATCTTTTCATTTTATAGATGAGAAATTTGAGGCAGAGAGAAGTCAAGTGAGCTGTTTGGGTTCACACGCCAATGAATGGCAGTGTCCATGAAACTTGTCTCTAGAGCCATGTGTGTTTTCACTGTGCTGTTCCCACAATAACTAACCATCACTGACCATGAAAAGTTCAGTAACTGAAATTAAAAAGAAAACTCACAGAAAGCACAGCAGATAGGTCTATGGAAATGAATCTGAAGAACACAGGAACAAGATGGGGAGAAAAAAGAGAAGAGAGTCAAAAAAACATGAAACACTGTCATACATTCTAATATACATGTAAATTGTATTTCAGAAGGAGAGGGGAGGTATAAATGTATATAAATATATTATTGGTATGTATGCTTATGAAGAATAATGGGCTAAAAGAACCCAAAGTTGATGAAAACAGTAGTCTATACAAAGAAAAAGGTCAACAAGAAAAAAGTAAAAGTGCTTTAGTCAGTGTTCTATTGATGTGAAGAAACACCGTGAACACAGCAACTCATAAAGAAACACATTTAATTGGGGCTGGCTCACAGTTGAGAGGTTTAGTCCATTAGTATCATGCCGGGAAGCATGGCAGCACACAGGTAGACATGGCGCTGGAAAGGTAGCTGAGAGATCTACATCCAGATCATCAGACACCAGGAAGGGAGAGACACTGGGCCTGGTTCGACCATATTGAAATCTCAAAGCCTATCCCCAGTAATGCACCTTCCTGCAACAAGGCTGCACCTCCTAACAGTGCCACTCCCTGGTGATGAAGTTCATTCAAATCCATAAGCCTGTGGGGGCGTAGGCACCCTTAGTCAGACTACCACATTAAAACCACAGGACTGACAACTATGCACACCAGAGTTAAACTACAGGATATCTTGACATTGACGAGGGAAAACACCTAGTCATGTGCAGGGAACACCAACATAGTTAATGGCTAAATTTCCATATGAAAAATTGAAGTCAGCAGGCAATGTGATGATATGAACAAAATTTGAGATATGTGAGCGAAATTGTCCTTTAACCAATGAGTAAGAGAAAGATAATTTCTGTTTCAAATAAATAAGGACTGAATATTTTTGTTATTTGACCTGCCTTGAAAAAAAAAAAAAGATGAAGATTATGACTACTGCAATATACAGTGAAGGCTAAGAGCACAGAAAGTGAAAGACATGTGGGCTAAAATAAAAGGTCCCTCAAATACTTTCTTCTAATTTTTTCTATTAGTTTCTTTAAAATATTACATATTATAAAACAAAGTTATGCTGGGTATAGTGCCTCAAACTTTTAATCTCAGCATTTGGGAGACAAACAGACAACTGGGAATTCAAGGCCAGCCTGATCTACATGGTGAGTTCCAGGCTAGCCAGGCCTACAAAGTGAGATTCTGTCCCCAAAATAAAAATTAAAAAATGAAAATTAGAGCACCAAGTTCTTTTTTGTTTGCTTGTGTTTGTGTTTGTGTGTTTTTTTGTTTTTTGTTTTTTGTTTTTTTTTTTTTGAGACAGGGTTTCTCTGTATAGCCTTGGCTATCCTGAACTCACTTTGAGGACCAGGCTGGCCTCAAGCTCACAGAATCTGTCTGCCTCTGCCTCTGTCTCTGCCTCTGCCTCTGCCTCTGCCTCTGCCTCTGCCTCTGCCTCCTAGAGTGTTGGGATTATAGACGTGCACCACCATGCCTGGCTAGCACCAAGTTCTTAATAGTAGATAATATTGAATTCATGACAAAAATGTTAAATCAATCCAAGCAGGCACTTTGTAATAAATAATATTGTATAATGCTGATGTAAATAACATATCTATCTAAGGCATTACAGCCATAAAACAAACAGCACAAGCATATTAACATTGGTTCCAGATATTATTTAATGAACTTCTCTTGTTTCATGGGTGACATATTTAAAAACAGAAAGTAAGCAAAATGCATGCTTTTGCCAATTTTCGGTTTTGAAATGAGAAGCATTCCCCATTTTTGATCAGCAGTGTTTAAGATTTTTATCTACAAATACTTGTTTCTATGTAATTATATAGTCACAACATATATAATTACTAAATATATTGTATTTATAGTAAATAAAAATTTTAATTTTAAAATATTTATTTATTTTGTGTGTGTCTTGTCTGCATCTATGTGTATATTATGTGTATGCCTGGTGTCCTCAGAGATCAGAAGAGAAAGTTGGATGTAGTGGATGTTTTGTTTTTTATTTTATTTTAATTTATTATAATTTATTCAGATTATATCCGGAATGTTATCCCCTCATGGTATCTTCCCCTTCCCACTCTCCCTCCCTCTTCTACCCTGTACCCCTCCCTTAGACCTGTGACAGAAGGGGACCTCCTCCCCCACCATACGGCCACAGCATATCAAATCTCATCCAGATAGTCTTCCTCTGTGTGCTGCCGGGACTCTTCACCAAGGAGAAGTGATCAAATTGGGAGCACCAGAGTTCATGTCATAGGCAATCCCCACTCTCCCCACAGCCATGGAGAATGAGCTGTCTGTTGGCTAGATCTGAACAGGGAGTCTAGGTTTACTGCATGCATTGTCATTGGTTGGTACAGCAGTTTGTGCAGGCCCCCTGGGTCCAGATCTGCCAGCCTTGACGGGCTCTTTGTGGGGCTCCTGAGCCCTCTGGATTCTTCCATTCCCCCCTCTCCATGGCACTCTCAGTGTTCCACCCATGAGTCTAGCAGCAAATTCCAGCATCTGTCTGGATCCACTGCTGGGTGGAGTCTCTCAGAGGACACCTATGTTGGGCTAATATGCACTTATAAGTGAGTACATACCATGCATGTCTTTCTGGGTCTGGGTTACCTCACTCAGGATGATCATTTCTACTTCCATCCATTTGCCTACACATTTCTGGATTCTGGTCATTACAAATAAGGCTGCTAAGAACATAGTTGAGCAAATGTCCTTGGTTTCCTTAAAAACTCAGTTGTGTTATATAAACATGGTTTTGTTTTAATCCCAAGTGTTGGTTTGGGGACTGCCTTAATTTATATCTAATAACAGTCATGTACAAGGCATGGTCTTTGCTAGCTGGAGTGGTTTAATTCTGAGGATTAGGAGAGGTATAAATATGAGAGCCTACAGAGAGAAGGCGAGGGCTTCAAGGAGACAGATGGAGGAGGAAGATGCCTGCTAGGGTTGCCTGGTCTTCCTGCTGGATTTGCCGTTTGCTGTTGTTGGACTGCTAGATATCCTGATGACTGAGAACTCAATGACCCAAGGCAGCTAGAACTAAGTCTAAAGAGGTCTACATCTTCTCTTCCTTCTAACTTTCTTTCTCTAAACCTCAGGTTAGGGGTTTGAAGGAACCTCAAGTAAAATAGAGTTTAAAAACAATGTCTACACTTGGATCCCTCAGAACTGGAGTTACAGATGGTTATAAACTACCATATGGGTGCTGGGAACTGAACTCAGATTCTCTACAAGAACAGTAAGTGTCCACTGAGCCATCTCTCCAGCCCCTGGAACAGTAAAAACATTTTAAAGGACCTTTGTCTATACACACAGACAGACAGACAGATAGACACACACACACACACACACACACACACACACACACACACATACACACACACACACACCCTTCCCCCCACTCTCCACATACCATACACATACACACCACACCCCGGACTCAGATTCTCTACAAGAACAGTAAGTGTCCACTGAGCCATCTCTCCAGCCCCTGGAACAGTAAAAACATTTTAAAGGACCTTTGTCTATACACACAGACAGACAGACAGACAGATAGACACACACACACACACACACACACACACACACACACACACCCTTCCCCCCACTCTCCACATACCATACACATACACACCACACCCCCACACACAAACACTATAAGATTACAGAGGTTGTAAAGACACATTCAAATTCCAAACATATTGTTAATATAGACAATACTTTCTGACCACAGTGCAATAAAACCAGAACAAATCAAGAAAAATAAGGTCTCACCACTTGGATACAAAATATTAGAACCTTGCTGTTTAACAGCTCAAGCTGAAAAGAAAGTCTCAATAGGAACCAAGTAGACAGGAAAAGTACTTATTAAAGTGCTGCATTATCAGAATTAATAAGAAATAGTTAAAGCAGAGACTAGAGGCAAATTCATAGCCTCAAATACTTGTATTAATGTTGAAGAAAGATAATTAACCTGAGCAATTAGAAGGTTTAAAAGGGGGAGGACTTAAGAAGACTGAAATGGAAATTAATAAGCAGAGTATTATAAAAACAGGAGAAGCATAGTACAGATCATGAGCCTTTATAGATTAAAAAAAAAATAGGTGAATTACCAACCACATTAAGAAAAAAAGTAAGTTTAAACTTACAAATGAAGAAGGGCACAAACTACAAATGTGGGGGAAACTTAAAGAACTACGCAGGACTTCTTAGCTCAAGGCAGCACAAATGAACATGAGCACCGAATGAATTGAGTGCTTTTTTGTGGGTCTATATAATTTAGCAAAAGGAAGGCTACCGGCTGGATAACGATTCTGCACAGTGTACTTGTCCCTCGATCTAGGATGTGGTGAAAGTGCAGGCTACCCTCGGGAGCTGCCTAGGACCTCATCAGCTGAGGGCCCTGAGTATGTACTCTGTGCACTCAATGTCTTTCTGATGCACGGAGGCACTGTTGTGCAGTTTTATAAATAGGCAGGATACCTTTTTCTGTTTGCTGACTATTTTTGTGGAATATGCTCACTGGCCTCCTGTGTTCCTGCTAGGAGAGTAATCGCCATCACTTTTTAGCACTGACCCTCCACCCCACCTTACCCCTGCCCCAGGAGCACACAACAGATAAAATTTTGAAAAGGAATCTATAAAATAATACAAACTCATCTGTATGTCTCCAGCATCCCTCGACAATATGTCCGTCCCTTGAAAGGGTTGCTAGGCAACCAGGTAGAAAAATGGCTGAAGCCCTTGTAACGGGAAGACATATTTATAACGTCAGAAAAACAAATGTGGCTTTCCTCACTTGGGCTTCCTTTACAAAGGGCTAGGACTTGAGGCATAAGCTATTTAGCAGGAGATGATTGCAATTGACCTTAAGGTCCCTGAGAGCAATAGACCATAATCTGTCGCAGTAAGGTCACAACAGCAAGCCACTGGATAAAGAAGGGTGTGTCCAGTGTTATTTGCCTCTGAAAAGGGAGAAAGGCTTAGTGTCCTGCGAGGTCAGCTTCTCTGTCTGAGTCCCACATAGTGTTAGCGTGCCACAGTTTTTAGAAGACCTTTCCCAGAGCCCACTGTTAATGCCCAATGCTGTTTTGCCTTCCCTGGCATTTGCTACAGCCAGCCGATTTTAAATGGAGCCTGCCTGCACTTTGGCGGGCTTTGGCCTGTGTGTTGCCTCTGGTGACCTGGACTCAGATTGATCCGAGGAACTGCGCAGCCTTCCTACCTGGAGCATGTGCCAGGGTCGGCTCATGGCGGCAGGTGTTAACATTCAGCTGCTAATTTTGCCCATTAGAGACAATGTGGCCAGATCTGATGGTACAATCTGTTCATTTCAGGTTGTTTGCCCTGATTTTTCCTGTCTACAATGTATTGCTAACTTTATGGAAACAATAAAGAAAGAATGGACCATGCAATCTGCCATTTGAATGGTTTTGCTTTGCTCGGGAGCAAAATCCATAGCAGTCAATTTCTTTTTTTGTCTATTACAAATTTATTAACAACGAGCTGTAATTAGATGCGTGGCTTTGCCTTAAAGAACAAATGGTGCTTGGTGATCCTTGACGTTGGTCTGATTGTGGTCAAATGACCCATTTGGTTTCACCAGCTGTGTCTTTAGAGGGAACAGAATGACAGGAAGAAAAAAAAAAAAAAAACCCAGACAGCTCAACAGATGAATACACGTTCACCTCATCGTCCTCATTTCTGATAACCTTGCACCCCAACCAAAGTATTCTTACAGGCTGGCATCTTGGTGATCCAAACTGGGATGACGGGTCACCTGGCTTCTGAGTCCTGCCCACATTACCCGGTAATATGCCATTCATTACTCTGGCAGAAACTGAAAGACATGGTGTCTCGTTGGCTGAGAGGAATTCCCAGGCTGGTGCAGAGGGTGTGGGTGTGCAGTTCAGTTGAGTTGCCTGTGTTTGGAGCTGGCTACATTGTCACCAAGGTCTGGAGTTTGTAAAGCCTTCATTTCCTTATCTGTAAAACTGGGGCACCTGTCTGTCTGTGTGAAGAGTAGACAGTTTATAAGGAAGCCTTGGCTTTGACTAAAAGGACATGGAACCACTGTCTGTCCTCATCAGCTTCTGGCCAACCAGCTGACGACGTTCACAATGACAGTGACAGGAAATGAAGCCCCAGGAGAAAAGGGCGCCCCTTTCTGTGGGCAGGATCTTGCCTGGCACCTGAGGCTTGAAGCACTCGGATTTTCCTTGACTCCTTTTCCTTCCTATGATGAAAAAAAAAAATCTTAGAGGCCCTGGGACAGAAAAGCAAGGGAGGGAGGGAGGCAGTGAAGGAAGGAGGGAGGAATGGAGGAATGGAGGGAGACAGAAAGGGAGAGAGGCAGAGACACAAACACACGCACACACAGAGACAGAGAGACACAGAACACCTGTGCTCTTCTCCGGCATGTCCCCACGCCTTTACATTTTCACAATGCTCACTGCCATCTCTGTCTAGGACAGTCTTGGCCCTGAAGGTGTCTGGGAGGATGCTTCCCAGAATGACGCAATTCTAATGAAGAACTGCCAGGAGAGAAAGTAATGAGTCTTAATGAGGAAATTTTATGCCTCATGACAAGACAGTTTTGTTAAAAGCCTTTTAACTGGGAGAAGAAGGGTCTCTACGATCTCTTCATCACACCTTAAACATGAGGTGTCAGGACTTAGAGGGCCGATCCACATGGTGGCTTGAAGCTCCCCGTTTGTGTTCCGGAATTGAAATTCTTAAATCTGCTGCCAGCGCCCCATCCCTCCTGTCTCTGTCTCATCCCTCCTTCGAGAGTCCAGTTCCCACTGCCCTTCAGCTCAGAGCTACCCTCAGCGCCTCTCTATGGACTCTGTGGGTCAGATGCAAAACTTTGTCAGCAGAGGGCATTGGAAGGCCACCGCATGGTGAAAGGCATGGTCTCTCTTTTTCCCTTGATGCTGTTCCCTTTGGCTCTCTGTGACATTTAAACACCCTATGGCACTCACCTTCAACAAGGCTGCTGCCTGAGGAACCTCTAGACACGCTGGCAAGCATCCTCTCCTGCTTGCCAGCCCTGTCTTGTGTGACCTAAAGAGAACTTCCTGTGACCAAGCACCTCTGTCATGTCCTTTCCAAGGGGGTCTGAACCTCAGCAGGGGTGTGGGTTACATGCTCTGACAATTTTACTTCTTGCTGAGTAAGAAGCAGCAGCTGCTCCTGCCATCTACTGTATATTCTTTGGCGTTCTCATTACGCTTGTGCAATTAATCGGAGTCAGTCACCATCTCTCTGTTCAAACTACTGGTGCGGTGGCTTCTGACTTTTGTATGAACCCAGACTGACGCATTAAAGGAGCTCCCAGAGGTGGTTTCTGTACATGGTAAGTTTACGGAGGAGGTGGACAGGCAGAGAACCTTGGTTCTTCTGCCCTTTGTTTTTCCATGCAGTCTACCTGTAGCTCGATCAGGCTTAGTATAGCAAGCTTAGTGGCCAGAGCTCTGCAGCAGGAGGGATACCTGCAGTGGTCCAGCCCAGCTCTATGGCTGTCAAGCTTTCTTTGCCTTGCCTTGGAGCCACTCCAAGGAAAGTTGTATCCTCCATGATCAGGTCCGCCAGCAGCAACAGTGGGGTGTGAGACCCTACGTGCTGACTGTTTCATCTTGTTTCACAGTTGTTTCTCAGCCCAGGCAAGGGTTGTTCCTGCTTCGGTGGTTTTCATAGAAAGCAGCTTATATACCGCACTACCAGGGAAAACCACCAGCACTCCGGGGAATCATGGTATGTGAAGCCCTGGCTTTGCCTACTCTTGGTCTCTATTGTATCACTGGGCTTTCTTTCATCTCACGCCGTGTAAAGCTACGTTCTGATAGGATGGCAATCTAACCAGGGAGCGATGCTGGTCTCCAGAATGCTTAGAAGTGACGCAACGATTCACCACTACAGTGTGTAATCCCAAGGAACGCACATACACAATTAAGGGTTTAATGATGAGGACATAGGTAGAGCATGATTTAACCATACTTCTTTAAAGTCATGAGTGTGTCTGTGTGTGCGCGTGCACACATGCATGGGTATGCATGCATGCTCCTGTGGCTGTGTGCATATGTGTGATTATGTGCATGGGAGGCCACAGGTAGATGTTCAATGTCTTCCTTAATTGCTTTCCACCTTGTTTCTTTTTTTGAGATAGTTGACTCACTTTTCCTGTAGCTCCCCAGTTCAGATAGGACACTGAGTTCTAGGAATCCACCAGTCTCCAAGTCCTGGAGCACCGAGGTCATAGGCATGTGGCAGTGTTGTGGCTGGCATTTACATAGCTATGCAAAGCTGCACTCAGATCCTCATGCTTGAATGACAGGTACTTTACTGAGGTCGAGCCGTCTCCTCAGCCCCAACGTCATAAACTCTTAAAGAATCACAGGTTTTAAGATATTTGTATATGCAGAGCTGGCACAATGGCTCAGTGCTGATCTTTGCCTTGTTCCCAAGTTGTCATGACTGGAGTTTGATCCCTGGATCATGGTAGAAGAGAAACACTGACTCTTGCGAGCCATCTTCTCATATCCACACAAGTGTCACATCACATACTCTCACAAGCATGCCCAACATGCATGTGCATACACATCTAATTTTAATAAGAAGAGATTTTTCAGTTCCCAGTCTGTGTGAAGGACCTTGTAGGAGAAAGGTCATTAACCAGCCCTGAGGCAAGGGCTAGTTCTCCGTCATATTGGGCAGTAACAGTTGGACATGATGGTGTTGCTGAGTTCTTGTTGAAGGAAGACATTAAAGAATAGACTCCCCAAATGACCACATTGGCTCAAACAGCAAGCTACACATCAGCTTGTCTCTCTGTCATATCTGTGGATACAGAATTTACTCTTACCTCAGCTTTGTCTGCATACTGCATGCATGGCTGAACTGCTTAAGTGTTATATGTCCTTGTATGCTGTGTAAGGAGAGTACAGTGGTGGTAGAGTGAGAAATGAGGTTCATAGGTTTTAGAGAGAACGAGGAATGTCACTTGTGGCTTTTTTGACTTGAAATGTTGGGGTAGTGGCCAATGGTTAATGACATCTGATGACCCTCTCACCCCCACATCCTTACCTCACATCCTCACAGCCTGTCTTTAGCACAGGCCTGGGGTAATATTGGCTGCTTGAGATACTGAGATGACTTGAAGCTGACTCACACAGAACTCAAAGCCAGAGGAAGTGAAGTCTGTGTCACTTCCTGACTGTGAGTGGGTTAAGAATGGGCTCACTGGGAGTCATTCAAGTTGGTGAAGTAACTTCACATTCTAATGTTTATAAGCTGACATCACAGGTGACATGGTTTAAGGGAAAGGGTGAAATATGTTCCTAAGAATTAATAAGCCAGCATTCAGGAGGCAGGAAGATCAGAAGCCCAAGATTAGTGTTGGCTACACAAGGAGTGTGGGGCCAGCCCGGCCCACAGGGGAACTTATAAACACAGCAACAAGTATTAGAATCAATGCAGCACAGGGGCACACACCTGAAGTCTCAGCACTTAGAAGATGAAAATCCAGGCTAGCACAGGCAACATGGCAAGACCTACTCTCAACTGCCAGTCCCTCCTCTGCAAAAGAGAGAAAAGGGAGTGAACAAACAAGCTTGCAGCTTAATAAGTACAGACCTTGTTTTACTCCTCATTCCCTTCCTCAGTTTCAGCTATTATTACGGAAGAAAATTGTCATAGATGTTAACCATAAAACGTGTACTTTCTTAGGTAGTAGTGGCCTACAGGTGATGAGACTCTGGAGCCATTTGTTTCTGCTTCCTTCCGGATGCCTTCCCACCTAGTGCCCTTGCAAACATCTTCTTCTGCCTTTCTGTACGTAAGAGACGTGATGACCGAGTCTTCCTGATGGCTGGAAGGTGCAGCATGGGCTTCTTTCCCACCCTGCAGCAATTGCTCACTCTTGATGATGGTATAAGTTAGCTTGAGTTTTTGCGTCATCTGCTTTGGATTTCAAAGAAATGTCTTCAGCTATTTCTTTGAAAGTTTGGACTTACTCTCCTTTGGCATGTTCACAGTGTATGTAAGTTTTGAACAGCCCTTGGCCTGTGCCAGGCATGTTGAGATCATTGGGAGGTTCTAACAATTGGCAAGAAGCCAGTAGTAGGGTTCAAACTTTGACGCTGATAGGCCTGAGTGACTCACTCGGGTGTTGTGGAGTTCTATAGTTTCTCCGTCTGGAATCGCTCACTGAGTCCTTCCCAGGTGACCGCACAGCCAATGGCAGCTACCTTGACATTTAAGCTTCCTCACAGGATGGAAGTGCCACCAAAGGTTTTGCCACCAAAAACCTTTATTTTAAAATGAATTTACTCATGTATTTACTTATTTGTGTGTATGTATGTGTGAGTGAGTGTGTGTGTACACGCACACATGGGTGCATACCACAACAGGTATGTGGAGATCAGAGGACATCATATAAAAGCCTGAAGGAAGAACACTCACCGACTGCTGGAGGGTGTAGGCGGGGTTAGGTAGTGGAATGGGGGAATCTTGTTTCTCACTCTACTATCCCTCTATTGGTGATTTGTTATATAGTAAAATGGAATCATGAAATACACATAAACATAAAAAATTTCTACAAGAATAAGTTTGAACATATGAGACTCAGTTTAAGGCAAAAAGCCACTTTGACTAGGATAGAGGTGTGATGCTGAGGGACCAGATACAGGCACGAGCCTAACTATTTAACTCTATTAATGGCCTTCACTAATTGCAATCAGAACGGCAGCTTCATGGGTGTAGTTAATACTCTCCCAACAGTCTGACTGCACTCAGATGTCTTGTGCTACTGCTTTTATGAGTAAATAAGAAGATTCCCTTCCGAACACTTTCTGAGGTACTTAACCTTATGTTAACTCTAACGATGGCTCGTAATTTCATCATCTATCTTCCTCCCTATGGCCCCTCCTCCTGTAACATCCTACTCCTTTGCAAACTGCTGTATGGCCCCTCTGCGCAGGACCTGCCTCAGAACTCACAGCCCCCAGAGTCCCAGCTTAATGATCCTGTCCTTGTGTAGGCGCCTCTCTTCACACCCTTGCTGAATGTGTTCCCTGTGTTTGACAGCTTCATTTTGCACCTTCCTGAGGGTTGCCTGCTAATTGGTTTCTGTCATTTTTTTTTTCTGCCTATGTGTTCACTTAATTCATCTCTCGAAGTAATAGACTCTTCACGAACACAAAACAGTGGAATATGTAGATGTAGAAGAAAGAAATGTCTTAACTTGAGACCCGACTCTTTCACTTTTTCTGGATGTTTTTTTGAAGGAGAAGGGGAGTTTTTAGGGTTTTGTTTTCATGTGGTTTTTCTTTCTTTTGGGTATTTTCTCAAAAAGTGAGAGAGAACTAACGTGTAGTTGGGTGAGCTGGGAAGTTGGGGAGACCTAGGAGAAAGCAGACAGGGAAAACATGATCAAAGTCTAGTGTGCAGATATTTTTCAATAAAAAAATAACTAATAAGAAAAGAACCCAATTGAAAAGTGAGGCATGGAAGTGAACAGACAGGGTTTCACTGTGTAGCCAAGGTTGGCCTCAAACTCAGCATCTAAGTGCTGGGACTATAGTCATATTACCATCATCCCAGCTGAAAAAATTTTTGAAAGCTGTATTTTCCCACCTGTGAAAGTAGAGAAATGCTTATTTTACTGGATTTGGCAGGGATGGGGTGGGGTGGGGTGACCTTCAAAGTGAGTCATTTAGCTGGAGCTCCAGGGACCAAGAATTCCGTGTGACTCATTTTGGTCTTCCCTTTCTGTCTCCAGGAGTGTGTATAATGTGCTGACATCAGCTGTGGTAACAACGGGGCTTACCTCGTTTGTTTATAATTGTTGGATCCTGTGGTAGTTTGTATTGATTGTCAGTTGGCTGGGTATAAAGTCATCTCTAGGCATATCTTTGAGGGATTATCTTGACCAAGTCGACCCCCTCCCCCCCATGGGCACTACCATCACCACCACCTGTGGGCAGCATCATCCCCTAGGCTGGTGTCCTGGGCTGTATAGAAAGAAGAAAGCAAGATGAGCACCAGAAACTGTTCTTCTCTGCTTCCTGACTGGGAACACGGTGAGACTAGCTGCTTCTCACTCCTCCTGTCAGGGTTTCCTCGCCTCGATGGACTCTTGTCCCTCAAACTGGGAGCCCAAATAGGCCCTCCCCGCCATAAGCTGCTTTTGTCAGCCATTTTGTTGCAGGAAGAAGACTGGTAACAAATACACATCTGTTCAAGGATGTTCGGATATTTGGGCTTCTAAAGTGGAGACCGAGGATGATACTGTCCAGTTGAACTCAAGTCGGCATTCCTCCATGCAGCATCACCCTGCTCACTGTGGATAGTTGACTTGGACTATGCTTTCACCCGAGAGGGCTATTCCATGTTTTTCTAGTTATTATTTGGGGGTCAAGTTATATTCCTGGCACTATTTCTTACTTATAGCATATATGTGTTTATTCACGTAGAAACTTATTCATCAAAAAAAAAATTATAGAATACTGGGTCTGGCTCAGTGGTTAAGGGTATGGGCCGCTCTTCCACAGGACCTGGGTTCAATTTCCAGTACCTACATTGTGGCTCACAAATGACTATACTTCTGGTACCAAGAGATCTGATACCCTCTTCCGACCTCTGAGGCACCAGCACATATGTGGTGCCAATACATACAGGGAGGCAAACCATCCATAAACATAAAAGTAAATAAATTGGATCTGCAAAGAAACTCGAGCGAGGACACAAAAAGGCCAAGTGTGTACATTATAAGGAAATTCTAGCCACTGGATACCGGTTGGACTACAGAGGATGACATGGGGGGAAGGAGGAAAACCCAGAGGCTCCTGGATTAGCATGGGGTGGGATGATGAATGGCTGGTGTGGTTTGTGAAAGAGGGACTCAGAAGCAGAACAGAGAGACCATGGTGCTTGATGGATGCATTAGGTCTCTGTTATTGTCACAGCAAATTACCCTGAACTTCGAGGCTTAAAACAATCCAAATTTATTATCTCACAGTCCTGTGGCTTGGAAATCTGATGTGACTCCACTGGGCTACAACCACGCAGTCAGCAGGGCTGTGTACTTTTCCTAAGGCTTGGGGAGAAATTTTCCTTCTCGCTCACTCAGGTTAGAAGCATCATTCAGTTCCCTGTGTGTATAGAACTAGGGGTCCCTCTTTTTTCTGAGTAACAGTTGGGGCAAAGCTCCACGTTGCAGGGGCTGCCTGCACTCCTGGCTTCATGGCCTACCTGATCTGTCTTCAAAGGCAGCAGGAGAGAGTTGGGTTTCTTTCACACTGACTCTCTCTACATCTTGGTGTGTGTGTGTGTGTGTGTGTGTGTGTGTGTGTGTGTGTGTGTGCGTGCGTGTGGGTGTGAATACATGTGTGAGTGTGCACATAGAGGCCAGAGATCAACCTCATGTAGGTTTAGTGCTGTCTGTGACCATGGGACTATCGTTATAGGAATTTAGTTTCAGCTTTAAACCTCAGGCATCAAGGCAGGCAAAGGTCAAACTGTTGTTTTCCTTCAGGTTCATCTCCATCTTGCCCTGCATTGAAGTGACTATAAACTTTATCTAAGGGAGATCTGGTTATTCTGCACTGTGAGCCTGCTAGCCCCCCAGTCACACACCAGCGTGCCCCAGCACACAGGATGCACAAGGGGGAGGAAAAGGGTAGTGTGTCTCCTCTAGACACACTGCTAGTCTCTGACTAGACTTTCTGGAAATGACATGGAACCTTCTAGACACACTGCTAGTCTCTGACTAGACTTTCTGGAAATGACATGGAACCTTCTAGACACACCGCTAGTCTCTGACTAGACTTTCTGGAAATGATATGGAACCATTTGACTTGTACATCATTGGCCAGAATTCAGTCATGTGACCTCATTCAGCATCATGATGCCCAGGAAACTGTGGTCTTTGTTATGGTAGCAATGCCAGAAGAAGAGCCTATGAGATGGGAAGAGAATGGATATTGAGAGATGTGCTACAATCACATTATCTGAAACATTTTCTGTCTCTGGTTCTTTCAGCTTTCCATTCCTCTGTCCCTTGAAGCTAGCAGTGTTCTGCTTTGGGAAGCAGCCAGTATTCAAGCAAAAGCAAAGATCAGATATGATGGACTTTAAATGTACAGTCATGACTTGGGGGTTTGGGAGGGTTCTTTTATTTACTGAACTCAATTTGTCCACCAGTCCTTATTTCTACTAATGGCCAGGAGTAAGGCCAGTTCAGCTCTGGAGTGTGTGTGTGTGTGTGTGTGTGTGTGTGTGTATGTGTGTGTGTGTGTGTGTGTGTGTGTACACAAGGGGGAATTTCATGTGCCCATGCACACTCATGTGGAAGTCAAAGAAAGATGTCTGGTGTTTTCCTCTACTGCCTTATACTTTGTTTTCTGAGACAGAGTCTTTCACTGAAGTGGACTCTCACCATTTCAGCTAGGCTGACTGCTCAGTAAGCTCTGATGATGTGCCTGACCCCACTACCCCAGTTCCAATACAGGGGTAATGCACACATGTAAGCTACACCTTACTTTTATGGGGGGTGCTAGCAATTCAAATGCAGGCTCTCTTAGTTGTATAGCAAGCACCCCCTGAGCCAAAGCCTCAGCCCCACTTCTGTTTTAGACATGAATCTCCTTTTTTGTTGTTGTTTTGTTTGTCGAGACAGGTCTCTCTGTGTAGCCCTGACTGTCCTGGACTCGCTTTGTAGACCAGGCTGGCCTCGAACTCACAGGGACCTGCCTGCCTCTGCCTCCTGAGTGCTAGGATTAAAGACATGCGCCACCACCACCCAGCACAAATCTCCTTTACGAACTATTAGTAAAACTCAAGTCGCCAGTTTTCCCCCTTTGCTGTTTTCTCACCAAGAGGTGGTCTAGTGAGCTCCTTACCTAAGGACTTCCCTGTTAAGCTCTGTTCTCATGGACCTACTGTGGTCAAGCACTGGCTATGGCTGCCTTCCTCTGGGAACCTCCTGGAAGCTGGGACACTGTTTGGAGGCTTTCAGTTCCTCCCCTGCTTATTACAGAGGTCGGCACGTAGGAAACAGTTAAAATGTGACTGATGCAATCATGAGTATGCTTCAGATGCGTCACATAATTAATTCAAATGGCACCATAATGATCTGAAAGCCTTGCATAATTAAAAGTCTATTTCTCTAAGGCCCCCCTAGCATTCTGCTTATAGCTTTCTTACAGCACCCATAATCCTCTGCTCTCAGATACAATGGTTGGTGTGTTTGTCTGGCTGCTCATTAGAGTGTCTGTTCTTGAAGGATGCCTCTGCTCTGTGTGCCTCTCCCTAGTGCTAAGGTCGGGAGAAAGTCCCCTTGAATCAGGGAAAACAGGATCACTGGAGGAGAGGCTGGGTCTCTGTGAGTTCTCAGGAGTGAATGCTTCCTACCTGGGATGGAGCAGAGACGAGTTTTGCCCCCAGATGTTTAGAAGGGCTCCCACAAACACCAGCTGACATTTTACCCTTTACTGAACCTCAGTTCACTTTAATAATAATAATAAAAGACATTGCTTTTTTTTTTTCCTTCAGAAATCCTCCACCCACTTTGCTGCACCCTGAAAAATGGTGTGAGGAATTTAACCACTTCGTTTCACAGTGAGTATCTCTTCCTCTGCAAACTGCCTATGCAGCAAGGCCTTGACCTGCGATCCCAGAAACCCAGGCTGTGGAACCTGCTCGGGGCTAGCTGCGCCTGCTAGCATCTTAGGACGCAGGGGTTGGTCTGGTAAATACTTTAAAGAGCTTCTGCCGAATCTGAGGAACAAAGGTTTTCAGTTGGCTCAACTGTTATCAGTCCTCATTATCACACGGGTCACGAGCATCTGCAAAGCTCCTCTGTAGAAGATGCCTATCTATAGCTGATGTCTACTTTGGGAGCAGACACACAGAAAAATGCAGTCTTTGCAGGTGTGGCAGCTGGGTCACTGGGCTTTGCTCTAGGATCTCTAGTGCAGGAGTCAGACTTCAGTTTCCAAGATGGGGGCAAAAGGAGGATCTTTGGGCTACAGCATCAAGATGAGGTGTCCTAGCCAACACTAAAGCTATGAAGAACAAGAGGGTCAATGGTGTGAGGCCCCTGGTGGGGAGTCAGCCACCAACCAGGTCGGGCTTACTGAGACTAAGACAATAGAAGCAGCAAAGAGACCAAAGAGTGACTCAATGCAGAGATCATGGGTTTGGGGCCTGGGCCTGGGAGAGGGCCCCACTGGCACCAAATCCATGGAAGATGTTCATTCAGCTTGAGGAGGCCCAGAAATCCCAAGTGAGGACTCAGTAAGTGATGGAGTGAGAACCATCTGTTACAAGCCACCCTCAGATTTTAGAGCTGGGAATAGATGTCCTGACCCCTGGTATTCCAAACAAGAGCTTCGGAGATATGGGAGGAGAAAGTAAATGACCAAAGTTTCTGAAAAATATGATGAAGAGGAGGAAAACACATATTTTTTTTTTATTTATGGTTATGTGCAGTCTTATCTTCCATAGAGAGTTATGGTAACAAATCAAACAGGATGATCCTCCATAATCACGGTCTAGAGCTACAATCTCCACCCATAATCCCTAAATCCAATAAGCCCTGAAAATAGAAGTTATTTTGTAGTTGCATCATCCAGCAGCAAAACTGGATCTTATGTGAACTGATGTGGGGACAACACGTGTCCTGAACTGATGAGGAGTTATTTATAGTCATTATCTTTCCTAGTGTGAATATTCATGTGTTTCAGATATATTCTTACTTGATGATAGTGTCCTGCCCCGGATCCTTCTGCAATGTTATATAATGTGTAGCAAATGCACCAGTTCAGCTGTCTAAATTTTGATCAAATTTAGAATTCTAAACATGTTTGACCTCAAAGGAGTTTGTACAAGGGCTTGAGTTTGTATTTCATTTCCATTTCAAATGCAACAGAACTCAGGGTCCCGATAATTGTTTGTTCATCTAATCCCTGCTGGACCTGTGTCCTGTCCCTCGGGACAGAAGAGCAGGGAGAAAGCTTAGAGAAAACTACCAAGGGACATGGTGCTGGAAGGTGACTGTGAAGCTTGGGGCCAAGGGAAGACTCAGAGAAAGCTAATATGCGAGGTAGTGTTGGAGGGTGAAGTCTGGAGCCAAGGCTACAGGGCAGATCCTTGCCCCTTAGCGCAGCTTTGTCATTTATACCTTAACTGTCAGAGTGACCCACTACAGATATTCACAAAGTGGACAGCACTAGTGTAGGAGCTGAGAAAGGACCACTTCCTGAGACGTGGGAACCACAGGAAAAGATGGAAGTAACTGAAGAGCCAAAGACATTCTAGTAGCATGTGACCATGTATCAGAGCAACACACACACACACACACACACACACACACACACACACACACACACAGAGAGAGAGAGAGAGAGAGAGAGACAGACAGACAGACAGAGAGACAGAAGAGAGAAAGAGACAGAGAAAGACAGAGACAGACAGAGGAGAGAGAGACAGAGACAGAGAGACAGAGAGAGGGGAGAGAGAGAGAGAGAGAGAGAGAGAGAGAGAGAGAGAGAGAGACAGACAGACAGACAGACAGACAGACAGACAGATGGGAGTCTGGATCCAAAGAATTTCCCTTTCACTCCTTTGCTGCACAGATAACCTTGATCAACCTTCTCTGAAGCTGGTCTAGAAAAATCCATCACATACTCACAGATACACCTTTCCATTCCACCATGCTGCAAAGATGTGATTTGACTCCCAAGTTGGGCTTAAGTGTCTTTTTTTTTTTTTTTTCCCAAGAGTATGGTTATATTCTTGAACCAGCACAGGGTTGCTTCCAGGAATTCAAGGATAAGGAACACAGCTGACGGCAAGGGAAAACTGTTAAGCTTGTGTTTGCTACAGAATATCTCCCTAGTCTTCATGTTTCTGTCCAACAAATCCCACGGGATGTCAGTTCCAATCTGGCTACGTTTTCTAACTTTGGTGTTTCCAGTTGTACTCATCCTAAGATACCTTAGGCCTTGGAAGTTCTGGAACACTGGAAGGGAGGGCAAACACAGACAACAGTGTCTTGGAGTGTGGTGGTTTGGATAAAAATGGCCCTTATAGGCTCGTGTAGGGAGTGGCACTGTTAGGAGGTGTGGCCTAGAAGGAATAGGCGTAGCCTTGTTGGAGGAAGTATCACTGGGGGGGGGGGGGGAGTGGGAGGTGGGCTTCCAGGTCTCAAATGCTCAAGCCAGGCCCAGTGTGACTGTTTTCTCCTGAGGTCTGGGAATCCAGATGTAGACAGAACTCTCAGCTCCTCCTCCAGCACCGTGTCTGCCTGCATGCTGCCATGCTTCCCACCATGATGATAATAGACTAGACCTCTGAACCTGAAAGCCATGCCCAATTTATAAGAGTTGCTGTGGTCATGTTGTCTCTTCACAGCAATAAAACCCTAACTAAGACAAACACAGAAAACAGTGCCTTTGAGAATACATGTATCAGGAGCAAAGAAAAAAAAAAAGTACACCTTAATGAAAACACAGAGGGCAAGACCCTAACACGTTCTAATGAGCCAGGAAGGCAGATGCAAATTGGGTGATTATGTGCTCTATCATTAATTCGAGATATGGAAATATGTTATCAACCCTCCACAAACACACCCAATCTTTGGTACTGAGGATCTAACCTAAGACCTCAGGCATGCTGGGAAAAGTTTTCTACCTCTGAGCCATATCAGCCATGCTGGCTGGAACTCACTCTGAAACCTAAGCAGGTCTTGAATTTGTGATCTTCCTGTCTCAGCCTTCCAAGTAGCTGGCATTATAGGTCTGTGCCACCAGACCCAGTGAGCTCTCTTTTTTAATGTATTGCCTTATTTTCTCATTAGTTAAAATACCATATGTGGTCCCAATTTCTTTCCGACCACACACGGCCAATCCTGTTTTCTTCATGCATCTTAGATTCATAAGCCATGGACTCTCCTTCTATGCTCTTTTTAGTAATAGATCGGAACACTGAAGACTGATTGTTACATTCCACATCTTGGGAGACTGTGATGGTTAATTAGCTTTCACTGTCGGCCTTGCATAACCTAAAGGCATCTGGGAAGACAGTCTCAAGGAGGGGTTGGCTACATTTGGTTGGCTTACTGTAGGCTTAGCTGTGGGGGATTGTCTTAATTGTTACGGGAAGACCCTGTCGACTGTGTGCCGCACCATTCCCTAGGCAAGGGTCCTGAGCTCTCTTAGAGTGGAGAAATCAAAGTGAGCACAAGCAAGCGAGTGAGCAAGCATGCGTGTTCCCATTTTCTCTCTGCTCTTGGCTGTGGATAGGCTGTGACTAGCTGATTCAAGCTCCCACTGCTGTGAACATCCCACAGCGATGGACTATCTCCTGGTTGTTAGGACAGAATAAACCATTTACACACACACACACACACACACACACACACACACACACACACACACACACTGCCACACACACATTGCTTAGCAACAGAAATGAAACAGAATCCTGCCTGCCATTTTCAAATAGTGCCTGCCCCTCACCCCATAACGGGATCTCACATATCTCAGGCTGTCTTCAAAGGTGGATATGGAGCCAGTGATGGCCTTGGCTTTCTTATCCTTCTGCCCGTACTTAATGAGTACAGGGATCTCAGACATGTACTACCATGCCCAGTTCATCTGAGTGCTGGGCACCCTCGCCAACTCTCCTGTATTCCCTAGCCTTGCCCTTTGATTCTGTAGATGAGACTGACTGCTCTGGCCTGCCATTATTCAGCTACCAAATGTGGTATGACCAAACATGATTTCATTAGACTTATTCAAATCTGCTGTTCACTGTAAACAATGACACACTCTGAATTTGAAATGTCTATTTAGAGAGCATTGGTTTGCTTTTATACTTACTGTCTCATACTGAGAAAAACGAATGGGGAATTCACACCTTCCAACTATAAGCTTTTCATCATCAGAGGTACTAGTTGGGAAAGACAATATATGGGAGTTTTAGAAAATTGCTTTAAAGCGAAATCATTCAGATAATGGATTCAGTTCCCTTTATAGAACAAGCCACGGGGTATCGTATGAAAATAACTGCCTAGATTTTTTTTTTCTAAAAATAAACAAGAGTAGAAATATCTTCTTTTTTTATTTGCTTTTTTGAGACAGGGTTTCTCTGTGTAACCTTGGCTGTTCTGGATTCACTTCGTAGACCAGGCTGGCCTCAAACTCACAGAGATCTTCCTGCCTCGGCCTCCCCAACTTAGAAATATCTTCTTTAAAAAGATTTTATGTTTTTATTATGTGTGTGTGTGTGTGTGTTTCCTGTACATGAGTGCAGGTGCCCTTGGAGGCCAGAAGAGGATGTCAGAGCAGTTGTGAGCTGCCTGGCATGGATGCTAGGAACTGAACTCTGGTCCTCTGCAAGAGCTGTGTGCATCTTACCCTCCACACCACTTCTTTAGCCTGCCTAGAAATGCCTAATTCTGTTGTTTGCTTTTTGAGACAGGGTTTCTCTGTTTATCTCTGGCTGTCCTAGAACTTGCTCTGTCTACCAGGCTGGCCTCAAACTTAGAGACCTACCTGCCTCTATCTCCTGTGATTGAAGATGTGTGCCACTACTGCCCAGCTTAGGTTACATTTCTCTCTCTCTCTCTCTCTCTCTCTCTCTCTCTCTCTCTCTCTCTCTCTCTCTCAGATTTATTTAGCTGTGTATTTTATGTATATGGATGTTTTGTTTCCACATCAGAAGAGGGAATTGGATCCCACGGGACTGCAGATAGTTATAGATGGTTGTGAGTCACCATGTGGTTGCTGGGAATTGAACTCAGGACCTCTGGAAGAGCAGCCAGTGCTCTTAACTGCTGAGCCACAGCTTTAACAGTCTTTGGTACCCTGTTGCCATGTGATACCTCCGAACCAAAATGGACTCATCATTGAGGATCTTAATGTGCTGGTTACTTTTCTCATTGCTGTAATGAGCTATCTGCCGGAAGCAACTTAAAGGAGGCCTCCTTCCGTGTGGAGGGAGCTTGCAGCAAGCAGTCTCTCATTACACGGTTCCTGTCAAGAAGCAGGGAATGCTCAGCCTGAGATGGGGCTGGCTAAAATCCTCAAGGTCCAGACACCAGACACCCAGCTCCTCCAGTGAGGCCCCACCCTCAAAAGGCTCCACAGCCTTCCCCAAAAGTACCATTGGCTGCACATGAAGCTTTCAAAACACATGACCCGTGGGACACACTGTGTATATAAGCCATAAGTGCCACTGGAACTGCTCACCAGAGGACCAGGGGAGGGTATGCCTCTGACCTGCTGCAGGAATGCTGAGATATGGCTCAGTGTTTTCCAGATTTGTTTCCAGCCTCCTTATTTGGAGACAGCAGGGAGAAAGAAAGAAAGAAAGAAAGAAAGAAAGAAAGAAAGAAAGAAAGAAAAATTCAAGGCCTAAAAGCCTAAAATCCTATTAGCAAACCTGTCTTGAAGTTAAAAAGAGAAAGAAAAGGAAGGCCCCATCACCCTGGTTGTTTCCGAACCTTGGTTGTTAGTGATAATTGACTCATTTATATGAGTTAGTCACACATTTGTCAAAGCATGCCTCCTGACAGCTTAGTTATGATAAATTAAACACAGTACTCACATAAATTCTGCACTGCTCTTTATCCATATGCTGGGACCCTGCCTGATTTTTTTTTTTTTTTTTTTTGTCGTCACCGCTATAATAAGTGGCTGGCTTTGCCGGGATTTCATTATCAGTCCCTTTCCCCTTTGGCTACAGCTATTTGCATAACAAGTCTATCTGGTTCAAGTACCTGCCAGACTCCTACTTTGCTAAGAGGCTCCCTGCAGAAGTAGCCTTTTGATAAGATAACGGTAATTTTTATTTTTATTTTTTTTATTTGCTAACTTCACTTTGGTCCCCAGAGAAGCCTCCTGGTCCCCTTCAGTTCAACCTAATTTAAGGCCTTTGGTCTAAATGGTAAAGACGCTTTCCTAACCTACTGGAGTTTGTGAACTATGTGCTTTTTCATTTTTGTCTCTCAAACTTTTAAGGTTTCATTAGGAATTAGCTTCAGAATAGTCAGAATATGAATGGCTTTGGAGCCAATCAGTGAGACAATAAAGATGGATTTGCTTTTGCCAAGAGCAAGTCCACCATGAGAATTCTGGCTGCTCAGCCCCGAAGTTAATGATGACACTGTTATGTGATCACCCCTACAAACTGCTGTTTTGGGGTGGTTGCTCTGGCAGCATAGGAAAGAAAAGTATTGTCTCTCCCTCATCCATTCCAAGAGTCATGGCTGGCACCTCTCTGACAAAAGGAAGGTTAATAAGAGAAAAGCCCAACATATGTTTCTAACGTAAGCATCATGTGACTTTCAGCCGAGGAAAAGGGGGTCAGACCTAGTGGGGATAAATGGGCCACTCAGCAAGATCTATCTGTTCCCCGGTCCTCCCTAACCTCTCAATATAATGTTCCCTTTCCCAGGTGTGGTGCAAGACACCCATCACTTGAGGGCTTTTAATAGGGAAACTTACAAGCGTCCTCCTTAAATTCTAAACAGTTGCTGTGTTTGGGGGAGTGTTTCTGGTCCCCTAGTCATGGCTAACCTGTAAGCCACTACTTTCCTCGACTGAGCGCCATACCTGCTCCTTCAGGAGCAGAGCAAGGCCACTGTGACCTTTGTTCCCATGACTTCGCACATTGGTAATTTTAATGAAAACGAGTATCAGTATTTATTTAGCCAACAATTAGCTAGTGTGGCTTCTTGAGTTAATTAGCATCTCTTGAACTACAAGGGAGCTAGTGGGTTACTGAAAACTCATGGAAAAGGTCAGTTACTCTGAATTAAAAGCTAACAAACTCTCCTCTGCCCGTGTATTGATCCGTAGACTTATAAAAGAACCCTGACTTGTTTCTGATTTCTAAAAATTGGGACTGTCCCCCTTCATGAGAAGGCTAAAGTTATGAGTTTCAAGGTTATACTTCCAAGAAGTATCTAATTTAGATTACTCCATAGGTATTGTGCCTCCCTGGCAAGTTTGCATAATTATCGCTGTATGACTGTATCATATGGCCACATTTTGTTGGGAAGGAAGATAAGAAACGGTCACTGGGTTGGGCAGCAGTGGGCCCAGGTCATGGCCACTGTCTCTAAATAAAGGGAAGAGCACACAAAGAGACAACCATTTGGTGTCATCCTCTGGGTAGGGGAGGTGCATGATCACAGGCAGCCAGAGCAACAGCCAGCCACGTTAAGGCTGAGTGTCACCAGCAGCTGCTAAGAGTCTGGGAGGAGGAGGAGGAGGAATAGTGGGATCCACACCGAGGCATCAGCCCAGAAGAGGGCCTGAGGTGGAGAAGCTGATCTGGAAGAGATGGAAAATAATGGGCCACTGGTAGAGACAGTGGAGTGGCTGTGTGGATGTCCCTCCCGGGCTTCTTCCCAAGAGCTGTGACATGTGACATTCTCCTGTGTGCTGTCCCAAAGGCCCCTTCCACAGTGAGGCTTCCACAGACTAGGGGAGGAGGGTCAGAAAGAAAGCTGGCCCTGGGTCACTTAAAGCTGTAATTAGAAAAAGAAATGCAGGCCCATGTGACCAATCCGACATTTTTCCAGCTGGTAGATTTTGGACAGGATAAAAGGAGCAGATATAGCTGATTGGCTGTGTGTGCACGTGTGCATATGCCTGTGCCTGCGCCTGTGTGGATTTATCATTTACAATTATAGCTTTAAATAAAATCAGTTGCCAGGCATTATGTCCTATTTTCGATGTTTCCTATTGCCTTCCTGGCATTTTAATTCAGAATTTCCAAAGATTATCAGATGCATGATACTTAGCTGCCATTAACTGAGTTAATGGGTGAGGAAAATCATAGTTGGAGGGGTTTTTTTTGTTGTTGTTATTGTTGTTATTAAGACAAGGTCTTGTTATATAGCACAGGTTGCCTGGAAATTAAGATCCTCCTGCCTCATAGCCTCTTAAAATCTAGGATTGCAGATGTATGCCATTATGACCAGCATAATTTGATTTTGGATTGAAAGGGTATTTATTTAGTTCAAAATATTTTCATTTAATAATAGATACTTTAATGAAATAACAGGAATTCCACCACAGAAGCTTAAATCACCAGGGCTGGAACAGTGCTCTGCACACTTGCTTTTGTCACTCAGGCTGTGATTTGAACTGTATCCCTCAAAATCCACAGGGCTTAATCCTCAGGATCTAGATATGATTTTATATGGAAACAAGGCTTTTGCAGATGAAATTAGCTAAGATGAAGGCATATGAGGCAGGGTGGGTCCTAACCTGATATCATTGGTGTCAGAGAAAGAGAGAGGGTGGGGGATTTGGATATTGGATTAGTCAGGGTTCCCTAGAGTAACAGAGCTTACGTGTCTTGGTCAATGTTCTATTGCTGTGAAGAGATACCATGATGCCAGCAACTCTTCTAAAAGAAAGCCTTTGATTGGGGCTGGCTCACAGTTCAGAGGTTTAGTCCATTATCATCATGGTGGGGAGCATGGCAGCATGCAGGCAGACATGGTGCTGGAGAAGTTGAGAGTTCTATATTGGATTGGCAGGCAGCAGAAAAAGAAAGATTGGCATGGGCTTCTGCCACCTCAAAGCACACTCTCAATGGCCTACACGGCCAAGCCTCTTAATCCTTTCAGATAGTGTCTCTCCCTGGTGACCAAGTGTTCAAATCTATGAGCCTACAAATCCATTCTTTTTTCAAACCACCATAGGTGCAGACACAGAGACAACACACATGCAGCCTGGATTCAGGCTATCGCACTAAGGGGCTGTCAGAAGCTAGGAGAGAGGCCCATGGGACAATAAACATCTGCTGTTTAAGTCACTGAGTTTGTGATTCAGCTTATAGCAGCCCCAGGAAATAATATTCCCTCTGACTGCATGGTTATAGGGCTATAAGTGATCTGAGATTCCAAGCAAGGATAGCAGTGTTCACCCACCTGCCACAAGGAGTAAACGTCAAGGCCTGGTCCTGTGCCACATAGATGTAGTGGATTTTCCTTTCTTCCCTCGTTTCTTCTCTTACTTCCTTTCACTTTATTTTCTATGTATGTATGTATGTATGTATGTATGTATGTATGTATGTATATCCATTATTGAAGATTTTAAAAAATATTTATTTATTTATTTTGTATATACTGTTCTGCCTGAATATACACCTGAAGGCCAGAAGAGGGCATCAGATCACATTATAGATGGTTGGGAGCCACCATGTGGTTGCTGGGAAGTGAACTCAGGACCTCTGGAAGAACAGTCAGTGCTCTTAACCTCTGAGCCGTCTCTCCAGCCCCCTCGTGAGGATATTTTTAAGGATTAACATATATCCACTGTTAAATCCTCCCTCTCAGACACACTGCACAATAGTGAAAGTGGGAAATTTCTCTAACTGTCAATGATTTGTGGACCTTGATAGAGGGTTGGGCATTAAGCTGGCTTGGCCACATAAGCCGCTCTAAGAGGAACACGTTATCGTAGAGAGAGATGGCAAACTTGGCATCACCTTGCACCAAGTACTGACCAAGAGATCACTTTCACTAACTGTGTTGAGAAGAAACATCACTATGGTCTCTAGCAATGTAGGCCCGACCTATTGTCATTCAGTGATATCTGCTATGGGCTTGTTGTTGCTTAATCTTTGTGGTAATAGAGAGAGCTTATATTTCTTTTTAATTATGACTAAATTTTCTGCTATGTGAAAATCCTTCACAGCCAAACAAAAAAATATAGCAATCTTAATTTAACCAGAGAAAGCTAATTTGCCTTCATTTAGTAACTCCTGAAAGATTCATGAGAACTGAAGTAGAAATTATTAGGTAAATTTGAAGGCACCTGTGAGGGAGGTACAAATAACAATTTTTTTTTCAATAAGCTTCTCCCTGCCTCTCTGCCCCATGGTGACAAGAGATCAAACCCAAGGTCTCATACACACAGCCGCTCTAACCACTGAGAAACACACTGGGCCTTACAGTAAGCCTCAGTTAAAGCTGACTGTCAGGCACTCTGTGTCTGCGAGGTGGGATGCACCTTGCTTGTGTGATGTCACTGCACCCCCACTGCTGCTACACAAGAGGGTCACTACTCACACGGGGAGCCAAGCTTCTCAGCAGCTAAGTGATGGGCTTTGTGCCTCCCAGCTGAATCGTAACAGAGCTTAAATTCAAGCCCAAGTCTCTGTGATGGTCTGATACCTTTTCTTGGGATTAAGGTGCTAGGTATATGTGTGTGTGTGTGTAACACTGACTCTTTTAAACCAATTATTTTGTGTGCGTGCCTGTGCACATGCTTATGCTGTACACGTATGGAGGCCTATGTTCACATGCTAAAATCTGAATAGCAGAATCTAAGCAATTGCTGAGATGGATGAAAGTCTCCTTAATATTCTGCGTATAAAGCAAAAAGGCCCCCTGCGTCCCTTCATGGCACCACACTAGTAATTCTGTGTCATTCTAAATTTGTCTAGCAGTAGAGTGCGTGTCACCAGAAATGAACTCTAGGGTAAACTATGGGCTTGAGGCAATTATGATGTCTGCACTTAAGTTCATCAATTGTAATAAAGCACAACCCTGGCCAGGGATGGTGTCAGTGGGGGAGGCAGCAAGAGTACAGGAGCAGAGGGCAAGAGGACATGGAGGAAACCTCTGTGCCTTCCTTTCAAACTTGATGGGAACTCAAAAGTGCTCTAATAATGAAGTCTTTAGTAAGATAAAATGGAAAAAAAAAAAAAAAAAAAAAAAAAAAAAAAAAAAAGGAAGCAGGGGGAAAAAAAAGCTCCATGCGTGTTTCTTCTCTAACTGAAACCATATGGGGAATTTATTGGGAAATGGGAGTCGGTGGCATTCTGTTATTAGAGTATTTATCATACAGTTATGGAGGGGAGTAATTTACGATCCTTGCTGGCAAAGCCAGATCGATACGGAGATAAATGTCCTTGCCACATCGGAATTTATATCATCCACGTGATAATTGACCACCGTGTCATCTGTTCAATCATTCATCTCATTATCTGATGGAAAGAAGTGGAAGGCTAATGTGCAGGTGATTTATTGGGGCACAGTAGTGGGAAGCCGTTGGCCCAGCTCACCTGTCACCTGTCTTTGGCAGCACAGAGCTTAGCTGCCTACCTCCAGCTGCAGGCGCCCACAGAGAGAGCGGACAAGCTTGTCCCACGCGCGTAGGTATCTCCTGTTGAGATGACCTTCTGTTTTCTGCACTTGTGGATTCTAGTCTCTTTCTGCCCTGAGCGCAGCACTCTGCCTGGAGCAGAGGTGCTCAGGTAGGTGGCCTAGAGGGAGCTTTCATTGCCACTGGTTTTTGGTTACATTTTATGACATACTTGTTCCATATCACCTATTATTCATGCTCAGCATCAAGAGACATGGCTTGAAACTCAGAACATGCTACAGTGTGACAAAAGGCAACAGCATGATCTATAGGGACCAAAAATTAGCCAAATGAGAAAGGAGACCAGAAAGTTCACCACCGAGCAATCCATGCAGCGTTAGTTCCACAACAGGGGGGTTGAAAATGATTCCAGGAGCCCCCTCGGTTCTCTCAGGCCCCCTGGGAGCACTCACTGCCTGCAGTATCTGTGATTTGCCTTGTGAGGGTTAATCAGTGGGCCTATTATTCAGCAAATTAAAGGCTTGGCTGCCGGAGAGTTCCTTTCAGAAAGGATTAGGGTCTCTGATGAGGCTTTGAAGTAATGGATGGAGCCGTTCTGCTAATGGAGGAGGGCTAAGGACTCCCCAGACTCCCTGGCAGCCGGTGTGGTGTCTCTATTCAGTCCCTTGCCTAGAAGAGAAAAAAATATTTTCTCTTGCAAACCGTGTGATGCTTGTACAAGGCATTGGACTGGCACTCCAGCCGGTGGGGGGGGGGGGGCACTTCTTGTTGTTGGAATAGTGTGTATAAGAAGCTCTTCCTGGCTGCTGTGGGTGGCACTGCCCAGAGGGACAACTCTCTCTCCAAAGGGCAGCCACAGCAGTCAGTGGGGTCTTACGATTTATTGCCCTTTAGATGTTGGCTCGGAAGTTGGGCAGAAAGGCTAGCAGGTGACAGGCACAATGGTGGCGGCTTATATCCTCAGCACCGCTAAGCAAGGCAGCCAATAGCTGTGCAAAACCCCAATTAGCATAAAACATTGACAACTACCTATTATCTGACAGGACCAACCCCTACGCCCCACCCCCCGCCCCCAAACCCGGCTTTTCCACAGCAGTTAGGCTGTTATGGAAACCAGGCTGGTTCATTTCGCCCAATTTCATGTTTCTACCATCCATAATAGCCGTGGAGTTGGCAATCGGCCAGAGAAGTGTTTAGTCCACCTCCATCTTCACCAAAAGAGCATGCATTAAGAGGGGAGCGCAGAGTGTGGGCGCTGGCGCCACCGGCCCCCACTGCAGCTGTGGAGCCATCATTGCTCTCCCTGCTGAGCTCCCCACCCCCATATGCGTTATGTTCTGAAATGCTGGCTGGAGCCTCTGGGGGCAGCGTTTGTCCGACTGTTCTCAGACCCCGTTCGCAGTGGTGCCATGCTTTGGCCCTGTCACCCCAGCTCTCTCCGTTGGGACTCAGCCGTTCCTTTCTTTGAGCTGCTTCCTACCTGTGGGCTAAACTCTTTCTGGAATCTCCCTTTTGCCCTTTGCCAGGGTCTGGATGAGTGCTGGCATCTGCCTTTCCTCTACTCTGTTGATGCTAGCAGCTGAGCATTGCACTGCATGGGTTGGGATCCTGGGGCCCAAGCCTGAAAAGGCTTACCAACTCTCTGGTAGGGTTAGCCCCAGAGTAAGATCAGGGCCTCTGTGTTGGCCACCCAATACAGAGAAGGGTTTTTTTGTTTGTTTGTTTTTGTTTTTGTTTTACTAGAGGATATTTGTACTGGATGACTCCAAGTATGTACGCCCCAGGATTGGAGAGTGTTGTGAGAGACAGCTGTGTGGACTGTGTGGCAACGCCCAACACAGGGCTCCCTTGCACATTTCTGTGGAAAGCCAGACAAGCTTTTTCTTCAGTCTCACAACCAATGAGACTCACTACCAATGTCTCACTGTAATCCTGCGAGGAACTCGCCTGTTTGCGAAGCAGGAATCACACGTTGTATAAAATAGATGTTTGCCCTTTCATATTGTCTGCTAGGAGGCCCACAGTCAACTTTGTGTCCACCCATAACAAAGTCATTTAGTTGGTATTTTCATTTCTGTTTTTCTTACTGAATCACTCCATTGCTTTATTATTTTTCCTTGACTTATGTTATTTTTATGTTGTCTTTCATACATATCTTTATGTATTTAAGCACACATTTGTACTTACATTATTTCTGGAATGAGATAATGTATTAAAATTTGATTGTATGCCCTGCAAAGGAGAAGGCAACATGAAGGAACTGCTTTGAAACACAGTCTGGTATGTCTATAAAAGATAACTCAGAAGTTGTCATCATCCAACCCAGAAAGTCCACTTATATACCCAGAAGAAATGAAGACATGCAACCACGTACGAACCACATAAAACTATTTCCAACAAGCTGAAGATGGTAGCACATGACTTCACTCCTAGTACTTGGGAGGTAGAGGCAGGAGGATCACAACTAGAGGCTAGCCTGGGCTACATAGTGAATTAGATGTCAGCCTGGGCTTCATAGTGGGATCCTCGTCTTGATAGCCAGCCAAGTAACCAACCACATAAACAACAACATATATTTCTTACACCATTAGTTTATAACTGTTTAAAGTGGAAATAACCCAAAGCCTATCAGTTGAGAAATGAAGAAAATGTGATAGAGCCACACAATGGAAGATGGTTTTTAGTCAAAGGAATGAAATATTAAGGTACGCTGTGACTTGGAAGAACCCTAAAAGTGTGATAAGTGGAAGAAGCCAGGTGCACATATTGCATAGGCGCTCAGATGTGGCAAATCCATGGAGACAGAAAGTAAATTAGTGACTTCCTGGGACGGAGGCAGTTGGATGGTGAGTGACGGAGAGTGGTCCAGAGTTTCTTTTTGAGGGTGCTGAAGGCCTAATGCTGATTATAGTAATGGCCGCACACCTGTGAACACACTAAAGAGCTTCAGATTGTACATTCTGAGAGGTTAAGCTGTGTGGTTTGTAACTTATACCTCATTAAAGTTGTTATGAAGTCATTTTTCATGGGGCCAGATATGAAGGCATAGGTAAGGGGAATCTCTATGATTCCATACAGCCTAGTCTACGTAAGAGTTCCATGCTAGGTAGGGTTATACAGTGAGAGCTGTCTCAAACAAATAAATAAGAAAGAAAACGATAGATGTTGTCTTACACTTAATTTTGACTTAGTGCAGGTGTGTGCATTTGACGACGATCTAGCTTTTTGGCAAGATCTGCCCCTGGGTGTGGGACTGTGACTGTCCCAGGCCAGCAGGTTGGATGGCTAGTTCCCTGTATGTTATTTGGTCTGGTGTCCTGGTCCCCTAGACATGCTTGGTGGTGGAGCAGGAGCAGATGCTAAGCCTGAGAAACAGGGCTGGCCACTCAATGCTCCCTGCCGTGTCTTCAGTTCCTGGTGTCCTCCACCCTTGTTGTTTGAGTAAACAAGGAAGAGCGGCCAAGAGACTCAGCTGCAAGAATTGGGAAGGGGGGCAGTGGTCCAGAGTGGCATCCCCTGTGGCTGGGACAGGTCCCAAGGGAACAGTGAGAGCGAAACGGAGACTAGGGAACTGGGAAGGGTGAGGCTTGAAGGTCCTTTGGGAAGGGTTTCAGTGGATGGTGAAGGGAGAAGGTAGTTGTTTCTATTTTCACAGAGATCCAGCTGCTGGTCCATCTGTCAAATTTAAGTTTACTTAAGAATCTACTAGTGGCTACTTCTATGTTGTTAACCTGTCCTCAGTCTCCATAGCTACCAAACATCATCTATCTCTTCCTACATCGTTTGTTCAAGCCATGTCCTTTCTAAAAAGAGCCCCATTCTCACCACTGACTGACTGACTGACGGTCTACAGTGTTGTCAGTTTGTTTCCCAAAGCAAAGATCTAACCGCCATCTCCCAGAGGCAGAAAGCCCTGCAGGTCTTCTGGGCTCTGAAAGGTGGTTCCCAGCCAGAGGCTTACTGCCATCTGCCTTGCTCTGCAGTGTCCAGACTCCTGACCCTTGCCTTTGACATTCGTGGCCTCCCGAGGGGACTCCTGAACCCTTCACCTGACTGCCTCTCCTTTGTACTTCCTCCCAGTGCCCACTCTGTCTATTAAGAACGCCCCCTCTCGTGTGAAGCACTTGTCCCCCTCACGAGAGCTGACACATCTACCCTGCCCCTTGTTCCCAAATCCCTTGAAAGCAAATGTCCGACCCTAGGCACCTCTGCCCCCAGCATTTGCTGTGATGCCCTTCATGGAGAACACCTCACACACACGTTTATGAATAAACCACAGTGTCAGTCTCTACCAGCCCCTCGGCTATTTCATATGTGTGAGCCCGGTTTTATCCCAGATGCAAATGTCTCTTATGGAAACCCCTGCCCCATCCTGATTATTCCTAGGCAAGCATTTCGCCATCGCTGTGGAATTGGTTGTTGGTTTATTTTAGGGACTGCCTAAGTATTATTCACTCCTTGCCCTCATAGGTAAAATGCATACAAATGAGAATTATGGATTAAAGCCGGGGCAGGGTGGCAGGCAGGATCAAGGGAAAGAATACAATTCAGATGTCCCTGGGCGCTTAAGCCTACGATAAGAAGCCAACCATGACTGTTTGTCAAAATGGAAATTGATTTTTGAATCAAAGAAATGAACCAGACATTCGAAGACAAGAGTACCCAAAAGCTTGAGCTGGAAAACACTGAGGATCTTCGCTCTTTGCTAAATTGTCGGGCCCCAAACGTCCCTTTCCCCGCAAATGTTACAAATTCTGCTATAGGACATCTCCTATGAAATATAAATCCTGTCCTCAATAGAAGGAATCTAACAACAATGGAAAGCAACAAATTAATTACCTATCTGGCCAAACTCCTTGAATTAGGTCTGTACGATACTGGACCCAGTTTACTTAGGTGGGTAATTAACTAGGGACAGCAGGTTTTAACAACAAGGCAAAGTTGATGGGATAGCCCAGGGGTCTCCTCCGGAAGTTGGGTGCTGAGAATTTGGTCATAGGGAAATGTAGGGCCTCCTGGCAGGTGCTCCAAAAGTGTTCGGTTTGTCCTCAATACCCGACTTAAAGCATACCGGTATTTTTTAAAAATATGTCATGCTCAGCGAATAATGTGTTTCATCACTGACTATACTGTTTAAATGCTTCAACAGACTGTTTAGAAAGTGCTGCATTTATGTGGGCAAATGCTTCCAGAAGGCTTTGGTTAGGAAGGATGACTGACTGGAGCATCTATGACTGTGGAGGGGTTGGAATGTTGCAGGTCTACGGTTGTTACAAATTATCTTTTTGTTTTGTTTTGTTTTGTTTTGTTTCTGAGACAGGGTTTCTCTGTGTAACCCTGGTTGTCTTGGAACTTGCTCTGTAGACCAGGTTGAACTTGTACTCTGAGAGATTCACCTGTCTCTGCTTCCTGAGTGCTGAGAGTAAAGGCATGTGATATCACCATCCAGCTATCTTGAGGATTTTTGTTTGTTTGTTTGTTTGTTTTTGTTTTTGTTTTTGTTTTTAACAGCTATCATCTCCCTCTGTGTGTAACCTAACATCCTTGTGGCCCTCAGTGAAACCTTTTGGGATGTATTGACTTAGTAGACCACTGGGTCCCCTCAACCCCAAAGCTAATGTCATTGGATAGCATCTGAGGCTTACAAAAGAGACTCCCTCCACACCTTATTGCTTACCTGATGCCTCCCTCGATACATTTGAAAGGCATCTTGACTTATAATTTGTCTTTGTTTCATTACTATAAAACTTCATGAAACTATTACCACATTGGAATTCGGGATTTAGAGAAACTTGAGTCTGTGTTCTGGCCATGGTCACTCATATTTGGCTCCAGGAAAAAAAAAACAAAACACACAACATCTTTTTTCCCCCTTTGAGGGGAGAGCCATGTCTCTTAAAAAATTGGCAGCTTCTGGTCATCTTCTCCTGATTTGCATGTTTTCTGTGTCTCCACCTTGTAGAGTCAGCTGCCACATCTCCCTCCAGTGTCCCTGGGCTTCCTGGGCTGATTTTAGAAAATCATTCTTTAATTCTCACCTTAAGTAAAGACCTCTAAAGGAAGCCATGGTTGGCATCTGATGTTCTGGTCAAGTCTAGGGGATCTCTCCCCAATCCTGCCATTGCAAAGACCCAAGAGGCTTTGACAAGGGAGCTAGCTATAGGACACCTTAGCTGTACCAAACAGTAGTGATGATAGTTACTTTACTGTCCCTTGAGAGAGCAGTCCCAGGACCCAGCATTCTAAAGGCGAGCCCACCTCCTCTAGCCCATTGAACTAGAGGTTGCCATTTGAAAAGAGACTAACAACCTCGTGTGTTAGTTGCTATGGTGATGGAATGAAGTAATAGCTTGTGATTTTTAATGCCTTGACTGCATCACATCAGATGGCTCAGACAGTAAAGAACTCGCTGTGTGAGCATGAGGGCTTAAATTCATATTCCCAGCACCCACATAAATGTGGGGCACAGTGGTACATGCCCATAAGCCCAGTGCTGGAGAAATGGTAACAAGAGGACCTTTAGGCCTTGTTGGCCCTTCAGCCAGACTAGCTGAATAGATAAGCTCCAGGTTCAGTCAGGTCCCCCCCCCCCGCGCAAAATATGTCTGAGAGCAACTAAGGGAGACGCTGGACATTGACCTCTGGCCCCTGCATGCACACACAGGCATGTGCATTTGCACACACACATGCACATCACATGTCCACACAGCCATATACCATCTGTAGACACACAGCAAGGAAAAAACATCCATTTGACTGTAAAATGTTTTTTATAAAAACATAAGCGAAGCACTAAGCAACATGGTAGCTACAGAAAACCGGATACTGCCCTGAAAATGGCCTAAGTCCTAGAATACAAAAAGTGAGATATTTGGCTTAGGGAGATAGCTCAGTGACTAAAGATACTTGCTGTGTGAGCCTGGAGGCCCAAGTGTAATCCCTGGAACCCAAATAAAGATTTAAAGAGAGAACCAACTCCACAATGCTGCCCTCTGACCTCCACACAGGCACTGTGTCACATGCTCCAAGGCATGCATGTGCACGCGCATGCGCACATACATTTCCAGGCTGCTGCTCAGACCTCCCCCAGACTGATTCTACCTGTTATCTCTCTATGATATACTCTCCCAACAGGGGGAGAGGGCAGCCTATCCTTAGACAAGCAGTGTTTGAGGCTCTAAAATTTTTGTCAGCACATCTCCTGAACTAATTGCAGCCAGCAATTAGTATGGCTTTTTCTAATTATATAAATTTCCAAGGGACCAGAGCCATTAGAAAATGAAGGGGTCTCTGTGTTGGTGGCTTTTTCTCCAGCCACATCTCAGGGTGGTATTGTCTGCATGCTGCAGTTCTGCCCTTGTGAGGTCTCTACTCTGTCCGCTTCTATGAATGGATTGTCTCCAAGCACATTGCATATTCTTTACCTCTGGAGGTAAATCCTGCTGTGTGTGCTGTAGACTTGATGGATTGCCTTTAGACCACCCTGTTGGTTTCAGACCTGAGACAAGCCGCTGAGGTGCCTTTTTAACCAAAGCGAACCTGGCCTCCAGGTTCTCCCTACCTGTTACACAGAGTGGGTAGAATACCCCCCCCCCCCGCCCCGCGCACGGTGACTTCTCTGGCGCTGTTCTTTGGGACCTGCCAAGAGCTCCCCGCAATAATCCTGCATTTATAAACTCTAACCTGGCTTGAATTGGCTCATTTTGTTGGGAAGAAGAATGCTCATCATGTACGTTTTCTTTCCTCACCTCTTTACCTTGTTTGAGTCATCTGTAGAGGATGGAAGTTACTCTTCATCTTTCCGCCTTGGAGTTGAGGAGATGCAATGTTCTTCCTTTCTCTTTTCCGTGATCTCACCTTGGTCTGTTGGTGCCGATGGCTTTGCTACCAGTCACACTCACGTTTCTTTTTCTACTTCTTCACCTCCTGAGACAGGGACCTCAGGCAAGATGGCAACTATCCACAATCCTCTGCGGTCTTAGTCACTGTTTTTCTTTTTGCTGAGAAGAGACGCTATGACCAAGGCAACTCTTATAAGAGAGAGCACGTAATTGGAGGCTGGCTTACAGTTTCAGGGCGTTCGTCCATTATCACCATGACAGGGAGCATGGCGGTGTGCAGGCAGACATGGTGCTGGAGGAGGAGCTGAGAGCTCAACATCTGGATCCTTAGAGAGCTGAAGAAAGAGACGCTGGGCCTGGCTTGGCCTTTTGAAACCTCAGAGCCCACCCCCAGTGATACACTTCCTCTAACAAAGCCACACCTCCTAACCCTTCTCAAGTAGTGCCGCTCTCTGATGACTAGCATTCAATATATGAGCCTATGGGGGAAATTCTTGTTCAAACCATCGCATCTGCCCTTCCTATTTCCTGACTTCTTAGCAAACTCTGTTCTCCCTACAGATTTGCTTCAGAGGGAGATGGTTCTCTCCCCTCCCCGAGCTGAAGTACCCCTCCTGCCTCCTCAGAGCTTTGACACTTAGCAAATCCAGACCCTTACACTCATTGATATCTGCCTAGCTGTATGGTGGCGTTTGCAGTGATGCAGCTTACTTACTTGGTTCACCTCCCCACCCCAGGCATGAAGTTAGCATCACATCAATGAAGTCAACACATCAATGAGATGTGGCTAAGTACTCCAGTGCACAGGAAAGGGGTTGTTCACTAAATTCATATCAGCAGTGTCGTTTCTTTTTTTTTTTTTTAATTTTTATTAATTTATTCTTGTTACATCTCAATGGTTATCCCATCCCTTGTATCCTCCCATTCTTCCCTCCCTCCCATTTTCCCCTTATTCCCCTCCCCTATGACTGTTCCTGAGGGGGACTTCCTCCCCCTATATATGCTCATAGGGTATCAAGTCTCTTCTTGGTAACCTGCTATCCTTCCTCTGAGTACCACCAGGTCTCCCCATCCAGGGGACATGGTCAAATATGGGGCACCAGAGTTCGTGTGAAAGTCATACCCCACTCTCTACTCAACTGTGGAGAATGTTCTGTCCATTGGCTAGATCTGGGTAGGGGTTTAAAGTTTACGGCCTGTATTGTCCTTGGCTGGTGCCTTAGTTTGAGCGGGACCCCTGGGCCCTAAGCAGTGTCTTTTCTTTCTTTCCTTCCTGCCTCCCGCCTTGAGACATTAGTCACTTTGGGACAATGCCTATGTTTGTCAGTCTTGTTTTCCCAAATGGAAAATTTCCTCCAAGACAGAACACCATGGCCTCTGCTGCTTAGCCTGCAATTACCGGATCCTCCGGAGGATTTTCTCCAGTCAGGCTTCTGTGATGAGGATAGGAAATCATGGCATCAAAGTGAGTCATGGGCCAGGGAAATGTTTGCTGGGATCAGCAGCAGTTGGGTGTCCTGTACCAATGGGGACACTTAATCTAAGTAGTGAGCCTTAAGAAGGCAGCAGACAATATGAAAGACAAAATACAGACAAAGAAATGCAAGGAGACGAAAATCATGGGGTTTGATGTAGCAGGACCCCACTGTGTGGGAGACGACTGCCCTCCTCCTGGTTTTTGTTTTTTGTTTTTCTTCCAAGCTCATCGGTATTTTTAGTTCTTGCTTTTTCAGCTGCTCTATATCAAGTGAGTTTAGTTGTGGATAAATCTTGGTTTTTGGTAAATGGCTCCCCTGTAGAGGCATCTGGGGTTTCGGTTGTGAAAGGTCAGGTTACAGGGACAATGCAGCTGCTTCTCTAGGACAGCACACCCCGACCCCAACCCACCCCACCCCCAAACCCCCTGGTTTTCCAATGTCAGAGCCCAACATGGCTTCTTGGGATTTGCCTGTTTGGGCTTACTGGAAATAGCAGCAACAGCCTGTGTTTAAAGTAGGAACACAAATGAATTCTGAGAACTAATCTTCAGCCAAGAAAACATGATGGACAGTACTAGAATTTTAAATCAGGTACTGAATGGATTTCCTTCAAGGCTGAAGCTTGCTCCATTTTTCTTCTGGTAGGTTTTTCTATCATATTCAAACTGTCTACTGTGGCCTTGTAAATTCAGGGCTTCTTACTGTCCAGGATATAAATACAATTTTGTTATATTGTATTATGGTCCCCTAGCTACAGAAAAAAAGCCTACTGTTTAAGAGAGAAGGAGAGGGAGGAGAGAGAGAGAGAGAGAGAGAGAGAGAGAGAGAGAGAGAGAGAGAGAGAGAGAGAGAGATATTAAAAGAACACAGCAGTGAAAGATTTTACCTAGGGTTTAGTTTCTCTAAAGTCAATTCATGTTCAAAGAACTGACTTGAGCCAAGCATTTCCCCAGTTTGAGAAACTGTCCTCTGTGGAAATAGTAGCTTATGGATATCCCAGGTACAGTGACAATTAGGGATGTGTGGGTCTTGCCTTGGTCTTCTAAGGGGAGAAGTCTCTGTCCCTCATTCTGAAGACACAGAATTAATCAGAACTTCTAAGATGACATCTGCAGTGTGTGGTCCACTGATAGCAGGAACACAGGAAAGAGAGAAAAAGAAAACTGTCTATGACCAAGTAAGCTTGGAAACATTGACTCAAACAAAATTAAGTACATTTAAACCCCAATCCTCATTAAAAACAAACCAAGAAAAAAAATAACTTTAATGTACTCAAACACATCATAAAATCCCAAACTTGGTTTAGAGGCTCACCAGCGCCCCCTAAACTTTGTTTACCAAGAAACTATTTCTTTTCTTTCCCTCTTGCTTGCTCTTTCTCCCCCTCCCTCTCCCCCCATCCCCCTTGCACAGCCATACATGGCTGGCACTTTATCCAACTTACCTGGCATTGGCTGGTCTTCATGTCCCATGTCAGAGATCCATGTATTATATATCCTCTTGTAAACCCTGCTTAGGCCCTGGCTGGGGAAATATTCTGCAACTGGACATTGCAATCCTTGACTTAACAAATCAGTTTGAAATGAGTAAGCATCTTCAACTCTCTCAGTTTCCCATGTTGCCCTCCAAGGCTGAAAGACAACTCTGTCTAGTTGTGGAAAGCACGCGGAGGCTGTGTGGGGTTCCTACCTATTCCGGTACTTGCGGTGGGTTCGTCTTCCTTCACTGGCTGCCTGGAAATGATGAGCTGAGAATTCTGAGCAGGAAGAGTAGGCCATCACGCTTCAAAGTCTTAAGCAATCATGGTTATCCTTTGGTTAGATTTGGTTATAAAGAGGGAAGGGTAATACTTGCCCTTAAGTGGTCAAAAGCGGCAGCTTGAGAGGTGAAAGTGAGCATTCTGATGGTTTCATAGTTACTGACTACACTTCTTTTCTTTCTTTCTTTCTTTCTTTCTTTCTTTCTTTCTTTCTTTCTTTTCAAGACAGGGTTTCTCTTTGTAGTCTTGGCTGTCCTGGAACTCTGTAGACCAGGCTGGCCTTGAACTCACAGAGATCTGCTTACCTGGGATCTGAGTGATGGGATTAAAGGTGTGTAGTACCACCACCCTCTGACTATACTTTCTATCTAATGCTGCATTTGCATGAATTGCTCTGTTCAGCCACTTAGAAATGCCTTCTGCCAGGCTAGGCATGCCTTTAATCCCAGCACTAGGGAGGCAGAGGCAGGCAGATCTCTGTGAGTTCGAGGCCAGCTTGGTCTACAAAGCGAGTCTAGGATAGCCAAGGCTGTTATACGGAAAAGCACTATCTTGAAAAACCTAAAAAAAAAAAAAAAAAAAAAAAAAAAAAAAAAAAAAAAAAAAAAAAAAGAAAGAAAGAAAAGAAAGGGAAAAAAATGCCTTCTGCCTCTTCTCCATAAACCTAGTTCGTCCCAGCTCCCTCAAGCCTGCCTCAGATCTTGCCAGCTCTATGACTAGAAATTCCTAACAATACGTACACCCCCTGACTATATTGCTTGCCTGGCACACTGTAGCTTGCCATTTTCAACAATAACATAGTAGAAAGGGTTCTCCTGTGAAAATTGGCCCAGGGCCCTATCACTAACAGAATGACCTCAAGTTCTTTACCTTTGAAAATGAGATTAGAATAGAAAATCTTGGCCAGGGATCACAGTGTATGCCTGTAGTTCTTGTATTCTGGGAGATGAGGCTGGAGGATTGAGAGCTTTAAGGTCAGCTTGAGTTGCCTAATGGACACACAAACAAACAAACAAACAAACAAGGAAGGAAGTGATCCCAAAGAAAAGGAAGTTGGGGCCTGAGAAGATGCTTCATTTGGTGAAGCTCCTGCCTCAAAGGATGTAAGCAACCCAACTTGAATCTCTCGCAGTAAGGGCTGGCGCCCTGGTAGGACTGAGAAAGGTCGGTCTCAGCTCTTGTTGGCCAGCCTGTTTAGCCTGTCAGAGTGAGCTCCAGGTTTACAGAGAGAGCTGTCTGAAAATAAAAATAAGATGGAGAGCAACCAAAGAAGGCACCTAAGGCCACCTCTAGCCTCCACACATGTGTGCACACACACAAATGAAGATGTACACACACACACACACATGCATACACACGCACACACACTTGATCCTTATGGTTCTGAAACCCTGTTTTTTGTTTGTTTGTTTGTTTGATTGGTTTTTCTGTTTCTGTTTGTTTTGTTCTTTTGTGACAGGGTCTCATGAAGTCCAGGCTGACTCCTAAGTCACTACCATTCTGAAAATCACCTTGAACTTATAAGTCTCTTTCCTTCACATCCCAAGGGCTGAGTGTCTTACTCGGTGGTTTTTTTTTTCCCCCTTGTTATTTGTTTTCTCCCTAAATATATAAACAAACACCAGTTTTTACTGTTTCCTATCCTTCTCTGGTTTTTCCAATTAAATTTATTGTAGATGCTTGAGGGTAAATATCATAATTGTTCATGCATTGGTTTATTTCATTTGATTCTGGTGCCGCATAATGAATGTTTGCTGGGTAAATGGAATGAGATGACGGCCTGTTATCTAGTAGACAGAGCCTTTGCTTCTGGCTGTCACTATAACAACGATTCCTTTCAGACTTGTGCTTTGCCCCCCATGAGAAGAAGGTGTGCAAGGGTGTTTGCGAATTAAGGCTACGCTCTCAAGGTCTTCTCGTCCTTCCCCTAAAAATCCTCCCTGAGCAGCTGGAGGTGGCAGCGTGCTGTTTAGCATTCCTCTCAGGCACGCTCAGCTTCTTTTCTGTCGATCCCGTGGTGTAGCATTCCGCCCACTCCACTCTGAGGTGACTAACTCACCCTCTTCCAGGGTGTCGTGCCCACCATCTCTTATTTGGATCGTCATGGGAACAGATTCATGTGTTACCGTCTTCCTCGTCAGGTCTTCTCTCTTTGACACTCGTGTATTCTCTCTTACCCACTCTGTGGCCGAAAGCAAGACCCTCTCCAGAATGCTCTTGCCACTTGGTAGAAGCCTTGCTTCACTGGTCAACATGGTGTGACAAGATAGATGTCCTACCTTCAATGGCTTCCCCGTTCCACTAGGGACAAGCTCTCTAAGGTTACCCAAGAAACCATCTGCAGGCCTCTCCTGATGGCCTCCCCTGAACATCTGTCCCAAGGAAGAAGGTAGAGATACATTCATACATTCTGCTCATTGCCCAGTTCTTGTGCCATGAAGATTTTGTGTTGTCACTTATCCATGTGTGACTTTGCCCCTGAGTGTGTGTGTGTGTGTGTGTGTGTGTGTGTGTGTGTGTGTGTGTGTGTGTAAAGTTCTAGCTGAAGCCAGAAGAGGGTGTTGTATCCCCTGGAGCTGGAGTTATAGACAGAGGTGAGCCATCTGACGTGTGTGCTGGAATCAGAACTTGGGTCCTTTGAAAGAGCAGTAACAGTTGAGCTTTTGAGGTGATCCTGGGTTACCATCATGGCCCATTCCTGCTGAGGATCCAAGTCTGACTTCCTCAGCCCTCAGGAGACACATGGCTATCTTATTTTAGGGGTCTGTAGGGTCCACACTTAAGCCAGTAAGGAAAACCATCACCTGGATTTACCAACCAGATAGCCCTCTTGAGTAATTTCTTTTCCAGGCAAACAGTGACTGAAATGTGTTTTCGTTTGACAGTCAGGCAGACACATGAATATACGTGGGATCCAGGGGAGACTGCTCATGAGAAGACAACAGCTGTCTTTTGTGAGCCTGTGCTCTGATTTTGTATTGTTGCTAGGAAAATTAATAGGCTATACAAACCGCCCTGGACCTCTAAAAGCCAGGTGATTGATTTCTCCCTGTGGCAAGGTGGAGGAGGTATTTATAGTCTGAGGGGATTGGTCTGGAGATAGTCTGGGTGCTGTTGGCTTTTCTAGCTGCGAGCTCCAGTTCCAGGAGCCCTGGAGCCATCCTCAAGTGGACTGACCCAGGGAAGTTGCTGAGTATCCTTCCGGACTAGAAGGTGAGGGATGGGAAAGTGTTTTGAAGTGAAAATTGCAAAGCTTAAAGCTCCCTGTAAATCTGACAACTGGGGATCACTGGGAAGGATTCGGCTTAAATGCTCGTCAGAGACACTCAGGGGGTGCGTGCAGAACTGGTGTTTGTCGGGGCTGCTGCCAGCATGCCACTGTTGGAAAAACCACAGCTGTTGATGGCACTGAGTGGGCAGGAGGCAGGCATTCCGTATTTACCCTGAGCCTCCTGTGTTACTGCGAGACTGAAAGATGTAGAAACTCCTCAGACTCAGGGCAGCTACTCAGAACAGAAAGATGGTAATTGCAGTGGTATTCATCAGATCCCATTTCACCAGAGATTGTCAAAGCCATCTTAGCACAGAGCAGCAACGCAGCAACATGCATCGAATCATTGTTTTTCTTTCCATAGGTCATTGAGTCTAAAATAGCAAGCCGTTCCACAGGTGTGGCTCTAACGTGGGCAGGGTTCAAGTGGAACCTGACTTTTTTACCCTTGCGAATGGACGTCTGTTTCCACTTTGTGTAACTCCATCACAATTCACCAGAATCCTGTGCTACTCACCTTCTGTTCAGAGGTTTTCATTCTCTCCGAAAATATTAGAAACGAATGGCTGCTCTTTCCTGTTTCTTGCAGATTCATTTCTTTCTCTGCAAGATCCTAAATGCACCCCTCACCCCAACCCCCAGCCCCTCACACCACCAGATAAGAACATCTCCTATAAGAGACTTAGTGAGGGGATCGGTCTCAATTCTATACACTCTTAAGATAAACTTCCTTCTCCTGAAAATGCTTTTCTAAGCAGTCTACTTTCCCAATGTTTTTAAATACTTCACAGTAAATGGAGGGTGACAATTGACTGAGCGTTTAATATTTACTTACTACAATCCAAAAGAGATTTCTAATGTTTTTAACTAATTCAATTCATGCAATTTTTCTACGTTCTAGTACATATTTAAAGGAAAGAGCCATATAGGGCTATGATCAAGTATTTCATCAAGCCTTCTTGCCTCTTTTCTCTTATATGCCCAGAGAAAGAGGGTGTCTAATGGTACGCTCTAGAATTATTTCTTGATTTTTGCCACCAGGTGTCTCATTAAAGATTTTGAAAAGCGGCCTTCAGTCACGCATCTTTTGGACCACCCATTCATTAAAGGAACTCAAGGCAAAGTTTTGTTTCTGCAAAAACAGTTGGCCAAGGTACTCCAGGACCAGAAGCGGCTAAACTCTGTTGCTAAAACCAGGTATGGGTTTCCGTGCCACTCCGAATTCTTCCTCGGCGTGTTTATAAGGAGGATGAGACTGGGCTTTGGTTTGCCCCACATTCTAATTCGTAGGAAGCACATCCGTGCGCTTTCAGAGTTTCAGCTGTGTGCCTTTAATTGAGCACATGCCGTGGATGAGTAGGCAGGGTTCAGAAACAAGCTGCCTGTTTGGATTCCTGTGACCAATTTCTCTCAAATGACCGGAATCTCACTGTCCTCATGTTCAGTTGTCGCTCTCATAAAAAACGTAGTTACATTTAGTATAAATGCAACTACAAGCTGGGTGGTGGCGGCGCATGCCTTTGATCCCAGCACTTGGGAGGCAGAGGCAAGCAGATCTCTGTGAGTTTGAGGCCAGCCTGGTCTACAGAGAGTTCCAGGACAGCCAGGGATGCACAGAGAAACCCTGTCTTGGAAAATCAAAACTCAAATCAAATAAATAAAAATGTAACTGCAGAACAGCGTGAGACTCTGTGAAAAGGCTTTAGCAGGCTATCGCAGAGTAGGGAACGGACACGGACTCTATGAGCAGGCCATGGAAAGAGTGTGTGTTAAATTCTAGAGGTGTTTTCTTTGATGGGCTCTGGTGTGCTCTCTCTTTGAAAATTCTGTTGAGTTATTTCAGTTTGATTTTTCACATATTTTGTTTATTCTGTCTAAAGCAGCAGCCGGGACTCCTTCTACACCACTACACTTTTGAAGGGCAGATTTTTTAAAAATGATGTTTATTTTTAGGGAGTGGGAGCAAGTCTCTAAAACTCTATTCTGTGTGACTCTATAACAAACAGATCTTTGCTTTCTGTCCAGTGGGTGGCAGAATTTCCCTTTTAGAAAAAAAAATTTAATTGCAAACAAAGCTCCCCGCTCAGCATTACTTGGTTTTTATGAATCTGGCCAGAACACAGATAAGCACCAGTCCAGTATTATTAAAAGGACATACAGAGTGCTGTAGGTGAAGAAAAGCAAACAGCAAAAGTCAGTTCCGGAGATGTCCCTGTATTCTGCAGAAAACTGTTTACAAGCCAGGAAGCCAAAGCCAGGCTTGCTGGCGGTGGAATTTCAAGGTGACTGTGCTGCACTGATTTTCTGTGCTGTCACAGGTTTCTGTTTAGGATGATGCAAAGCAAACATTTTCCTGTCAGTTTTCCCTGCCGCGGCCGTTTCTCTGCTTGTGGCTAGCTGACAGCACGGAGCCACACATTCTTGTGACCTGGCGCCGTTCGAAGCCGTGGGAACTTGTGCTTGAGGCCAGGGCAACCAAAAGCCCTCTTCCTTTTAGTTTCTGTGCATCAGCCTCCTCCACACAGTCACACAGCCCCAAAACGAAGACGAAACACAAATACCCATAAACCAAGGCTAAGGAAACTCAACCCATAAGCATTTAAGTTAGATCCAGCTCTGCCTGCCTCCCTTGATCAGAGCGCCCTGAGCCAACAGCTTCTAAGCCGGTCCCCAGGCTTAACAAGTACTGCAGATGCTTCTCCCTGGTTTTGCCTGTATGGCTCTACACTCTCATTTTAAACACTTTTATTTTTCTCTTAGAAAGTCACAATGCTCGGGGGAGCCTTGCACTGACTGCTCTTTGTCAAATCTTTTGATGTTAAAAGCCTGGTAGGTGGCAAAGGCTTCTCAGAGGGCCTTTGTAATGTCCAGTTTCATTCTGTAGTGTGTGTTCCTTTGAACAGTCATTTAAAAAAAATGCATACGTATCAGAAGGTTGAACGGCTCCTTCCTTAGGAGGTAGGAAATGAATTCCAAAGGGAACACAGTGTAATTGACACTTACTCTGCCATGACTTCCTCCTAAGAACAACTAGCAAGGTGTTGGCTCTATAGATGTTTTCTGAACCCACCGGGAAAAGCTCTCAGCCGTCATTTGCAGCTGGCTAGCCAATCTATCTAAAGCTGTGAGTTTCCAGGGAAGGTGGAGAAAATGAAAAATAACAAAGGTGAGAGCATGGGGGAGTGAGAACACAGCCCCCCCCCCCATTTCTTTGCACCGATGCCCACACAGCAGGCAGGGCAATCTGATGATTAAAACCACAGGCTCTGCCGATTTGTGCTGTAGCCCGGCTGCTTGCAGGAGAAGTTATTTAACTTTTTCTTGTTCTGAACTTTCTCCTATAGAATGGGAATTGTTTTGATTGTGGGTTGAATCTACACATAAAAGATTAGGAGGGCTCTGGCTACAATGTTAACTGTCAATAAATGTTGGTCATAGGAAAAAAATACCTGTGCACACAGTCTGTTTAGAGTCTCTCACTTCTTTTTAACACCAGGGTCTTTGTTAGGATTTCTTTTGCTCAGAAGAAACACTATACCTCAAACCAACTTGGAGAGGGAAGGGTTTATTTCACTCACTCCTCATTTTTCATCATCAAAGGCACTAGGGACAGGAACTCAGACAGGGCAGGAACCTGAAGGCAGGAGCTGATGCAGAGGCCATGGAGGGGTGCTGCTTATTGCCTTGCTCCCCATGGCTTGCTCAGGAGTGGCACCACTCACAATGGGCTGGGCCCTCCCACATCAATCACTAACTAAGAAAATGCCCTACAGGCTTGCCTAGAGTCCAGTCCTGACTGAGGTTTCCTCTCAGAGGACTCTAGCTTATGTCCAGTTGACATAAAACTAGCCAGTACAACTACCTTTCTTTTGCCCTTCATCTGTGAAAATCCATCTCTCTAACTTATAAGAGGAGATCACGAAAACAAACAGCAAGGAGGCATCAAAGGTTAAAAGTATCGATTTCTATCTCTGTCTCAAAAATTCAAATTTATTCATTCATTCTTCGTAGAAACATTTACAAGTGTAGGTGTCAGGCCCTATGCTGAGCAGAGGAACTGCACAGGCAAACCAGATCTGGCTCTTGATAAAATGCTAATAGTCTTTGTACCACACAGACAAGAGGCAGATAAAACAGCAGTTCTCAACCTGTGGGTCGGGACCCCCTTTGGCAACCCGCTATCTCCAAAACATATTTACATTACAGCTCGTGACCCATAGCAACATCACAGTTATGAAGTAGCAACGGAAATAGTTTTATGGTTGGGGGTCACAACATGAGGGGCTGTTGTTAAAGGGGCCGCAGCATTAGGAAGGCAAGAACCACTCAGATAAGAGCAGAAGTCTCTAGATCAGGGAAGTCTGTAGTCCTCTTGCCTCTTCCCTTGGGAAAGAGCACCTAGCCTTGGGATACCTGGGGAAGACATTAAGGAGAAAATTCAGGAACTTTCTCCAGGAAGTGGCTGAGCTAAGATTGAAACCTGACAGAAGCAACGCTTCCATATGAGCATTGCAGAAAGCCGAGGGGTTGGTTATCATCTATCTCACTTCGAATATTCTTGTTTCTTCCGTGTTGTTCAGAAAATCATGGCTGGTAGGGCGATGGGCCTTGAGCGTGATCCTGAAGATCAAGAAGTAGATAGATGGAGAGGAAGTTATTGAGAGAGGGGGCCGATGAGAACAATGCAAGGGGCACCTGGGCTGGAGAGAGAACGGGGGTGGGGGTAGGGGAGTTGGCAATCCTATGAACTAGCTGGCAGCCGTGGAGCTTTGTGTGGGCTAGGAAGGAGGGAGAAGGAAAGGGAAGGTCAGGTCCATGGGCCTAAGGACATCAGACTTGTGACTTAGGCAGAAGGGAGCCATTGAAGAAGAGTTCCAGGCAGGTAGGTGTTAGAGGTTGTCCTGATGGCAGGGTGCAGGATAGAATGGGGTGGGGACAAGACTGCAGATAGGTACTGACCAATTTCAATAGTGTAACACTGCTTCTGCATAGGTGTCTCCACAGGACTGTGTAGACCGAGTCTAAACCTAAATCTAGACATGGATCTGAGTATACATACAGAGGATTGCATCAAACTCTGGCTGCTTCATGCAGAGGAACTACTGTTTACACACACGAGAGCTAAGAAGGGCCTCACAATGCAAGCCCTCCTTCATGCATGGTGTACTCTCTGCTGCATTGTGACCAGGCCTCCATAATGCCTAGCCTTGCTCCTATACTCCTATTTGTTCATCATGACCGAGATGACCACTTATCCACAGTGTTGTTGTCCAGCACCACTTTCCACCTGTCACGGTGAAGGGTGGGGGAGGGATTATGGATGCTCCTGGCCCCTTCTGCCTTCCCAGCTTTTGTTTTCCTAACAAACCTCCTCATAGTAAAAGTCACATGGCCCTCTTACATCCCTCTCAGCACCTGTTTTCTCTTTACTCATCTCCTGTTACCAGTCAATGATTCTCCTATTTCCCGCCAATCACTTTGCTAATTCTTATATTTTTACCTTGAGGCTCCTCAACTAGTTACCCATTTAAAAACTTTCACTTTATCACACTAAAGTTGCCCATAAACAAGAGCAGCAATAGCAAATACAAACGGTAGAAGGTGGTGTCAGGATTTAGTGATGGGTTGGTTGGTTAGTGAAAGAGAGACGTGTATCATGACCTATGCAAATGGAGCTGCCTCCCAGCCCTGGTTCACACTAAAATCAATAGAAATTATGAGATACCTATCAATGCAATGCCAAGTACATATAGGTATTGTTCACAACTTCTAGCTTTCTACCTTAAGTTGCATCTTCAGTGGTCCAAACAGTCTAGGCCCACCGTCAGAGTGTGTTGTTCGGTGAACTGATCCAAAGACTAAGGCTCAATGCCCCAAGGATCATTGCCCATTACTTGTGGAGGCAGGAAAGATCTTTCTGATTTCAACATTTTCTCCAGAGAAGAGGAAACCATGCAATTGGAGGGCCACCAAGGAAGAAAGCATGTTCTTCAGAGATAGGAAGGTTTGAAAAGATGAAGGAGAAGGATTGTGTCTAGAGGAGACATTATAGACAGAAGAGAGGGTTATAGAAGAGCAAAAGAAATGGACCAAGAGTCTACATGAAGATTGGTTGGCCTTAGAGAGAGCGAACTCAATGTTAGAAAGACACAGAAAGGAGAGACGAGAATACCTTGAAAATCTGAAGGGGAGGAGGAGGTGACATGAGGAAATGCATGCTGAATGGCTTTTAACTTTCCAAAACTATGACGGTATCGGGGTTGGCAGTGGCACTGGGCTCCAAGGAGATGCTAAGCCTTTGGAAGCTTCGCCATGAGCAGTGTGACAGCCATTCAAGTACAGCTATGATTTTTCAGAAGCACAGAAGACCTGAGTGCAGGGTGACTGGATGACTGTTCAGTGTTGTGACGTGGTTAGGACAGGCACAGAGAACCCCCAGGGACCCCAGGACAGCATGGCATCAAAGGCTCCCGGCAAATGAACTGTGGCCACCATTGCTTTCCCCCTCTATAGTCTCCAGCTAAACTTGACCACAAGGAGTAGGACAGGAAAAGCAGATTTGGAGGGCTGACAATGGCTTTGTAACTCAGTCTAGTTAGGGACTACTAGGTGGCATGAAGAAGAGCAGGTTCAGTGGACTATGGAGGGCAGAGGGAGGGAGGAGCTGAGCTCCCGGGAACTTCAGAGAGGCTCTCAGAAACAAGACAGAGATGCGCTCATGGACAACTCCAGTGCATTAGAAATTCATTTTTTTTTAAAGTATTGGCAAGTTGAGGAACCCTCAGGTAAGAGGAAGAGGTGATAACAGAAGGAGTCGGGGCTGGGGAGGTAGGGGGAGTATGAATGCTACTCAGGGGAGAACAGGTACGAGAGCAAAGGTGGGAAGGTAGAGGGGAGCAGAAGGAGCTCCAATCCCTGCCACATTGAGCAAGTGGTGTTACACAGGGCTGACACAGCTTAGGCTCACTGGCAGCAGCCTCTTTCTCTCCTGGTTGACTCTAATTCCTACTGCTTGGCAGGCACCCTACTGAGAGGCTGCCTGGGAACCATAACCCTCTCTTCCCCATCCCAGAGACCCTAAGCAACAAGGGATTGGGGAAAACATATTCCCTATGATGGACACTTACTAATTAAATGTCCAAACCTTTGCCCCTCCCCCACTACCTAGGAATCAACCGAACTGTGCGTGGGTACTCTGGGCTAGCCATCGGTTCCTTGATACAGGATCTTTTTTTCTCATATAAAGAGACTCCTACTTTGCAATGCAGGCCTGAATTCATTTCAGAGGCCCTATCATGCTGTTTGCATGTGGTGTTACCAGCTCTAATAAATCTCTTACTCAAAAAGGACAATCTGCCTCAGTATCCCTCTTGGATACCATCAATCCCAAGGACCCTTAACAGTTAGAAGGTAGTGCTATGTCAAGGTTCCATGAGGAAGTGGTCATCTTGGGTATAATTAAGCAGATAGGACGAGCACTCAAACGTGTAGGAGCAAGTTCAGGCATCGCGAGGGGTTGGAAACAATGCCCGAGAAGGCACACTGTGTGCGGAGCAGGGCTTGAGGTGTGAGGCTCATCTTAGCTCTCATGAGGGAGTGTGTAGCTCTTCTGTATGCATCATTTTATAGAATGGCAGAGCTTGGGGCAACCTTGCTTCACTAGCTATAGACCCAGATCCATAGCCCCATAGCTTTAGGGTAATACCTATGCAGCCTTATGGGGCTACGTAGGCAGAAGCAACACTATCTTGTTGACTGTATTTGATCAGTATTATTCCATGATGTTAATGATCATGTATACACAGCACCTTGAAGGAACTTAAACTTCCATAATAACTTGCAGTTTTGCCACAACAAATCTGATTCAGGCACAGCAGTTAAGAATCTACGATGTCCACCCTCTTCAAGGAAGTAAGAATTTCTCAGCCTCATTAGACAACAGTTTGAGGTTACAGTGTCTCTCAACTTGTCAGAGATGCTTTTAGAGGATTTAATTTTTTTTTTTATGACACCAGTCCCTATTTTCCTGACTTTCAGAATGTCTTCTTTCTCAAACTCATTTTGCAAATCCATGAATTTATTGCTATCACCCGGTATGTGGCCTCACCGTTGAAGATCAGAGCGGTAGACTTAAAACGTGCATTTTTATCACTTCGCAGGAGTCATTAGGAGAGAAAGCCACGGTTTGGAATGTGATGGAGGCAGGGAAGGCCCTGGGTGGCTGCACTGTGACCATGAACTCAACCGTGAGCCTCAGGAAAATGACAAGTTCTAGTGTGCACTGCCCCTGCAGGTGGCGAGGGGCTTGCTGAGATGACAAATGTTAAGCCAAAGGTCTATTCTAAGTATTATTTGCTAGGAGAATTTAGTAACAGTTATTTTTTTTCCCTGTTATGCTTAATGGCTTTTAGATTCTGACCTTGTAATTTGCCTGCGGCTGATTAAAACAATGACTTCAGTTGTTCTGATTTCTTTCAACCTGCAGTGGTGACCTTTAAAAACAGATTTCTCACTGCTTCCCTGCCAAGCTCTTCCCAGTCAGCCTTGCTCCCTTTCCACTTTTACTTGCAAACATGTATGTGCACATGTACACTGCATATCCTGTATGCCCATGGGCTCTCGGTGTTTCTGTAGATGAAAACCTCCTGAGTGATCACATAACGTGCTAAGGACTTCACCCACATGGAAGCTAACTATCTTCCTATCTCCCCAACAGGGAAGAAATAAATCTGTACCTTTGATAGACGATAGTATCACTCCCCCAGCCCTTGCCCTGCTGTGTGAACAAACTGATATTTAATTTTCTGCTTTCATCCCTGCCTCTTGTTGCTGTATGGAGAAGGTAGAGATAGTATCAAATACTGTCTAGTGTGATTGATAATTTAATGGCAATTTATTAGAATTATGGCCAAAATAGCATAGGTGAAAAACAGGCAATTACCATAATGATTTCTTCTCAAACAGTTTTCTGTTTTTAAGTCTATATGTTTGCTTGAGAGCTATAATCTTTTTTTTTTTTTTAAAGATTTATTTATTTTATGTATTGCATATGAGTGCTTTATCTGCAGAAGAGGGCACCAGATCTTTTTATAGATGGTTGTGAGTCACCATGTGGTTGCTGGGAATTGAACTCAGGACCTCTGGAAGAGCAGGCGGCGCTCTTAACCACTGAGCCATCTCTCCAGCCCAAGAGCTATAACCTTAAGTTATGGGCCAACAGCTATATCGTGGAGTCATAGGCTCCAAACTCAGCTAGCATCTCCGTCTATATTTGGCTCACAAGTAGAGGCAGTAGAGTCACCTGGGTGATCCGTGGTGGTTTGTCCCCTACTGGTTGTGTTATAGCTGTAGTCACATGAAATGGTTCATTTACTGTGACTTCAGATCAGAAGGCACACTGAAATGGAAATGATTTGGATGGAGGATTCGACATCGCAGGCTGGCGGTGTAACTCAATGGCTTTCCTTACCGGTTGGAGCCACTGATTGTGGTAATAAGGGAGTGGTCCCTGGGCTCTGTCCGCGACTATAGCGGCCTCAGGCCACTGTGTTTGAGTCTGTGTCCTCGTCTTTATCCCGACCCCTGCTTTCTGTCTATCCCTAACAAACATCATCACATCCTTTAAACATGGAATCTGGAGGGCACATGAGTCTTTCTTTCATCCTTCTACTTCCACCTTGGGAGGGAAGGAAGGCCTATATTCTGGAGATGGGGGAACGGGGCAGAAGTGATCTTCATGAGTGGTCAGCTAGCCAGAGGACAACTGTCTAAGATTGCAGAGCAGAGAGTAACTCTTGGTGCTGAATAGCATGTGAGTGTCAGGTGATTGTTCGCTCCCTTCATATTCTTGGGTCATGATTTAGAGTGCTTCTTTCTCTCACTTGCACGGCAGTAACACCATATCCAAACACCCCCACCCCCACCCCCGTGTGGGGCTCCTGGATCCATTGTACCCTCTATGTGAAGTCTCTATTTGAAGACAGGACTCTAAGGGGTTAAGGCTGCACTTTGAGGGGCGGGGAATCACACACAGGACCAGCCTCTCACAGAGACGGGGCTGTTAAAGAGCACCACCCCCAAACTGCTTCACTATAATGCAGGCATGGAGAGTAAACTCTAGTCTGGACCACTTTGGGGGTCTCACGCCCTCTTCCCACACAGGACCCAGACAGTTCAGAAAAGCCTGTCATCCGCTCCGTGCATGCGCCCATAGTTGTCTTAGGGATCTCAGCCCGCCTCTGGCTCGCTCTCTCTCTCTCCCCTCTTCAGCTCCTTGGATTTAATGATCTAGACTTGTCCAGATTTCTACCTTAAGATACTAATTTCATCACTGATTCCTGAAACCTGAGGCCGGCCGGACCCTGAATCCTCCACTGCATCCAACCCAGACCCAGTCCACACACACAGCTTGCCCTCTTAGCTCCAAACCCCAAACTCTACACACCTCATAAACACAAGCAGGAAGTACAGAAAAAGGCAGGATAGAGTTTGATGGGATTTCAGAATGTCTTCCGAGCCATTAAAGCTATACTTTAGCCCAGAATACTCCTCTTAGAAAACACTTTACTTACAGCCACTGTGCTGTGTACACAGCTTGCTCAGCTTTCAGGACTTCAGTACTCATTTGGAACATATAGTATTTCTGGGTGTTTATATGTATGCAGAGTAATGTCAAAAGTAGAAATGGTGGAAACACGCCTTGTATCATAAAAGCAAAACAAATCTATGTACTACTATATACTTTTATTTAATAAAATGTCTTTTACTATCATCCAGTCACTTACATGTATCTCTTTATCTAAGCTTTGGGATACTGGAACCTGCTGGGGACCCTGCAAGCATCATGGCTGGCAGGGAAACCATCCACATGAGGTGAAGAATGAAGCTGAAGTCAGCACCACTTTAACAGCTGCTGGGCTAAAACTTCCAGAGTCTGGCCTCGCGGCTCATGTTTCTTACACATTTAACCACAGTAAAAGCTTAGAAAGAGGTCTCCACATGACAATCACCACAGCAAAGCTTTATGCATAGCTACATCAAAACCCCCTCGCAAAGCAGCAAAGCACCTGTGGCCTTTACAGCAAGAACCAGTTCTGTTGACTGATCACCAGTGCTCAGGGTCAGGGCCTAGGGAGGAGGGTTTGCAATAACCATAGGAGAGACTCTATCGATGGAGGATGCAAAGTCCTCTGAGCCTCTCGTAAGGATGGGTTCTTGTGACTGAGAGACTGAGCTCAGAATAAGAGCCTAGACAGTGCTTGGCCTACTGGGGACTCAGGAGGGCTGGCTCCATAGAACAGCAAAGGACCACAGGTTGCTAGACAGCGGCCACTTCAGCTTTCCGGGTGACCAGGCAGCAGTCATTTTCTTAATTTGGAGAACAAAGGCCCATGTGTTTAACAAGTCCTCCAGTGTTTGTTCTAAGCTGTGCCTCCTACACAACTCAAGTATTTTTTGGGGTTGGGGATGGGGCCGGATTTTTTTTTTCTTCAAGACAAGAGTTCTCTGTTATCCCTGGCTGTCCTAGATCTCACTCTGTAGACCAGGCTAGTCTCGAACTCACGAGATTCACTTTCCTCTGCCTCCCAAGTGCTAGGATTCTGGGATTAAAGACATGTACCATCACCACCCAGCCAAATCCAAGTACTTTAAAGTTGAATTTCTAGAATTGTTATATTAAACAAGAAATTGTGTGGAAAAACTTGTTAGCAGATGCTGTTCTTAGGTGAAGGCACTAGGTGGAGCCTGAGAGTTTGAGAAAATCTGAGTTTGTAGTTACTAGTGAGAACAAACCACTTCACTCAAGAAGACAGAAGAACAAAGTTAAACACATTTAAGTTTGTTGATTTTAACTAAAAATAGATAAACATAACACTTTTAATAAGTTTTCCTAAAGTCTAAGAATTTTAAAAAAGAGATAAGCATTGAGCTCTCCAAGCCCCACTGGAGGAAAATGAAGCAGGCATTCTTTTCAGAGGAACAATAATTGGCAAAAACAAATATAGCTACTGGAGTGTGTGTGTGTGTGTGTGTGTGTGTGTACCTGAGTACATGCATATATGTGAGTGAGCACGTGTGTGTGCATGTGTGTATATATGCATATATGTGTTCGTGCATGTATGAGTGAGCCTGTGTGTGTGTGTGTGTATGTGTGTGCGTGTGTATATGCATATGTGAGTGAGCATTTGTGCGCATGTGTATATATATATATGTGTATGTATGTATATATGCATGTATGTGTATGTGCATGTCTGAGTGTGTGTATGTGTGTGTGCATGAGTGCATGCATATATGTTTGTATGCATGTGTATGTATGTATGTATGTACATATGTGTATATATATCTGCGCTATGTGTTTGTGCATGTGTGAGTGAGTGTGTGTGTATGTGTGTGTGTATGTGTCTGGTTGAACCAGTGAACTGGTCTTTATCAGAGTGGGAGTATCTTGTATCAACACCAACTTCTAGATTGCCAACTGCAATCTTGAGCAAATACTAATTCTAAGGATTAAATTACCTATCATTAGGAAAGGAGGTCACACAGTGCTAATAATAGTAATTAAAATATCTTTCTCAAGTTGTTTTGTTTATGTCTTCGTTTGATGAGATTCAATCTCATTGGCATGATTCTTGGATATTAGCTGTAAGAGACAGACAGACAGACAGACAGACAGGCATAGACAGACAGACAGACTGCTATAGTGATAAACAATCTGCTGGTGGGCTCAGAAAATACCAGCGTGGATCCTGGTAGTGCCAAACCATGTGTGCACTCTGAGAATCAACTTTATGGTAGAATCTTTTGAGCTTGCAGCTGAGCTTTGCCAGTGTTTTCATCTTGTGCTGTCTACAAAATCATTATCTAGCATGAAGGACATCCCTCTGCAGACCAGGCCAGTAGTGGTGAGAGGGAAACTCCCCTAGGACTCACACTAGCTAGCTGGGATCTCAAGGTCTGATTTCCTTCATCATCGGCCTGTGAGCATTCACCTCCCTGAATCCAAATCCTGAGACAGCTGCTCAGGCATTCCACCCCAGGTATTTAGTTATCTTCAAATGGAGACACAGGCAGAGAACGGTTGCTCTGGTTGCTTCATTTTAACAGAGTCAGCTCCGTGGGCAATGTCTGTACACCGCACACGCCACAGGCCCTTGGAGGCCAAAGGAGGGAGTCAGATGCCCTGGAGCTGGAGCTACAGGTAGTTGTGAGCTGCCATGTAGGTGCTGGGAATGGAACCAGGGTCCTCTGCAAGAGCAGCCAGTGCTCTTAACTACTGAGCCATCTCTCAAGACCTGCTAACTTTTTTTTTTTTTTTTCTGGTCAAATAGTTTAATTCACACAATTACTGGGCATGAGAAAGGAAATAAGTAAGCAGACTGAAATTAATATGAAGATTCAGTTATTTTATTAAAAAGTTGAAGTTCTTTTCTTAATGTAGAACTTTAAGGGGACAAATCCAGGCTTATATAGAGGGACTTGGGGCAGAAGTATGCAGCCTTCTGGTATTTTGTTTAATAAAATGGCAAGCAAGAATGCAGACTGAAGCTCTTACTGACAATGAAAATTAGCATTGCCTGCCCCCCTCCTTTTCTGGGCTCCCGCCGCTGCCGCTCTATTCCCTTTTTCTGTGACAAGGTCTCTTTGTAACCCAGCCTGACTGGGAACTTCTTATGAAACCCAGAATAGCCTTGAACTCACCACACCTGACTCAGAAAATATACTCTCAACCAATTTGATCTCTTTCTCTTTAAAAGCAAAACAAAACAAAACAATTATTACTTTATTTTAGAGGCAAGGTCTTTCTATGTAGCCCTGACTGGCCTAGAACTCACTGTGTAGGCCTCAAACTCACAGAGAGTGTCCTGCCTCTGTTTCCTGATTGCTAGGATTAAAAGCATACACCCCAAGTTTTATTATTTCAAATTATGTATATGCATGGGTCTGTGCACATGACTGCTTGGTGCGTGCAGAGGCCAAGTGTCAGATGCCCCGGAGCTGGAGTTACAGGCACGGGTGAGCTTCCGGCTGTGAACACGGGTGTTGGCAGTCAAACTCAGGTCCCCTGGGAAAGCCATGCATGCTTAACCACTGAGCCATCTGGACGGCCCCCAATTCGTTTCTCCTTGACATCACCTACATGTAAAAAACCATGGAAAGAGAAACTGTTCTGGTTAACCATCTAAGAATGCTTTTGTTACTGACTTGATTAGAGTAAATAAAACGAAGCCTCATTTTTTTTTAGTTTAGACTTTTGTGGTAAAGCTGACCCCAGGACTGGAGGTGACAGATAGGCCTCCTGTGAATTTTTTTTTAAAAGATTTATTTATTTATTATTATGTATACAGTGCTCTGCTTGCATGTACTCCTGCAAGCCAGAAGAGGGTGCCAAGCCATATCACATTACAGATGGTTATGAGCCACCATGTGGTTGCTGGGAATTGAACTCAGGAGCTCTGGAAGAGCAGGCGGCGCTCTTAACCACTGAGCCATCTCTCCAGGCCCTTTGTGAATCTTCTAATCTGAACCTTCAGTGATGGGGACTGGGAAGGAAGACTCGCCGCATTAGACTCAAAGGCGCTTCCTTCCTACCTTCTCTGTGTGCGTGGCAAGGAGGAGGGAAAGGACACGTGAAGACTTCGCGTTTGTGTGTTATGCTACAGAAAAACATCAGGCAAAGCCAGCTGAGGAACCCAGGAAGATAGAACTGCATCAGCGGTGACACTCTTTAAACTGTGACGATACTGGGCATATGCACCCCCAGGGAAGCAGCAATGCAACCCTACCGGTGCACTTACAGGATGCAGGAGGACTTTTTACACGTGTAACTTAATGACATTCTGAGTCAAGAAAGGAGTTATGCAAATTGTTGATCCCAAATTTTTTGATAAGGACCTAAGACTGGTACTTGAGACACTTTTAAATATCATTTGAATTTCTGTACCCAAGATTGCACATGCTCTCCCAGCCACCTGTGGGACAGATAGACTAGTCATGAGTGATTCTATTTATAGACAAAGAGGCAGAGTTGTTGCTGTGAAGGGGTTTACTGAGAGTCTCGCTCGTGCCCTGAGGCCGGGACCAGAGCTTTTAAACCGCGATTTAAACAAACCCTGGCTTCCCCCGCGCCCTGCCCCCACTCCGCGCTGAGCATTACAGTTTCACAAAGGGAACTGTGGGAATGCCCACTTAAATTAGTTTTATTACTTAAAGAGCTACACTATGGGCTGGGACGTGATTCAATTGGTAGAGTGCTTGTGTAACATATACAAAGCCCTGGGTTGGATTGCCAGCACCAGGCAAACTGGGTGGGTGGTGAATGCCTGTAATCCTGGCACTCAGGGGGTAGAGGCAGGAGGACAGGCAGTGTGACACCATCCCTATTAACATAGTGAGTCCTAAGAGGTCAGCAAGACCTTGTTAAAAACCAGCGAACAAACAAGTAACCAAAAACCAAAACAAAACTGTACTTTGGAATACCAAAGGGGATTTCTGTTTATTTTAATTCAAGTTCTTGAAATACCTGAAAAGCAATGTCCCACAATAGGAAGTTATTAGTAGGATTCTGAAACGATGCCTCAGCACTTGTCACAGAAGCCTGATGGCACAGACTCAATCCCCAGGACCCAGGAGGAAGGAGACCACTGACCCCTGGAAATTGTCTTCTGACTACCGCAAGTGTACGTGGACATGTGTGTGGATGCATATGCACTTAAGTAAATGTTAACAAAATAAAAAAGATAATGTTGAGTTAAACACACACACACACACACACACACACACACACACACACACACACACGGCTGGAGAGATGGCTCAGAGGTTAAGAGAACTGCCTGCTCTTCCAAAGGTCCTGAGTTCAATTTCCAGCAACCACATGGTGGCTCACAACCATCTATAATGAGATATAGTGTCCTCTTCTGGTGTGCAGGCATGCACGTAGGCAGAATACTGTAAAAATAATAAATAATTAAATCTTTAAAAAAAAACATATCTTCTAAATAAAACTCCCAGAATATTGTGTTTCCCATAGATGCATGTACCCATTTGACCAATACTTAGCATCAGGCTGAGAGGATGTCCCCAATAGTGGTCCCCTCAGGAGAGGAGTACAAATCATGACCAATTCTTTGGTATTTACAACATTATTCTTTGAAATTTTATGTAGTTAAAAAAATGTTATCAAAAAGTCTGGGTGCTTGCAGGCAGGGTGAGGGGACTTTGAGAGAAGGAAGGCACTTTGGCTGCGGCTCAGTGGAAGGGCTAATGCTTCCACAGGATGCAGAATGGTCTAAATCAGCGGTTCTCAACCTTCCTAATGCTATGACCCTTTAATACAGCCCTTCATGTTGTGGTGACCTCAAGATAAGATTACTTCATCGCTGCATCACAGCTGTAACTTTGCTAGTGTTATGAACCCTTACGTAAATATCTGATATGCAGGACAAATGATATGCGACCCCCCCCCCCCCAGGGGGACCTGACCCACAGGCTGAGAACCACTGCTCTAAATGAATATCCTTGCTGGTTTGTCTCGGAATTTTCACTCCTTTCCTATGAAGCATTGGACTTAGGTGGACAGTGACCTTGTGCTACACTGAGCAGAAAAAAAAAAAAAAAAAAAAAAAAAAAAAAAAATGCAGAAAATGCTTCTTGGAAGCGTTGCAGCTGGAACCCGGGAAAGAAACAAGCAAAGTATGTTTAGTGGGTCCGTTTGGTAAAGCTCTTCATTGTGTTGGAAGAGAACCTCGAGCTTAGAGGCCCCCTTCTCCTGGGGGCTCCACAGGCTGAGCGTGATGTCCGGACTGGCTTTGCTGTCCTTATCACCAAGGCCGCTGGAGTCCTGTGCTGAGTTCTCAAGCGAGCGGCCATCTTTGCCTGGCGCCGCCTTCAGCATTCACTGTCTGAGTGTTGATGCTCTTCACGTTTTGCAGGCACGAGAGGATGCATACCAGAAGACCCTATCGAGTGGAGGATGCTGACAAGCACTGCCTTGAGGATGACTTGGTCAATCTCGAGGTCCTGGATGAGGTACTGAATACTTGGTAGACCACTCTCATGCAGAGTTGCACACGGGTGGCCTGGCCCTTCGCTGGCCTTCTGTGGTCGATCCCAGGTTTCTGAAGTCATTCAAAAGTGTGATTGTTTGGTTAGCTTTAGAGCGAAGCTCAGGGAGCGGTCCGTCGCTATGACTATGGTCCTCTGTGTGCTCACATCTAGTTTTGGGATGATGAAGACAAACATTTCTAGTAAAGTCCCTTATATCACAGCCCCAAACAAAGAAGCCCACCAACCTAACCTCGTTTTCTATTTAATAAAAATAAAGTACAGTTTACCCCGAAAACAACGTTTCATTTACAGAGACAGCGAAGTTAGTATAATTCAGATTTGTAATCTGAGAACCATGGTAATTCCTCATTCAATATACTTGCATTTGCTTGGGCTGCCAGCTGGGCTGAACCTGCGTCTGTCTAATGCTGGGGACTCTCCACATCAACACTTCAGCCACTAACGCATAACACCACAGAGTTCAACTCTGCACTCCCACAATCCAGACTTTAAGTGTTACTTATGAGAAATGAAACTCCTAGGGCTGGCAAGACAGCTTAGCTGTAAATAGCCTGAGCAATTACTGCTGCTCTTCCAGGGCACCCAAGTTCGGTTCTGAGAACCTGGGAGATCTTAGCATACAGTTAAGTCTAATTATGAATAGAGCCTTCTGATTGGACAAAGACTGCCCCACCCCAGTAACAACTAAAATCTTCATTGGTTATCTCGATGCCTAGCAACTCTTAATTCTTTCAGCGCACTCTTACAATTGCATCTTTCGAGGCACCCGCCGTCATTTTAGAGACTTAGAGTCATTAAGAGTCTGTTAAGATTTGAATGGACAGCTTTTCTCTTTTAGACAAAAACGTTAGTCTAAGAACCTCCCTCTGTTTTCAGCATCTCTGCCTCGATTGGCCGCATTACTCCTAAGGCTGTTTCTCCTCTCCTTAGGATACAATTATCTGCTGGCTGCAGAAGCGGTATGAAGACGCGCTGATCTACACCTACGTTGGAGATATTCTAATTGCCGTAAACCCCTTTCAGAGCCTAAGCATATACTCTCCACAGGTGAGGACTGCTCTAAAAGCATTTGTGCCTTCACGAGTGATTAAAAATCACAAGGCCAGGTACTGTTTTTAAATTATCTGCATTATCAGCAGGCCAGGCTAGGAATCAATTAAGACACAGACACTTGTTATATTTTACAATAGCCTTAGTTAACCTGGGGCAGGGCAGATATCAATCCTCTAAACTACCTCCCGTAGTGGGGCAGGCATGGGATCCCTGCCTCAATCCCACGCCATCTGCTTCCAATAACTTCTATCAAGCTACCTCCCATCCATAATCTTAAATACTTGCTAAATACTGGTCTGGATTCTCCATCCACGCTGGCCATGTGCTTCTCCTCCATCTAACCCATGGCGGCCTTCCTCTCCTCCTTGGGTTTTTCCCAGAATCCCTTCCACCAGCCTCCGCCCCACCCTCCACCCCCCTCCCCGTGCCTGCCCCTCTCCCCCACCCCCACCCCCCCTCTGCCCTGGAATCTTAGCCCCACCTATTTCCTTTGCCCTGCCCAGGTGGGATGGCTTTTTATTAATCAAAAGGTGGCTCACAGAGGAAGCAAGCAGTAGTTAGCATCAAAATACATCAGACCATCCGCCAACAGCCAGGTCTGGGGACATAGCTCAGGGTAGAGCAATTGTTTAGCATGCACTAGGTCTCTGGCTCAATCCCTGACACTGGGCAGAAAAAAAAAATCAAATATGCAAATAAAATGAAGTGTCATTAAAACCATGTAGCCCTTCTCTCGCCATGGGGCTGACATCCCAAACTGTAGACAATAATTTAACATAAATGGGATTTTTATCTTTGGGGAGAAACTTCTTAAAGCCAATTATTGAATGCTTGCTACATGCCAGACACTGGGTTGGGTCACCTCTTATCACCCTATGAAATGGAAAAGCAGTAAGTGGTATGCCCTGTTCAGTAGAGGAGGAGACAGCCAGAGTAGGGCAGTTAGCGTCCTTGCCCAAGCTTGGGTAGCCAGCAATGTAGAGCTTGAGTCAGGACGTAGGCCTGCAGACTCCCGAGCTTTGCAGAAGCAGTGAGCACCCCTAAAGTGGAAAGCCTCTTGTGCTGAGTGATAGGTGGTGAAAACATTACATGGAGCATTGAAGGATGCTTTTAATGAGTTGTGCTTTTTTTTTTTCCCCCTTCAGTTTTCCAGGCTTTATCATGGGGTGAAACGTGCCTCGAATCCCCCCCACATATTTGCGTCAGCAGATAATGCTTATCAGTGTTTGGTTACGTTCAGCAAAGACCAGGTAAGGACTCGCCCTCCTCTCCTACCCACTCACAAGGTAAGGCATGGTTCATCTTGCATTTTCGTTCGGACCTGTAGTTGCTGAGGCTAGCCTGAGGAGACGGGAAATCGACCGCTGTACAAGGGAACTGGCAGCCCGAGGGGGAGGAAAGCCTTGGAATACGTAACACACGACCAACAGGAATACTCATTTTCTCTCATGAAGTGCAGTCAGGACATCCCTGATACGGACATAATGAGGACACAGAACAGCCACAGTCTGATTCCATGCGATGGCTGTAATAAAATGGGATATCTAATGGCATAAATGAAATTCCCTCCTATTAATATCTCAGCACCTTCATAACTGGGCCCTGTGTATGCAAAAAATATTGCGCTCGCTGGGCACCTGGTCGTGTATCATCTAGCTGCCGGGAGTTTTGACGGATTAGGGTTCAGAGTGATGAACGTTAAGCCCAATGTTAGTTAAAAACACACTTAACTCGTACATATTAGTTGTCTAGACTTCTAATTCACAACATGGCTTATCCTACCTTTGACTCCTCCAGGTTTATTTTCCTTTATTTCTGTATTCTGTAAACAAATTGAGGCTATCTAATTTGGCAAGAAAATTGTGTGAGAGCTTAATACATATATATATATTTCCAGAGAACGAAGAAGTCTAAACTCTTGGGTCTGTTGAGGGCAAACAAAGTTTTAACAGTGTTTATTAGTTACTTCTCTGTTGCTGTGACAAACCTCCATGGATAAGACAACTTCTAGGAGGCTTTATTTGCCTTACAGTTCCAGAGGTATGGGACTGGCTTACAGTCCAGAGCCTGTCATGGTGGAGTAGCAGCTGAGGGTTCTCATCTTCAACTGCAAACACAAAGCAAAGAGAGCAAGCTAGAAGTGAGTGAGGCCTTTTTATACCCTCTCCCCCAAGCTCTGCAATGATGCACTCCCCAAACAGCACCACCAACCAGGGAGCAAGTGTTTAAACGCGCTAAGCTATGAGGGACATTTCTCACTCAAACCACCGGACGATAAAATTCACAGAGCAGCATCCTCGGGGTCACTGATGATTAGACAGGGACATCTCTGCGTGATTGTGGAGATTCGCAACTGTCCCCAGATTTCACAGCGAGGGAAGAAGTGGAAAGAGAGCACTTGACTTTCAGTTTTCGTTTCTGACACCAAAAGTTGTGTGTTTTCCATCAGCAAACAGTTTTTCCAGGGTGTCCTACAATTCAGTGCAATTGTAGGACATACTTTGCAGTTAACACAGGCCCCACATGCTATGGGTTACCTTCAACACAACTGCCCGCATGTCAGATGCAGGCCCAGATGGAATACCCAGGACCAGCACACTTCTGCAAACCCAGGTCCAAATCCAGAGGTTATGACAATCCTCTCACGCTGGCTAATTCACTAGATCAACTCCAAGAATTAAGGCGAACACTAAATTTGTTTTTACTGTCATATTAGGGTAAAACCCACGGCAGCCACATGGGAGACATGCATGGGAGAGAGGGAGGGAGAAGGTGGGGCCACACAGGATCTTGCCTTTTGCTTGAGCACTGTCTCCCAAGACTTTCAATTTATCAGCTCCCAAACTCATTGAATCTCATTTGTTTGAGATGTTTTATAACTTGGGGGTTCACGGTTAAGAGCACTGGCTGCTGTTCCAGAGGACCTGAGTTCAATTCCCAGTACCCACCCAGCAGCTCACAACTGTCTGTAACTGCATTTCCAGGGGATCTGACACCCTCACACAGATGTACATACAGGCAAAACACCAAATGCACATAAAATATAAATAAGTAAATCATTCAAAAAGTCTTTCATAATTCAGAGAATATGAGTGGGATGAATATAGGCAAAGTACATGATATACTTGAGAGAAATTATTTTTGTGGAGTCCAACACTATGTGAAGGAATATATGTTAACAGAATATTTTGAATAAAATAATAAAATAAAGATAGTTTTAAATTCAATAACAGCTTTTATTGAACTTAATTTTCAACCTCTTTTCCTTCCTGGGAGATGGGAGAGGGGTCTAACAGCCTCTAACCATCCACCTGTTCTTTCTCTTTGCTCATCCTTGTCCTGAGGAAGTCAGCCTGGCTCCCACTTGGAGCTACCTCATTCACAGCTGAGGTGTGGCTGAAGACACCCCTCCTGAGGGGAAGATGCTCCTGTCACTTTGCCAGTCAGGAAAGTCCAAGAAGCTTTATGCCAGGGACCAAGGACCAAATATGTTGTTTTTATACCTAATCACCGATTCCCTTTGTGCACAAAGAGCTCCAGGAAGCTGTAAAAAGATCAGGGCCAATAATACAATAAAAACAGGCAAAGGATATAGATAAGGCCAAAAAGAAAATATGATTGGCCTTAAGCCTATGGCCGATGTTTGACCTCACTCATAATAAAGGAGGCACAGGGGAGCCTGGAGAAATGGCTCAGAGGTTAAGGGCACTGACTGCTTTTCCAAAGGTCCTGAGTTCAATTCCCAGCAACCACATGGTGGCTCACAGCCATCTATAATGTGGTTTAATGCCCTCTTCTGGCCAGCAGGTGGACATGAAGGCAAAGCATTGTATACATAATAATAAAAAAATAAAATAAAAAATAAAGCAGGCAGAGATTAAAACTTCACTGAATATTGGTTTTTACTTATAGGTCTGGCACAAATCAATGCGCTGTGTGGTGAGGCTGCAAGAATGCAGACTGCTTTCTGTGTGCCACTGCCTGAACTCCACATGACCCATGCATGTCCCCCATGCAGCTGCCCCTGGATTCTGTACCCTTTCTAATATGCCAGGAAACACAAATTGTTACTCTAGTGAATTAGCCAGCTGCTATGGTCCCTAGCCAACCAATACAGTAATAGCTATCTTACAGATACCTTTACCTTTTGACTGAACGTTGCCCACTTAGAATTTATTTAGCAGATGAATCCACATGTAGGGACAATGACCTGTCTATAGGATTAGTCATTACAATGTAATTTGTAACAAGGATAGACCAAACAGCCCACAAGAATCAATGCACCATCTGACAATGTGACACCTATACTTTACAGTGACAAGGAGCTGTCCCAGCTCTCCATACACCGGAAGGAGTGCCAGGATAGGATGAGTGGTCTGTGAAAAATATAGGAGTGAGGTTGTAAGACTCTGATCGGGAGAGTCTATTCTGGGAATCAACCAAATGAGAGGCAGAGGCCTGTTTGGTGCAAATACAAGAGGAAGTTTATTGGTCCACCTGGACCCAAGGGAGAGGAGACCCCGAGTAACAAAAGCACTGAGCTTTTATACTTTTTCAAAGGCAGATTTGTTGTATATAGTCTTTATTATGTTGAGGTATATGCCTTGTATCCCTGATCTCTCCAAAACTTTAAACACGAATGGGTGTTGGATTTTATCAAATGCTTTCTCTGCATCTAAGGAGATGATCATGTGGTTTTTTTTATTTTCAGTTTGTTTATATGGTGGATTACATTGATGGATTTCCGTATATTAAACCATCCCTGCATGCCTGATACAAGGGATGAGATAACAATTGAGATGTAATATGAATAAACCAATAAAATATATTTTTAAAAAAGGCAGATTTGAAACAAGCCTATTGGCTACTTAACATGACCTTTAATTCTATTGGGTGGATCTAAAACTATGCCTCAGCCTTCAGGTACCTGTCTTGGGGTGGGGGCTAGTGGGGTAAGTTCCTGTTTGTGCAAGCTGAAACTGTCAGCTCTGCAGAGTGGAATTCCTCAGGGCCTGTCCTCTTTCTGACCCTGCTTCAAAACAGAGTTAGGTTGGAACTCTCAAGGTGCAGGGCGTTATGTGGAAAATCACAACCAAATGTCTCTGTGTGGTCATTCGTTGCATTCCCCTCCTCTTGACCCTGACTTTCTGTGTCAGTGTATTGTCATCAGTGGAGAGAGCGGATCAGGGAAGACGGAGAGCGCCCATCTGATCGTTCATCATCTGACTTTTTTGGGAAAGGTACGAGCCAACCTGCTTTCCGTAACATGGCTTGAAGCCCTTGCAGAACCGATTGTCCATTCCACAGCAGGCGAGAGTGCTATGTTCTTTTTTTTTTTTTTTTAAACCAGGAGTCATATAAGAATATTTCTTCTTTGTTGTGTTTGCCTCCTGATAGCTAGGCTCTTAAGATGCCAGCATGCTGTCCTTACTCCATGTAGTGAGAAAAATAATACCAACATAGATTTACTAGATTGTGGGCAATTAATTATTTTGTGTGCTTTCAATGTAATAGAAACCCTGAGCCACTGAGTGGGGAAAGTGGTTAAACACTGAGGTCGGATGGGGAGAGCCACTGTGGTGATGAGGAAAATAGCAAATGGAAGCCATTGTGCAACAGTTAAGGGAAAGGAAATCTGCCTTGACACAGACCTGGAAGGAAAGATTGCAAAATTAGTCTGGGAGCCACTTATATTCGGTGTTAGAGCATTACATGACTAAGAAAGGGGTTGAGGACTCCTTGATTAGAGTTGAGGTTTTTTTAAAGAGCATAGTGGAAAAGTTAGAGGCCGTCTGCATTTAGGATTCTTTCTAAACTGTGAAACAGTAAACATGTGTCAAGGATTTTCTATGCAACGCAGCCAGACTTCAAAACTGGATCTGGCTTTCTGATTCATGGTACCTCATGTGCCCTTCATGTAAGAAACCCACGCTGGGGGTTCAAGCTAATATTCCCAAAGTAGAGTTCCTTAGAAAAGGAGAGGGGTGCAAAGCGACAGAAGGCTGCTTCTGAAGGTTTCCTTTGAATGCTGTTCTGCCAGGCCAACAATCAGACCTTACGCCAGAAAATTCTCCAAGTGAACTCCCTGGTGGAAGCCTTTGGGAATGCCTGCACTGCCATCAACAGCAACTCCAGCAGGTTCGGAAAGTACCTGGAAATGATCTTCACGCCCACTGGAGCCGTGATGGGGGCGAGGATCTCCGAGTATCTGCTTGAAAAATCCAGAGTTATAAAGCAGCCAGCGTAGGTGCACTTCTATTTTATCACTGTGCTTGTTCTGCGGATACAGAATTGGAGGAATTTGGAACTTTGAAGGTTCCATCTCCTCTTGTTCTTTACTCTCCCCCAATTTTTTCTTAAAGCAAAGAACCAGTGGTAGCTAATTTTGTTTTGTCTTATGTGCACGGATGTTTTCTCACTTGCGTGTATGTCTGTGCACCATGTGAGTGCCTGTTACCCTAAGAGACCAGAAGCGGGAGTCAGGTCCTTGGTATATCTGTTTCTCTTGAGTTGGTTATGTAAGATAGAATCTAACAGTAATTAATTTGCAAGTACCTGAAAATCCATTTTATCCTTTAAATGTAAAATTGTCTATAACAAAAATATTCCGTATAGTTTTCCTTCAACTGCGAGAGTAAAAAAATGTAATTATACTTTTTTTTTTATAATTACACTATGTGTTTTTTTGTTTTTGTGATCGAATACTATAATAAAAGGCAACTTAACGGAGGCAGGGCTTATTTATCTTACAATTCCAGTGGGGAAACAGTCCATCACGGCTAGGAAAGAAAGGTAGCAGGAGCATGAGGCTGGACGGTCACATTTCTTTGACACACAGGAAGCTGAGAATGAGGACAGGAAGTCAAGTCAGGCTGTCAAACTCAAAGCCCAGTGATGTTCTTCCTCCCCCAGTAAAGCTCCACTGCCTAAAGGCTTCCTAAGCTTCTTAGACAGTGCCACTAACTGGGGGGGCCTAGTGTTATGGGGGACATTATTCAAACTGCAACACTCTGCTTTAAGAAAAGCATTTAGTAATAGGTAATCGTCACCAACAGCATGCTGTTCTGCGCTTGAGTGCTGGTTCTGACTGTGACCTTTGGGCAGGTCACTGAACATTTACGAGCCTGTGAATGGACATGCTACTAGTGATGGCCCATGGGTTCGTTGGGAAGATGGACAAGTTCATGTGTATGAAATCACTTGAAAGCATGCGTGAGACGGTGTGTGTGTGTAAACAGGGTTAGTCACTCGTCTTCCTGTTGGGTTTGATCACTGCAGGACACCGTTGTTTCTCAGGAGCAAGGCTACACACGCACAGCCACTCAATACCTGCCATATGCCAGAGTACACAAGACAAAGTCCCTGTGTCCACAGTGTGTGTGTGTGTGTGTGTGTGTGTGAGAGAGAGAGAGAGAGAGAGAGAGAGAGAGAGAGAGAGAGAGAGAGAGGACCACAGTGTTATGAGAATACATGAATAGAGCAGATGTGATCAGTGCTCAGAGGCAACAGTGCATCCAAGTAAGTGCTAGGAAAGTAAACCGGGTGAAGAGAGGGCAGTGCACAACCCGCTTTAGGGAGAGGAGTCATGTGGAGTTCATGGGGGGAAAGAGTGGCTCCATTTGTGATAAAACACCATGAACCAAGAGCAACTTGGGCAGGACAGGATTTATTTCACTTCCGTTTCCACACCGCAGTCCAACATCACAGGAAGTCAGGATGGGAACACCAACAGGACAGACATCTGGAGGCAGGCGCTGAGTGCGAGGCCGTGGGGCAGTGTTGTTTACTTTCTTGCTCCCTTGGTTTCCTCAGCCTGCTTTCTTGTACCATCGTACCACAGGGCAAACTGGTAGGAGCATTTTTTTTTTTTCAGTTGAGTTTCTCGTTACCTAAATGATTCCATCTCTGTCAAGTTGACGAGAAACTAGCTAGTACGCCTGAGGCCCAGAAGAAAAGGTAGGTTTCCTGGACTTAAGATGTTTGATCTGAGATCTGCGAACCACTTAGGAGTTAGAGAACAAAACAAAACAGGAGGGGACAGGAGTCGGGAGAGAAAGAGAGGGGCACTTAGAATGCCCTACACAGGTACTGTGTCTGATGGGATGAACGCTGCTGTGTCGTGCGCTCCCTGCCCTTCCTGCGGCATGTTGCTCACTGGCGTAACTATTGTCTCGTCTTACTTTTTTCATGTGCCATACATGCCCAATAACACCAACCTCCCAAGGTTGTTAAAGAGAATTGAACAGGAGGAAGGTCCTGCCGGTCTAACTGGGGTGCTTGTGTCCCTGTCCCGGCGCACTGGAGTATCCTATTTCCTGGCCCCTCATCTCTGGATGAGATCATATGATGGTGCCACCAACAGAGATTGAATAAGCAGCTTTTCAGAGGCTGACCAAGTGTAAGATAGCTCTCTGAGGCCCTGTGTGCAGGTGTCTGTCTCTGGGTCCTCTCTGTCTGCAGCTCCTTGCAATTTCTGCTCAGGCTTCAGGGCTTCAGTGTAGGGTCATTTCCCTGGTGAGTCCTTGGCTTGACTTGGCATGAGTGATTTTTCATTCTCAACATTATTCTTTATGAGAGCTCCCTGCTTGTTTCCTTTAAGGCCCCCATCCCAAGCCCCCTCTTGTCCCTCTGTTTCTGTCTAGAAGGAATGCTACAAAAGGATGTGCATCCTCGTAGTCCCACTTCTCTGGCACCCAGGGTAGTGCTCACCATAATTGGCATTTAATACATGTATCAGTTGATTAGTAACCTTTAAAACCATCCACGTGCATTCTGTGCCATACTGCATAAGTTAAACACACACAACAAATTGTGTCTTAAACAATAAAAATAGCTTGGCATGCGTGGTGGCGTGCACCTTGTAATTCCAGCCCTGGGGAGGTAGAGGCAGGAGGATCACAAGAAGCAAGCCAATGGCTGGGCATGTAGCTTAGTGGTACAGTATTTGCCTAGAAAGTACAAGATCCAGGCTTCAGCTTCCTGTGATAGAAAAAAAAAAAACAAAACCAGTTAAATAAAGCAATAAAGTAATGCCCTGTGAACAAGTGTGTGAGAAACGGCAAGTTGAGGCATCTAGAAAGCAGTGATAAATTAGGCCGAACAGCCTAAGGAAGACAAGGACACCTGGAAGAGGATAAAGGAAGGAGTGGGACCAAGCCGCAAGCGGAGAAAGAGGAGGAAGCACTCCAGGCTTCTTCCAGTAGAGAGAAGTTAGTGGGCGGCAGGATTTGCCACCGTAGGGAAGGCACAAAAGACTGCCTTCTTCCAGAGAGAAGAGGATCAGAGGCAGTACTTTTCAAAACTGTCCTGAAGTATTAGCTTCTAAAACTCCTCAATCCATTGTGATCTAGCAATGAAAATGAGCTATCAAAAAAAATGATCATGCTTTTTGGCGTCACAGCACTGCTACTTGCTGTGCAGTGTCTAGGCATGTGTTTCTTGTTCCTTCTGTAGCATTTGCTGACATAATGAACACACCGGGCAGCTAGAAGATACGGGCAAGGAACGGAGAGATAGAAGTTAAGAGCAACAGTTGCTCTTGCAGAGAACCCGGGGTCAGTTCCTAGCACCCATGTAGTACCTAGCAAATGTCTGTAACTCCACTTCCAAAAGATCCAACGCCCTCTTCTGGCCTCCACAGGCACTGCACGTACATGATGCACAGACACCTGCTTGTGGAATGCCCTCTACACATTAAAAAAAGAAAAAGCCAGCCATGTGTGGTGGCACATGCCTTTAATCCCAGCACTTGGGAGGCAGAGGCAGATGGATCTCTGTGAGTTCAAGGCCAGCCTGGTCTACAAAGTGAGTCTCGGACAGGCAAGGCTACACAGAAAAACTTTGTCTCAAAAAAACAAAACAAAACAAAACAAAACAAAAAGAAAGAAAGAAAGAAAAAGAAAAAAGAAAGAAAGAAAGAAAAAGATAAAACAGGTGACAGCAGGAGGCATTCAGGGAAGGAGGAATGACATTTTTAGGGATGTCTGAAAGCCTAACACCTTGGGAGAGACCAAAGGATAGCTCTGAAGCCAATTCTTTCTGAGAGACTCCCACACATTTCCTGCCTGGGGCTCCAGCAGAGCAGGTAGCTGGTTGCTGTAGGCTGGAGTTCTCACTCTGAAGCCACAGAGGCGCAGGATCAGGAGCTGCATGGAGAGATTGTCCATGCAGCCTGCGCTGCTACCTAAACAGCTAGAACTTCCTGCAGCTTACAGACACGCTTGGTAGTGTGCTGTTGTGATGACTACTGCATTTACCACTTTTGACTTTTTTTTTTTGCAATAGGGTGAAACATACTTAATTGCCCACTTATGTAAATTTGTTACAAAATAATATTTTGTGCAGAAAAGGATTAGAATCAGCTACTTAGATCTGGAAAGCCTGGAATATGCTATTAAAAAAAAAAAAAAGCTTCTTTCTCAATTTTTTTTTTCCAGGGGAGAGAAAAACTTTCACATATTTTATTATATTTATGCTGGTCTTTATCACCAAAAGAGACTTTCTGAGTTCAAGCTTCCTGAGGAAAAGCCTCCTAGGTGAGTTTTATCGTAGGACCCCTTGCTGGTGGTGGAGAGGAGGTTGCTGGTAAAGTTTGAATGAGTGTTCCACTAAGCAGTTGACAAATCTAGAAGAAAATGGAAGGAGACTCATTCTGTTAAGTTAAATATACAAGAGGAGGGGGCAAGAACCACATATCAGCACGTGTGTGTGTGTGTGCGTGTGTGTAATTTATTTATTTTTTAAGAGTGATCAGAAGCTCAACTGCAGCCATCTTTTCTCAGTCACAGTATTAGCCTGCTAAAGGAAGAGAAGGCCAGGCGTCCCTCGCCCTGGACTATGGTGCTGTTTGCTAAGTGAGTGTTTACTGTGTTGTGCCATGTTCCGATTTATTCAGATATATAGCTGACGAGGCTGGGAGAGCCATGCAGGACATCACTTCCAAGGAGTCTTACCGGAGACAGTTTGAAGCAATTCAGCATTGCTTCAGGATTATTGGATTCACTGACAAGGTACGTGCCGGCCGGTCCGGAGACGGATGTGAGAGAAGGCACGCGCGGTCTAGCTCGCTGGGCAGCTGTCAAATGCATGTCGGTTGTGAGATAAGGTATGTCTACTCGACATGTGGTCGAAGGATCCATGACTTTGTCATTCCCTGAGGGTTTGCTTAGAAAGCAGACTCTCTGGTCCATCCGAGAACGACGGAGGCAGAATCTGAATTGGAACAAGATGCCCAAAGGAACATAAATTATGACAGGCATGGCTGTATAACTGACAGAGCACACACCTGTTATTGGTAGGGCCAAACACCTAGCAATTGTTACCATTACCATGAATTCACCCTGGTTATAGTAACAGATGCCAAAAGAATACTGCCCTATTTTGAGTTGACATTACTTCTGAAAAGAGGGACATGGCCGTGTATAGGTTATGCCTAGCCCTGGAATGTATTTTTGCAAGTAGCTCTTAATGCATATGACAAACTAATTAAAATTCTCCCAACATCCCTGCAGCCACTTTCCCCCTGGCACACTTGCGCATTGTTAACTATGGCTGTAGGCATAATGCCACTTTCGCCATACTCCATATGGGCTTGCTCTCTTAAATATATGCTAGGGTTGACACATGGTATTTATAGCTCTAGGATCAGATATTGTTCCATGCGGCACTATTTCGTAGCTTCTGGGCTTCATGCCATCAATTTTGTAAGAACATGCAGGTTCTTTCGCTTTGCTGGCAAAGGGGCTGAGTGATTAGGAGGAAGGCTAGATTGTAAAGTCTTAGGGGATTGTTTACAAAATACTGTTTACCTTGGGACAGCCACTCTGGTGAAGATTGCTTCTGTAATCCAGTGACTTTGCTGGTCCTTTCTCCCTAGCATAGTTGATTTTAGTCCTAATAATACCTTTCTTCCTTCCTTTCTTTCTTTCTTTCTTTCTTTCTTTCTTTCTTTCTTTCTTTCCTATTGTTTCTAGCTAGCTGTTCATTTCATTGTTGTTGGCCTCGAACATACCATGAACAGATAGGGTGATTTTTCCCAAAAATTAAGATTAAAAATAGAAATATATTTCTCTCAGCTCCTTCGGGGCCAGTTTAACAGGTTCCTGCATTAAAGGATTTTTATGGTGACTAACCTGCAGTGCTCATTTTTATCAATTACACGTCACCAAAAGAGTTGATGGCAGAGGTGGAAATGAAGCTGTTTAAAGTACAAGTCCATGGCTGAGATCATGCCAAAGGGTGGGACATATGTTCTTAAAAAGGGGACAGCATCCAGGGGAAAAGGAGCCCTTGGAGATGAGATGATAGTTTGTTTTCAATAAATGAAAGATGGTGATAGAACGCTATGATGCAGTTGGCCGTGGCTTCAGAACACTGGTATTATTCTGATAGAAGTAGGCTTCTGTCTTAGGGTTTCTATTGCTGTGATAAAATACCATGACTAAAAGCAACTCGGGGAGGGAAGGGTTTATCTCATTTTAAAGCTTGTCTAGGGAACTCGGGGCAGGGACCTGGAGGCAGGAAACTGATACAGAAGCCATGGACCAATGATACCTACAGGCTTGCTCCTCGTGGCTTGCTCAGCCTGCTTTCTTAAGCACCAACCCATGGATAATACTGCCCACAGTGCACTGGGCTCTTCTACATTAGTCATCAATCCCGAAAAATGTACCACTGGCTTGGCTACAGACACATCTAGTGGCTCCGTTTTCTCAGTGGAGGTTCCCTCTTCTGAAATGACTCTAGTCTGTGTTGGGTTGATGTAAAACCTAGCCAGCATAGCTGCTGGTAATAAAGCAGATGCTAATGATTTAACAATAAATTTAAGAGAGTAGCAGTTAAGCATTCCCATGTATGTCATTGAAGTGGGCCATTCCTAAGCATGGGGTGGTGGGTACAATAAAAGGAAAAAAAAATGACAGCATAAGTGGATATGAAAAGAAATGAGAAAATAGCAAAAATTCTCCATTTGTGCTTGGTCAGGGAATAACAGGAGTATAATGGCCTTTTACTGTGTATCTTCTCCCTGGTGTGTAGCAGGAGTGTGGTAGTATGTCACTGTGTGTGTGTCCCTGTGTGTATCTCCCCAGTATAAAACAGGAGTATGATGATATGTCATTGTATACACCTTCCCAGTGTAACAGATGTGGCAGTGTGTCACTGCATCTCTCCAGTGTATAACAGGGATGTGGCAGTGTGTCACTGCATCTCTCCAGTGTATAACAGGGATGTGGCAGTGTGTCACTGTATCTCTCCAGTGTATAACAGGGATGTGGCAGTGTGTCACTGCATCTCTCCAGTGTATTACAGGGATGTGGCAGTGTGTCACTGCATCTCTCCAGTGTAATACAGGGATGTGGCAGTGTGTCACTGTATCTCTCCAGTGTATAACAGGGATGTGGCAGTGTGTCACTGTATCTCTCCAGTGTATAACAGGGAGGTGGCAGTGTGTTACTGTATCTCTCCAGTGTATTACAGAGCTATGTGGCATGTGTCACTGCATCTCTCCAGTATATTACAGGGATATGGCAGTGTGTCACTGTATTTTCTCCAGTGTATTACAGGGATGTGGCAGTGTGTCACTGTATCTCTCCAGTGTATTACTGGGATGTGGCAGTGTGTCACTGCATCTCTCCAGTGTATTACAGGGCTATGTGGCATGTGTCACTGCATCTCTCCAGTGTATTACAGGGATATGGTAGTATGTCACTATATTTCTCCAGTGTATTACAGGGATGTGGCAGTGTGTCACTATATCTCTCCAGTGTATTACAGGGATGTGGCAGTGTGTCACTGTATCTCTCCAGTGTATTACAGGGATGTGGCAGTGTGTCACTGTATCTCTCCAGTGTATAACAGGGATGTGGCAGTGTGTCACTGTATCTCTCCAGTGTTTTACAGGGATGTGGCAGTGTGTCACTGTATCTCTCCAGTGTTTTACAGGGATGTGGCAGTGTGTCACTGTATTTCTCCAGTGTATAACAGGGAGGTGGCAGTGTGTCACTGTATCTCTCCAGTGTATTACAGAGCTATGTGGCATGTGTCACTGCATCTCTCCAGTATATTACAGGGATATGGCAGTGTGTCACTGTATTTTCTCCAGTGTATTACAGGGATGTGGCAGTGTGTCACTGTATCTCTCCAGTGTATTACTGGGATGTGGCAGTGTGTCACTGCATCTCTCCAGTGTATTACAGGGATATGGTAGTGTGTCACTATATTTCTCCAGTGTATTACAGGGATGTGGCAGTGTGTCACTATATCTCTCCAGTGTATTACAGGGATGTGGCAGTGTGTCACTGTATCTCTCCAGTGTATTACAGGGATGTGGCAGTGTGTCACTGTATCTCTCCAGTGTATAACAGGGATGTGGCAGTGTGTCACTGTATCTCTCCAGTGTATAACAGGGATGTGGCAGTGTGTCACTGTATCTCTCCAGTGTATAACAGGGATGTGGCAGTGTGTCACTGTATAACAGGGGAGTGCCTGTGTGTCACTGTGCATATCTTCCCTGTGTCCCACATTAATTCATTTGGGAATAACAAACCTAAGTTAATTAGTAGCTTCCGAAATGCAAGAAAGAAGATGGATTTTATCTCCCTGGCCCTAAAATCTATGATCTATCTTTGCAGACCTGTATGATCTGTTTCTGTTCACCTTGTGTTGTGTTAATAAAGCCACAGCACCATGACTAAATCCAGAAAGACTCGGCTGTGTGGAGTCAGGCAGCAGATGCCAAATAGCTGATGGGACACACTTTCTCTGACGATTTTCTGCCAGTCATTTCTCAACAAAGCTTAAATGAACTGGCCAATTCAATTAAAATTGTATGTTGAGTCCTTTCTTAGAAGGTTCCTAGTTCCCTGTGGGAACTTCTCAAGTTTGTTTTTTTGTTTGCTTGTCCCCTCTTCCCCCACAAAACCGTTCAACAAAATTATGGTGTGCGGACCTTAGTGTGGACTTGGGAGGGTGAATTTGAAGTCCAGGACCTGAGCCAAAAGCACTCAAAGAAACGCCCGGCCCGGGGAGCACCATGAAGCCCTCTAGTAACAATGGAGGCTCTGTGCAAGGGACTCGGATTTGACCTTAAACCCAACTGAGAAGATTGGTTATCTTTAATTTCTATGCCTTGAGCCAAACTATACTCTTTCTGTTTAATTTTAAATGATACTGGCCCTGCAGGTACAAGCATTACCCTAACATACTGTGTAAGTTGACTTATAATATTTAGAACTGCATGAAAACCTGGATGCTGCCTATGATGACAGAAAGTGGGTATGTACCGCAGACACAGAGGTTAGGGTTCTAGGCCTTAGAGTTCAGGGCAAAATTTCTTCTCTTTCTTCAAAACGTACCACGGATCAAAATAATACTTCTGAAGAGAGATTCTAAAGAGTATTATGTATTAAAATAGAAGCTGAAAGTCTCGAAGATATGATGCGCTGACTTTCAAGGCAGTAAATGTCACGAGCCCCTGCCAAGGAGGTAAGGCAGACGTTATAATCCTCAGCTGACCCTGATCCGGTGGTTAAGGCAGAACTGGTGAAAAGTAGAGATTTTGAGAAACGAAAGAGAGGAAGTAAATTTCTAGGGAGGTGCAAGAAAGACAGAGGCCCAAGGTGCCTGGGAGCCAGACCAGAGTGGTTTCAGCAAATCAACGTCAAGGACTTCTTAACTTTGAACTTGGCCTCAATTCTGTCTAGGCAACACTTGCCCTAAGAAGAACCATTTGAGAAGAGAGGGCGTCAGTGGAGATACACTCTTCCCTCGCCCATGGTCATTGACCAGTGGCATAGACTAAATTCCTGCTCAGCAGTGTCTTGGGATGAGTGGGTTGGAGGGCTTGCTAAACCTTCTTGATAAAACTCATTTTGAGGGGCTGGAGAGATGGCTCAGCAATTAAAAACACTGTCTGCTCTTCCAAAGGTCCTGAGTTCAATTCCCAGCAACCACATGGTGGTTCACAACCATCTATAATGAGATCTGGTGCCCTCTTCTGGCATGCAGGCACACATGCTGTATAAATAATAAATAAATCTTTTGAGTGAGGTTTGTCATATTATATAGAAGGGAGATGCCATGGATTGTACAGCAGGAACTGTGTGTGTGCACTTTTTCTTAGGAGTAAGGTGTTTTAAACAACCCCTTGAGGAGTCTGATTAAAGACACGGCAGATGCAGAACTCACTTCTATTGCCCTGGCTCCAAACTCTCAGATCTACCTCTGTGGGGAGTCACTTGATGCACAGGGCAAGACTTGCCCTGTGTTGATTACAGTAATGAGGGGGCTGTCATGTTAAGTCCAGGCAAGGTCTAAAACCCCATTTGGTAGGTGTTCTCCTTAGCCACTTTTAAGTTGTGTGATTAAACAGTGATTCCTGAACTCTACAATATGATACCTTGCCCTTGATTTAGAAGTAGGGAGAGCAATGGCTATCTACAGCAGACGCTGGCTTAGCGTTCTCATTTGTCTTTGTAGCATTATCAGGCATCCAGTAGATGTCAGTGTTACAGCCTGTGTTCAGCTTTTGGGCTTTGCTGAGTAATGTATAGAGGGAGGCTCGGTTTGGGAGGCAATATTTATCAAGCGGCTAGTGACAGTTCCTATTGCTTGGCTGCTCTGTACAGCATTAAATCAAATAACCCGTTTGAGCATGTTTTATGGAAGTAGTTTTGCTTATTAGCATAAACCTCAGAAAACTTGACTAGATGCTTTATCGTTTCACACACAGAAAATGTAAAATTTAAGTACATGAAGTATGCATTTTTTAAAATCCATTAGTGATACTTACACGTTCAACTTTGAACATGAAAACAGGTCTTAGATAATCTGAATGAATTTTACTCAAATTTATGTCACCAAATATGTGAGTTATTTTTCTAAAATTCCCTGTCAATTAATGTCTTATGCCAGCTCAGTGACCTACAGCTCTACTCAATCTATTATCCAGAGTTATCATCAGAGGCTCCAAGCTAAGGGTTCAGTCCCACAAGACTGACCCCACTTCAGACACCAGTTGGAAACCCCAGGCTTCTGACTTCCGACTGGTGATAAAGTTACAGTGACCTTATTCTATAGCTTGATTAGTTGGTGTAACAGTTCACAGAATTCAGGAAACCATTTTACTTAAAGTTGCAGACTTATTATAAAGGTTATAACCCAGGGACAAAAAAAAAAAAAAAAAAAAAAAAAGAAAGAAAAGAAATGAACGTGCAGTATTTAGTAAGGAACTCATGACCCCTGGCCTTGCCACCCTGCCAGCACCTCTATGGATTTACCAATTTGGAAGCTCTCTTAGCTTGTTTAGAGTTTTTGTGATGTTTACAACACACACACACACACACACACACACACACACACACACACACACACCTGATTATTTATTGGTCGTTGGTGATTAGCTCAGTCTGGAGCCTATCCCTCCCCAGAGTTTGTTGGGATGGAGGAGCAAAGAGCTCTAACCCTGGTCCCCCCTAAGCTACCAGTTTCTGCAGGTGCCAGTCTTATCTAGAAGTCCACGAAAATCCACTTATTAACGTAAACACCGGCATGGCCGAAAGGCACTTGCTGTCACAACAAAGCTGGTTCACCCAGACAATTTTAGAAACTCTTCTGCTAGAAACTGGAGGCAGAGACAAAATATACTTATTTCTTCTTTACATCATAATATTTCTAGTGAGTCTTTTAGTGCTCACTCCATGCATAGTTACAACTTCTAACTCTGAGAGATGCTAGTAAGCCATGAATGGGTGCCCGCATCCCACCCTCGGAATATTTTACAAACAGCTATATCCAAAGGAAGTGGGGGACTGTCTAATCTGTTGTTCTGAAGAAAGGCCCATTTCTGAATTTGGAAGCTGGGATTAATGAGAGTAAAAGGTGAAAGAGTGAGTTAAAGGACAAAGAAGGTCACTTCCCTCTTGGTCACCATGCCAGGTGGCAGAACAGCACCATCCACGTGGTCCTTTGGTGGACATGGTTGAGGCCGGGTTGCTGGGCGTTCTAGCCGGCAACAGCGAGAAAGAAAGAAAGCACAGAGGAAGTGTGCTCACACCCACAGGGCCTGGAACCCAAGGGAACACACACCATTTCACTCGTCTCAGTGTTAATGCTCCGTGGCGTTGCCACCTCTAACTTCAGGAAGACTGGGGAGATGGCGTGCATTTAGAAAAAGGGAGAGCAGAGTTTGAGGGGTAGCTATGGTCTTTTCAACTAAAGGGTGAGTGACTTGGTTAGTTTGCTTGGTCATGACCTCCAAGCATGGCTCTTGATGTCCTTTCCAGGAGGTGCATTCCGTGTACAGGATTCTGGCTGGGATTTTGAATATCGGCAACATTGAGTTTGCGGCTATTTGCTCTCAGCACCAAACCGATAAAAGTGAAGTTCCCAACGTGGAAGCTTTGAAAAATGGTAACTGATGCTTGTGTGCTCCCTTGCCAAAGTGCGTGTGCCTTTCGTGTCCACAGTGTGACAACGCAGCTGTGACTCATCCTCCCACTGGCTCTAGAGGGTTCCACTAGCCAACAGTTCCCGGAAGTAATCCTGTCGAGCAGCAGCCTCCACCCCTATGCTGCAGATGACTTTTCTGCAGAACAGCAGCCTGCAGCAAGGAACTTTACCCAGTAGCTCTCCGCCTTGTCTGGTTTTCAAAATCATTTGCATCTTAAAAAAAGAAATGTTAAAGTTTGGCCCCATTATGAGTTCATGGAATCGGCATCCATAAGTGAGAAAGTAGCACGGCCCTATTTTGTAAGTTCTACTAGCAATCCCGATTAAAGGGTGAGGACTCTATGGATATAAAACAACTCCTGGATGAGATGCTGCATACCTGCACCCACAGTGCTGGGCAAGAGGACGCAGGAGGAGGCAGGATCTAAGGCCAGCCTAGGCTACAGAGTGAGACATCGGCCCCCAAATCACTGATTTAAAAACAAAACAAAACAAAACCCTTTTGGCCTGGCGGTGGTGGCACACACTTTTAACCTAAACACTTGAGTGGCAGAAGTCGGCGGATCTCTGAGTTCGAGAGCAGCCTGGTCTACAGAGTGAGTTCCAGGACAGCCAAGGGTACATACAGAGAAACTCTGTCTCGGAAAAAATAAAAAAAAAAACCAGACCAGACAAACAAAAAATCCTTTCTGTGTTAACTTGCAGCAGTCTATTTAGGGTCTTTACTACCCTATGTGTTTGTGATTGTCTACTCTTGCAGTTTATTTGATAAAAGACTGCTTCCTCTCCCTCCTCAGCCCCCTCCCTCACACCTTTTCTTACTAAGTTTGAGGGCTGTGCTGTCCAATCCAGATGCTCCTTAGAGTTAGGGAGCTTGCTTGTCTGTCTTGAGCATGAACCCTCTGGAACAGAGCCTGGCCCACAGTGGATTCTGCAGGTGCTGGCTGGCATGGGCTGTGTGAAGGGTGGCCCCATGTCTCGGATCACACTTACTCTTTGTTACAGCTGCCTGCGTGCTCTGCATCAGCTCCGAAGAGCTCCAGGAGGCCCTCACGTCCCACTGCGTGGTCACGCGTGGTGAGACCATCGTCCGAGCCAACACCGTGGACAGGGCTGCAGACGTCAGGGACGCTATGTCGAAGGCCCTCTATGGGAGGCTTTTCAGCTGGATTGTGAATCGCATCAACACACTTCTGCAGCCAGATAAAAACACATGGCAAGTCCGCTGGGAAGCAGAGGCCTGGGCGCCAGTCCTCTGCCGGTGTCTCTTTAGAGTTTGCAGGAGGGAACCTTAGGTCTACTTGGGTTTCCTTTAGCCGAAGGGCTCCAGCTTTAGCCTTTGAAAGCATCAGTGGGAACCAGGAGAGTTGAGCCCTTACTCCCGAGAGGATGACTGATGGAGCCATTGCAGGGAGGAGGCTTAGCAGGCAGCTGGGGAAACCAGGTCCACGTCTGCCATCCACAGCGTCATCAGTGAGTGCTCTGCCACTTTTCACCTCTGTGAAGTTAACACGTCGTCCTCCTTGGGGCATTTTTGGAAATAAATGAAACATTTTGTGAAGACGTTAAAGCATAGACTCTTTCTCTTGTACTCTCTTGAGTACTCCCTTGGCTCTCCTGAGCTTTAGTGTTTTTTTCTATATTGTAGAGGAATCGACACAGTTAAATTCTGAACTCTCCTTCCAAGCGCGTTGTTGGGGGTTAGATAGGAGAATATGTAGGGGAAGCCAAGGCCCCTTTTTGTGTGATCCGCACAGATGCTTCTGAGCAGAGTATTGTTCCGTTACCTCTTTTTTAAAATGAGGCGGGGTCTGGCTCTGTAGCACAGGCTGACCTTGAACTCCTGACAATCGTGTCTTGGCTTCTCAAGCACTGAGGTTACAGGTATGTGTCACCATGCCTGGCTCTGAATAAGATTTTAAAAGATTCTATTCTTAGAAGATTCTATTTAGTTTTTTCATTTTCAAAAAAAATTTTTCTTTTAATTAAAAGTTTCAAACAATTGTCCCCAAGGAGATATCTCTCCCTGAGTGGATGTCCACGATGGCAGACACGTGGACTTGTATTCTCAGTGGCAGGTAGCCGCAACGCCTCCTGACTTGTTTTCCTTCTCTCTCACAGCAGTGCAGGGGACAGGATGAGTGTGGGCATCCTGGACATTTTTGGCTTTGAGGATTTCCAGAGGAATTCCTTTGAACAGCTCTGCATAAACATCGCCAACGAGCAGGTCCAATACTACTTCAATCAGCACGTGTTTGCTCTTGAACAGGTAGCAGTTGACTCCGAAGCTAAGACTAGTGGGGCGGAGGGGAGAGAGAGGAGATTGGGGGAGACTGCCAGGCTGCCCACAATTTGAGGCAAAAACCTGGTTAGTCAGGCTGTCAGGTAAAAGACTACAGAAAAACCACTGGCAAGACAGTCCTGTCAGAATAAACAGTCTAAAGTTAGTCTGTAAGAAAAAAGGCCCAGATTTCTGTGGAAACGTATATTAAGTGGAGCTGGTGGCAGACCACACATTTAACTCTTCCTCCAAAATTCTTCCATTTATATTGTTGAATATGTTTCATTCTCTTCTGTTTGGGCTAAAAAAAACGTCTATAATAGTATCCAAAAAGACACAGGGTGACCCTGAGTCCAAGACACGGATCCTAGGAGCCCATACCCACCACCACCATCTTCCATTGTCTCTGTACCCTGTTCCCCAGTAATGGAGGGGTGTCTCCAGGGAGCAGGAAGGTATGTTCTTGAATTTCTACACATGCATGTCTACTCCCCCACCCAGCTCAATAGTGAATTTGACAATCTGAGAAGCTAGTGGCCCCAAGATGCCAGGGCCTCCCTCCTGCAGCATTAACCTTAGCAATATTCTATTTCATGAGAAAGTAACAGGGAACAGAACCACCTGGGCTAGCCCTGGGGGTGCCTCAGACAGCTTCCTGCATGGGGCGGGTGGGGGGTGGGGTTGGGCAGACTGTACTGTGAGTAGGTAAACATAAAGACAGTGAGGAAGCCGGGCGTGGTGGCGCACGCCTTTCATCCCGGCACTTGGGAGGCAGAGGCAGGTGAATCACTGTGAGTTCGAGGCCAGTTTGGTCTACAAAGCGAGTCCAGGACAACCAAGGCTACACAGAGAAACCCTGTCTCGAAAAACGAAAACCAACCAAACAACCAACCCCCCCCCCCCCCCCCCCCCGCCAAAAAAAACAAAGACAGTAAGGAGATACACAAATTCTGAATATGTCTATGGAATCTGCATCACCTGCTCACCTTACACAATACATGACTTTAGGTCTCCCCACAGTCCTGCCGTTTCTCTCCCTAGGAAACATGGAATTGCCCAGTTCGCTGCTCCTAAATGCTTCTTTAACAGAGGAATGAAACCATTGAAGTCACCGAGATGGCATGAGTTTCCTCCATGAGTTTCTAAGTGATGCGTTTCCTACTCGGAGGCTGAGGGGTAGCTTTTGCTGTCCTATAATAGGCTGCGTTTTAAGTCATACCCAAGCGCGCAGCTTCAAGGCTGTAATAACATAGGTTCCTTTTGTTCCATGCCCCACACATACCCAGTAACTCACAAGACCCAAATAGGCCCCAGAAAGTCTAGGCTGAAATGCCCTGGCCAGTTTCAGGCCAAAGAGTCACAGTCTGTTCCCTTCCAGATGGAGTACAAGAGTGAAGGCATCGAAGCCATCCTTGTTCAGTATGAAGACAACCGCCCACTCCTGGACATGTTCCTCCAAAAGCCCCTGGGCCTTCTTGCACTTTTGGATGAGGAAAGTCGTTTTCCCCAAGCAACAGACCAGACTTTGGTTGGTAAGTACCTTTCAGGAAAAAGGCAGATGTGCTGAGAGGCATTAGGTTGACATGTTTTAAGTTTTGTTTTATTTTATTTTTAAAGATTTATTTCTTATCTGTACAGTATTCTGCCCGCATGTGTGCCTGCATGCCATAAGAGGGCACCAGATCTCATTATAGATGGTTGTGAACCACAATATGGTGGCTGGGAATTGAACTCAGGGACTTTGGAAGAACAGACAGTGCTCTTAACCTCTGAGCCCTCTCTCCTCTCTCCAGTTCGTGTTTTAAGTTTTAAGAAGGAGTTTATCTGTCTTCTGACACTTAGTGAGTTGTAACAGTACAGACCTTGGGGGTCTGGAAAGATGGCTCAGAGGTTAAGAAAACTTGCTGTTCTTGCTGACAAGGTTCAGTTTCCGTCACTCATATTGGGCAGCTTACAGTACCTTTAACGCCACTCGCAGAGGTTCCAACACTGTCTTCTGGCCTCCTCTGGCGTCTAGGTGCATACAGTGCACAAATAAGCAGGAACACACACACACACACACACACACACACACACACACACACACACACACACAAATACAAATTTAAATGTAAAAACTTAAAAATTGTTTTTTAAAAATGAATTGCAGTGTCCTGGTAGAATCTGTGGCTTAAATCTATCATCACCCCAAGCCCTGCCCATCCTCCTATTTCTACCATCATAAACAATATAATTTCCTTATGCTTGTATTAGCTCATCTTTCCTCTCAGTTCTCATAATCAGGACTCCCCACGCTCCCTTTCACACTTTATCTTAGCCCAAAGGCTCAGAAGTGGCCCTTCATAGTCTCTCCGCAAACTTGTGTCATGGCTTCACCAGGACTCCTGTCTACCTCTAGTCCCAGGTAGCACAGGGTCCCTGTCTTCCCAGACTCACAGTCACCCTCTTCTGTAGACATTTCTGCTGCTTTAGCCTTTTAAAACCACCTTTTCTCAGGTTACTACTATTTTCCAGGTAGAGATATGCACCTCTTCCTGCCATCATCTAAAGTTCTCTACTTTTCATCTATCTACTTATCTATCTATCTATCTATCTATCTATCTATCTATCTATCCATCCATCCATCCTATCTCATCGTGTGTGGGAGGAGAAGTCAGGATAGTTTGTAGTCACTGTTCCTATTCCTCTACTGTGCTGAACTTGCCTCATCAGGCTAGTGCCTTCACCGGCTGACCCATCTTGCCAGCCCATATGCAAGTTCCCCATCTCTGCCCCCTTCCTGCTCTGCCCTCATCCCTTGTGAACTTTTTTAAAAAGGAATCTTCAGTTTAAATAAGCTTTGGTCCTTATCTATGCTGTGATACCTTAGAGGGCTTGGGGCCCCACTTCCTTGTCTGCCTTTAATACCTAGCACAGTTCCTCATGCTGAGCTCTCAGTCATGCCCACAATAATGCAAAGGTTGTTTGTAGGGGGAGTGAATAGAAAGTTGCAGGCTCTCTCCTCAGATGGAACTGGATGTATGGGAGACTCCCTTCAGGGTGTTGAAGTGTCAGCACTGGTGGATGTCTCTATCTAGACATTGCCTGGATGAAGTTAACCTGGGCTTATCTGCCCGGTTGGCCTATCTGTATGTTCTGGAGCTCCTTGGAAGGATCCCAGATTGTCCTGGGTGTCCATACTTAGAACTTTCTGAAGATGGGAGGGGAATGTGGCATCCTAACAGCTAAAGGAAGATAAGATGTGACAAGTCCATCCCAGCAGGGCTGCTTGGGGCTGGTCTGAAAGCCCTTATTCTGTGTGTCTGGCTAGAGGAGCAGACTTTTGTCTGAAAAAGCAAACAAGTCCCATTGTTTCTCTCCAACATGAAAATCCATATAAGTAAATTTTAAAATATTTAATATTCATACATGCATAGGGCATGTTTGGATCTTCCCCTATTCCTCCCCCCTCCCCCAATTCTCCCGTTATTCCCCTCTTTCCCTTTTCAACATCATGTGTGTGAGCAACTCCCTCCTCTCTAATACTCTCTGAGTCCATGTAGCTCTCTATATATGCATGAGTGTGGGGCCATCTCTTGGACCATAGATAACCTCTCAGGGCCTGCACCCCTGAAGAAAACTGGCTCTTCCTCCCCCCTAGCAGCTGTCGATTGCCAACAGCTCCTCAGCTAGAAATGGGACTTCATAGGCCCCTTCCTCAGGTTTAGATTTTTGGGTTGGTTTGATCTTGTACAGGTCTTGTGAACTGTGGCAAAGACATAGTCGTAGATTGCATGTCGGAGCCATTGTGAGTTCACGTGTGCAACTGTGTGTCATGCACTGGCACTGTCATGTACAGCAAACACTGTTTCACTACAGACATCTACTCCCTATAACTCTTTCTACCTCATCTTCTAGGATGATCCCTGAGCCTTGAAGTGTGTGTGTGTGTGTGTGTGTGTGTGTGAGAGAGAGAGAGAGAGAAGGGGGGGGTCCCATTTAGGAATGAGCACCCCAATCTCTTCTCTGTACACAGATAAGTTTGAAGATAACCTACGGTGCAAATTCTTCTGGAGGCCCAAAGGAGTGGACCTTTGCTTCGGCATTCAACACTATGCTGGACCGGTGAGCGGGGCAGGAGCTATGGGACCTAAGAGTCACAAAGTACCTGTGTCCCCCTGTGGGGATGCTCATGAAACCCCTTGCAGGCTGCACTCTCCTTTGATTCTAAGCACAATCCCCAAGGGTCCTCAGTGGTGACGTTTATAGATTTGGTGGCCTGTGGAGCTGCCACCTGCTTCCTGCCCTGAAGGCTGGCCCAGAACTGACAGCTCTGCTGACAGGGTCATACCACAGCCTTTGCAGGGTCTTATGGTAAATGTCCACATTCTGAAGCCATTTGGAGCGTAGGTGACATGGGAAGGTTGGCAATACAGTGGGGCTCTTTTGTAGCACTTTCAACATGACTATGTGCCACTAGACATGTGTAGTGAAAGGACACAGTATCATTCCTCCAGATGGCAAGCTGTCACCACGTGAACCGGAACTGCCATTTTTCATGTATCATGCTTCAACTCAAGTTCCTGACTGACTCAAGAAATTGTCCAGTGCCAAAGCCAACAGCTCATTGCTGTGTTCCTCCAGCGAAACCAACTAAATTGTGACCAGTTCTTATGAGGTTTATTGAGCCTTAGATCCAGAAAATGGGTGCGGTTCAGTGAAAGACATTTGGGATTATCCTGTTGATGGATGATATATCCAAATTATCTTCCATATTTATATCCTCAGTTGAAAGTAAATTTACCTTCCGTATCCTCTATGTCTCTCTTTCTTGTCCTCTTCTTGTCACTGCTCTTCTCATCTTGTCCATATATACTCTGTACCCCTTTCTCTTTTTTCCCCTCCTTTCTAGGATCCTTTCCTCTCTGGTTTGTGAATTCTTTGCTGAACTTATGTACTGCTTATCTTAGTTAGGGTTACTAATCCATGAAGAGGAACCATGACCAAACCATTAAAAAAAAAAAAAAACTTTTAATTGGATTTCTTACAGTTTCAGAGGGGGAAGCATGGTAGCGAGGGAGGGGGGGCTGGCATGGGCTTTTGAAACCTCAGAGCCCACCCCAATGATGCATCTACTCCAACAAGGCCACACCCCCAATCCTTTCTAAACAGTTCCACCAGACTGGGACCCAAACATTCAAGTCTACGAGACTATGTGGGGCATGTCGTTCAAACCACCACTCCTTTCCAGGGATTTGCAGATAGCCCTTAAGACACCTCTAAGGTGGATTCCTTTGTTGCTGAGAACCAAGAACCACTTTGAGTGACCACTGCGACTCCCTGAGTGCTTTGAGAGGCAGTGAGGGCATGGTGGCCATGGGCTAAGAGTCCATCTGCCCTAGCATGATGGCTGCCTGACCTCAGTCAGCCCCTCATTAAGCTCCTGCTTGCCTGCCAGTAGAATGGGGATGGATGTTTCACACATGATGAACTCTTGGTATTTTAACAGTTTTTCTAATGTGTTATATCTTCAAAAAGATCCTTTTCTTCAAAGATAGTGGGATGAGAAGCTAAGACAAATTGACCTGTCAGAAGTACAACTTCTCTCTTTCCCCTGGTCCTCTGTAGTCAAAAGGCTGAGCGTAACAGGATGAGTTTATATCTAGTATGGGACAACAACTACCCAGACAACCTGCCAGTGTCCCTTGCCGTAGTCAGTTGCCTTTAGTCACCTTGCATACTTTACTGTCTCTTTTCTAGGTATCATACGACGCTTCTGGGTTTCTTGAGAAAAACAGAGACACTCTCCCTGCCGATGTGATTGTAGTCCTTAGGACATCTGAGAACAAACTTCTTCAACAACTGTTCTCGATCCCTTTGACCAAAACAGGTACCTGAGAACCCCCAAAAGCCCCAGTCTGACGCCTGTATCAGCCAATGTTGCCTGTATCAGCCAATGTCGCCTATATGAGCCAATGTGGTGTCTTTCAGTCAGTGTCTAAATACTGTCATGTGCACACTGCCAACATCAAGCGCCCCCCCCCCCCCTTTAAAAGACTTGTTTCACTTTATGTGTCTGAGTGTTATGCCTACGGGCATTCCTGGTGTCCACAGAGGTTGTAAGAGCCTATCAGATCCCATAGAACTAGAGTTAAGGATGGCTATGGATGGTTATGAGCTGCGGTTTGGGTACTGGAAACCAAACCTGAGTCCTCAGCAAGAGCAGCAAGTGCTCTTAACAGTTGAGCCATCTATTCAGGCCAACACTGAATCTCTTTAACCAGGGTCAGGGTTCTAAGTTCCAGAAAAGAACATGACTTTTTAAAAAAATTAACTCCTGAGAAAAATTGTATACACACACACACACACACACACACACACACACACACACACACACACACACACTCCACATCAGCTCTTAGACTTCTCACTTTCTCTCCTTTTTTTAAACTCTTTTCTTAATTAAACTGTATATTATCATTAATCCACACTAAGCATCTAGGCTAGACATGGTTTACCTGGAATTATTGAGATGATCTTTTCTATACATGTAAGATCCCAAGTAAAGAGGGTGTGGCACATCAGAGATCTTCTGATCATAAGCCCCTCAGAGATTACCTGGTCCAGTTCCCACCCGGAACCCAATGTCTACTCCGGCATTTCCCTAAACAACCTGGAACATTCCCTGGCTTCGCTTCCTGACAGTCAGCTTGAGATGTCGTTCTGTGGGCCCCCATGCTAGAAAGCAGTAAGCTAGGGCCCCACTTGGGAGTTCCCAGCTCTTTTCTGTCTTGCCAAATGGATTCTCGCTGGGCCAAGCTCCTTTGATGTACCTGGATCCAGCTGCCTCCATCTGGGCAGCCAAATCGGTCCTATTCTCCCAGCTCTATGCTCAAGCGCTTTGTATTTTTGAGGCCGTCTGGATACAGCTGTGTGTGTGCTTTTATGAATGAGCAGGAGAGCCTTTTTTAAAAAATCAGTCCTTCTTTCTTTTTCCTAAAATCATTGGCACCATGTCTCTCACCTGTGTCCTCTGCAAGTCAGAATGGATTTGTCACTGTGTCTAATTTATAGCTGAGCACATATCATGCAGAGCAATAAAAATCGTGCGTTATGGGAGAAGGAAAAGCTAGTCTATAGCCTGCGCTTCATCTTAACGTGCTGAGGTAACTTAACTTCCTTCAGTCTTGCCCCTGTGGTACCCAGCAAAAGTCTGCTACCAGCTTCCTCTATGTACACTTCTTGGCTGCAGCCAGGATTAACCCATTCAGAGCCCTGGGATCCCAAGGGCAGATGTGGGCAGAGCTGGGTGGTGTCTCCCCACGGGTGTTCCAACTCCTCTGCAGCTGGTTTCTGGACAGAAGCAGAGATGATGTTGGTATTAACAGAGCTAACAGTCTCTGAAATAAAAATCTATCTGGAGGACTCTTCAGCTGGCACTCCCACTGTCCCAGAAACATGAATAAAGACTTGTCAAATCTGTTCACAACTTTAGAATTTATCCTTTTCAACCTGTAGCAAAAGAAAAGCAAGCTCGCAGCCCTGAGCACTGGGTGGCTCTACGCAGAAAGCAAGGCTCTGCAGTGAGCCTTTGCTGGAGGCACCCAGAGGCAGGAAGGAAACAGCGTTTTTTGTCTTCCAGAAAGCTTATTACTTTTTTCTAAATTTTACCTGGAAATGGAACCCCACATCACCTAGGAGTAACAAAAGTGGGAGAGAGAGAGAGAGAGGGAGAGAGAGGGAGGGAGAGAGAGAGAGAGAGAGAGAGAGAGAGAGAGAGAGAACACAAAGGTAATATTCTATCAAGCTTCTTGTAATTTTGAGGTATGTACTATGTTACTAAATTTTTTAATTTAGTAACATCTCTTCATATTCCGAATAATATTAAGAGGCCACACATAAACATCAGAACTAACAGGCAAGAGTCTGTTTCTTTGTTTGTTGCTTTCTGGACTTATTCATGCAAAAATGCATTCAGTTAACAGACAGGAAACGTCCCCTGGTAGCCTGGTTCCTACTGAGACAGCAGAGTTAGTACTGTGTGTTAGTAGAGAAACTAGAACTTTCTCGTGCCTTCACTTTCGATCTGGAACTGCATCCCAACTCATTACCTTATAAATGATAATCATCCTCAGGGGAACCAAATTCCATTCCCAGCCCCAATGTGGTGGCTCAGAACTGTCCCAGGAGATCTAATAGCCTCTTTTGACCTCCATGGGCACCAGGCACACGCATAGTACATATACATACATGCAGGCAAAGCACCCGTCCATATAAAAAAAATAAGTAAATCTTTTAAATACATAGCAACAAACATACAAGTGGCATCCTAGAAGATACTGGCCGTGCTCTGGTATTCTGGCTTCTTATCCCAGTGGTGGGTACCTGGACACTTGCTTCATAACAGTCACTATGCTATGAATTTATGCTTTGCACATTTTTCCATGGACATTCAATTTCATAGTAATATGGGCTTTTGCCAAAAGCTAAGGAAAGCCCCTTAAAATTCAAAGGAAAACTTTAATTTCATTATCAAAGAATTCCTTCCAGCTAAGTTCAGGTTTCCTGGGAGCTAGACTGATACTGTCCTTTGCTTCCAAAGTCAGGCATAAGAGCACCCCAGGCTGGCTTTCTTGCCCTTTCAAGGGAGCCTCTTCCCTGGGTGGCCAGGCAGGTGGCACTCCCTTCATAAGTGGACATAGAAAAGATGTATTGGCTTAGTTTTTTACTAAGGTTGAAAAGATTAATACCTGACTCTGTGTATAGCTATGTTAGCTTTCCATAACTATAACAAATACCAGAGATAACCAACTCAAAGAAAAGATTTGTTTGTTTGTTTATTCTCACAGTGTTGAGGTTTCAGTGCATGATCAGTTGGCACGACTTGGGTAGCACATTATAGCAGGAATTCCTGGTGGAGCAAAAGTGCCTTTGTCTTGACAGAAAGAAAGAAAGAAAGAAAGAAAGAAAGAAAGAAAGAAAGAAAGAAAGAAAGAAAAAAGACCAAGTTTCTATCACTCCCTTTAGGGAGACACCTACAGGGATCTGAAGACCACTCACTAGTTCTTGCCTCTTAAAGGCTGCACCTGCCTATAGCACTGAGGCTGGAGGCCATGCTGTGACACATGGATCTTTTGGAGACACTCCACATCCAAGCTACCGCAGGAACCGTGGTGTGAAATCAGAGGTGGTAACCATGCAACATTTCCCCGCTGCCTCCTTCAACTTTCTGGTCCACACTGACCACTAAAGAGACCGAACATGCAGAGTGAAACTGTGAAGCCTGGGGTGGCCAGGGGACAGCCTTGCTCCTGTGACATCTGGTGGGAAAGATGCCTGTGCTGAGGGATGCTCTCACTCCAAGATTCCCAGTCACCACTGGGTAAGCAGAGGCAGCCATAGTCAGCGTGGGTTCTCCCCCTTTGGGTGTGCTGACGTGGCCATGCTTTTGCTTGCAGCTGCACTAGTTTCAGGCATGGTAATATCTCCTTTATAATTCTTTTTATTGACTAGAAGCTCTGCGGTGGGTTTATGGGCAAAACTTTGACATGGCAGCAGAAATACAGTCTACCCTTTCAGCTGGGACTCCTCAAACAGAATGATCCAGGCAGAAGAATGTTAAAAGGAAAGCTATTCAAACACAGCGTCTGGGCACACTTTCCTGTTTGGAAAATGTCCTGTCGTTTACTAGAAAACTGGAGAAAGGTGCAAAAGGCTTGGGGAAGGGAGGAGACGAGGTTTAAGAAGAACCCGAAAGACTCATCTCTACATTTGAGTTAAGAACGTGAAAGAAACCAGAAGGAAAACCAAGTAAATGAGAGAGAACGCTCTGTAACCTCAAAGGCAAGGCTCGTTTCAGACCCCAGAGAGGATTTCTGCCTCCACTACCTTCTGCCTGAGGTTGTGCGCTTCTTTCCTTGGACTTGGAGTTGTAGTTAAAAGAACGCTCGCTCTCGCTCTCTCTCTGCTTCCATTTGTTGCCTTTTCTATTTGGGGTGGGGGCGAGCAGTGTCTCCCACCTTATTAAGGCATATTTATACTATACGGCACTGCTCAATTCTACAAGTTGGTAGAATCCTGCTTCTGTAACTCTCACATTGAATGGCACTAAGCCCTGCAGAGGGCACCAGTGGGTCACCCTCTCTCATGGTTTCCATCTCTCCTTCTAGCTGGCTCCTCTGCTCTGACAGTAAGCAGACAGGTCTGGAGGAGAACCAGAACAAAGTGACAGAGTCTCCAGGCCACACACAGCACAATGCCTGGTTCTTCCGGAAAGGGAGGCCCAGGTGACTTTTGCCCCGTTGGAGGTCCCTGGAGAGCGAGCTCCTTGTCACACAGAGGAGACTCTCTTCTTCCTGTGTAACCTGAGAGTGGTGTGTACCTCAAGTCAACAGATAATCACTTAGCTAACAAAAACACCAAGATCTGGTTCCATGCATAAGGACTTTCTAGAAGGAATAGAAGAAAGTTCCAGCCAGAAAAGTCAGAGACAAGTAGTGCTGTAGTACTAATGTTTAAAAAAATATGTATATATATATGTATGTATATATATACCGTGAATCACAGTAGGGAAGAGACGGTTGTGCGTTAAAATGGAAAAGGATGTCTTTGACTGAAGGACGGTTTCTCAGTTTTTAAATTTTTTTTCCAATAAGAATGTAGAGAAAAATCAGACAGTCCGAGAAGGAAGATGTATCCATCCTTAGGCCAGAGGCCGCAGATGTTAAGTGGTGTGTGTGTGTGCGTCTCTGTGTGTGTGTGTGTGTGTGTGTGTGTCTGTGTGTATGTATCTCTGTGTGTCTGTGTGTGTCTGTGTCTGTGTCTATGGGTGACTAACTGAACAGGACACGGAGGGAAGGACGGCTTCAAAACAGAGAGATGGCGTGAGGAGCGAGAAAGACGGAAAAGGCACTGCAAGCCACTCAGCAAGGCGGACTCGAGATGCTGGTTTGACTTTCTGGAGGCAGAACAGCTTCAGGATGAGAAGGGCATGATGGACAGGCCGATTGGAGGCAGCATTTCATTCATACTGTCGCACACAGGCTCACGTCAACTCAACGCACTGTAGCAGCCAGTAACGGAGAGGCAAGGCTATCTAGCTGGCAGGCCTCACGTTCTCCTGGAACATATAGCTAGGAAGCCATCCTTAGGGATGGCTCACATAGCAGATGGGTGCTCATAGACAGGTATGTGCGCGGGTCTTCTGACAGGTGGAAATGTGGGCTGTTCTGTCACTGATGAAGACTCATGTGACGGTTCCTGATGTCACACAGTAGAGAAGCTGAAGGCAGGGAAACACCTCCCCCAAAGCTGTCTTGTTGATGATCAGACTCACCAGAGAAAGGTCACTGAGGAAGACGAAGGATCAAGTAAGGCAGTGGCTGCTAGTCAGGAGATTCTTCCAGCACCAGCCTCGGGTACGTGGCATCCTGTGTCAGGACAAGGGGACTGTCAGAGTCAGTCAACTAGGACTAACAGAAATAGTAAATGTTGTTGGACGAATCCCTCATCTCCCAATGGACAATTTGAGCTATGCAGTTAAGCGCTTTGGTCTACCTAGCACTGCCACTCCGCCTTGTGATCAGGCTGTGTGCCTCTGTGCCTCAGCAGAGCTGCCTGAGACCTGAGATAGAGCTTTCTGTTGTGTGTATACGCAGAGCACATACATACCCAGTACTACAAAGTTACTTAGCAGATCTCACTCTCTGGAAACGACTTCTGCTCCCCACTCCAAGCCTTCCACCATAACTTGCTTCCTCCAACCACCCCTGCCTCCTAGTTTATTCTTGAAAATTCAATGCCAGCTTCCCTCCCTCGGGGGAATTCTGGGTTGGCCCCTCTGGAATGTGAGTTGCTGGAGACAATGGAAGGATGGTGGTTCTTCCCAGCTGCTGGAGAGGAGCTGGCTTAATGAGGCTCTGTGCAGTCCTGGGTGGGGGTGGGGGGATGGGGGGCCTGGCAGTGGAGGGAGCCTGGGTATTTGTGAATGGCATTTCCTGGTAGTCCTGAAAGCACACCAGAATGGTGGATGGTCTGTGATTTACTCTGCTGGCAGCCAGCCTGCCAGAGCCTGGGGTTTCTTTTAATAAACTGAACTTCAGAAGGAACTCCACTCAGAACCCCATATTCCCAGTCTAGAGACAAGTGTGAGGCCTCTAGCACTCACTGGGAGGGCAGCTGTGACTATACTCCCCCTGGCATCTGAAAGTGATTTGGGAGCCTCCCAGGGAGGAGGGCAGCATGGGGTCTTCCCCTGGAGGCCCAGGACAGATGGTGCCATGCAGTACCAGAACACAGGAGCAAGTGTCCTGGAACTTGGCCTAGGGCTCCTCAGGGCTGGGTGGACATGGGCACCCACCCCAGATCACTACTCAGGGTCCCTGTGGCCTGGAGCTTCAGAGGCTTGTGAGTTCCCCAGGGGCTCCAGGCTCCATGGGTTGGCACAGGTGGAGAAGGAAGAAGTGGCCATAGCCACAGGAGGAATCCCACTCTCTCCTGGCTCTTTCTCTGCTTGTTAACGGCTTTCAGTCCTTGTCCATGAGGATCTGGTGTTCATTAGACTCCACAAGGCCAAGTGTGCAGTGCGGTAGAGTGAAGGAAGCCACCCTTGAAATTCTCCATGCTCCCCCACATTCTCAATGCTCCCCCATGTTCTCCATGCTCCCCCCACATTCTCCATGCTCCCCCACCCTCTCCACCGTCCTCCACCTTCTCAATGCTCCCCCATGGGCGGTCCATGCGCCCGCACACCTGCGCGAAGCCACCATGACCGGCGCGAGGCGCCCCCCACCGGCGCCACCACGCCCCCAACCGCGCCACACGCCCCCACCGGCGCCACACGGCCCCCCAAGCGCCCACACGCCCCCACCTGGCCGCACACGCCCCCACCGGCGCCCACGCGTCCCCCACCGGCGCCACACGCCCCCACCAGGCGCCACACGCCCCACCGGCGCCCACAACGCCCCAACCGTGCGCCACACTGCCCCCACCGGCTTTCCACGTCCCCCGCACCGGCGCCACCGGGCCGCCACCGGCGCCCACACGCCCCCACCCGGGGCCACACGCCCCCACCGGCGCCACGGCGCCCAACCGGCGCCACACGCCGCCAACCGGCGCCACACGCCCCACCGGGGCACACGCCCCCCACCTGCGCCAGGCGCCCCCACCGGCGCCACGCGCCGCACCGGCGCCACACGCCCCCACCGGCCCCACACGCCCGCCCACCGGCGCCACACGCCCCCACGGGCGCCAGGCGCGCGCCCACCGGCCCACGAGCCCCCCACCGTCGCCACACGCCCGCCACCGGCGCCACACGCCCCACCGGCCCTCACACGCCCCCACCGCCCCACACTCCCGCCCACCGGCGCCACACGCCCCCCGGCGCCACACGCCCCCACCGGCCCCCACGCCCGCCCACCGGCGCCACACGCCCGCCCACCGGCGCCACACGCCCCCCCACCGGCGTCACACGCCCCCACCGGCCCCACACGCCCGCCCACAGGGCCACACGCCCGCCCACCGGCGCCACACGCCCCTCTCGCCACACGCCCCCACCGCGCCACACGCCCCCCCACCGCTCCACACGCCCGCCCACCGGCGCCACACGCCCCCACCCTTGCCCACGCCCCCCCCCCGCGCCACGCGCCCCCCACCGCGCCACAGCCGCCACCTGCGCCACACCCCCCACCGGGTCCACACGCCCCACCGGCGCCACTCCCCCACCCGCTCCACGCGCTCCACTCTCGCCACACCCCCCACTCCCCACACCCTCCCACCTTCCCACACCCCCCCACTCGCCAGGCGCTCCCACCGCGCCACGCCCCCCACCGTCCACACTCCCTCCCACCTCCACACGCCCCACCCCCACACTCCCCCACCCCCACACTCCCTCCCACCGCTCCACACCCCCCCTTCCCACACCCCCACCCCCACACTCCCTCCCACTCTCCACACCCCCCCCCACCTTCTCCACTCTCCTCCACCTTCTCCACACTCCCCCACCTTCCCCACACTCCCTCCCACCTTCTCCACACTCCCCCCACCTTCTCCACACTCCCCCACCTTCTCCACACTCCCCCCACCTTCTCCACACTCCCTCCCACCTTCTCCATGGTCCCCCCTTCTCCACACTCCCCCTTCTCCACCTCCCCCACCTTCTCCACCCTCCCCCCTTCTCCATGCTCCTCTACCTTCTCCATGGTCCCCCCTTCTCCACACTCCCCCTTCTCCACCCTCCCCCACCTTCTCCACACTCACCCCCTTCTCCACACTCCCCCACCTTCTCCACACTCCCCTTTCTCCACCTCCCCCCTTCTCCACCCTCCCCCCTTCTCCACTCTCCCCCCCTTCTCCACCCTCCCCCCTTCTCCACCCTCCCCCCTTCTCCACCCTTCCCCTTCTCCACTCTCCCCCACCTTCTCCACCCTCCCCCCTTCTCCACGCTCCCCCACCTTCTTCACACTTCCCACCTCCATGCCTTTAGGTCTTGATTTCTCTTCTCCAATCAGATGTAGCAGTTTCAATGTTTCTTTCCTCTTAACACTGTAACATGTTTCTCGCACCCCATCAGTGAGGCTTGGAAGGCAGCCAGCTAGCTGAGGACCCCCCCCCCCTGCACTGGGATCTGGCTGCAGCATCCACATGTGCTGAGGGGCTTTGCACCCAGAAAGGCTTCAGTGAGAAGCCACCCCCCCAATTTCTATCCCAAGCGCCAACTTGAGTCCCAGGGATTTGAAATGTCTGCTAGCTTCATCTAGAGAAGAGACATGTAAAACTAATTTCAATAGTGTATTTAAAGTCATAGATGAAAAATATTATTTAACATGTAAGCAGCATAAATTGAGACTTTTTACCTTTGGTACTGTCTTCAAACATCTTAGGGCAAATCAGCTACATTTTACATGCTCAGTAGCCGCTATGTGGCTGATGTGCTGGGGAAATCATTGCCCAGCCACAGAAGTGCCTCAAATTTGCTCTCAGAGAGAAGTGCAGACATGTCAAGACGACAGTGGTCCTCTTCGAGAAAATGCCAGGTGACAGGCCAGAATGCTGCTGTTGATTCTTTTCTTTTAAATTTTAGTCATTTTAAAAATTATGTGTGTTTGAGAAAGATAGAACCACCATGTGTGTGCAGGTCCCTCTGGAGGTCAGAGAGAGGGTGTCAAGTCCCCTGGGGCTGGAGTTACAGGTGGTTGAGTTGCACCTGTGGTGCTGGGAGCTAAACTCTAAAAGACCAGCAAGTATTCTTAACCACTGAGTCATCTCTCCAGACCCCTGTTTCATTTGTTTATCGAATATATAGATTTTAATGTATGGACTTCCAATCATTTCCCAATATTAAAGAAAAATTATTGTTCAAGTTCCGTAGAGTTCCAGAAAAGTGTACCACTTTTGTGGCTCTCGTCACATATAGACATGTCTAGAATAGACGTGTCAATAGGACACGGTACTTCTCAAAGCTTCATGAAATGAAGGAATTGTCAGGTCTGAAGGAATTCAAGATAATGGAAGGATGTGTGTGTGTGTGTGTGTGTGTGTGTGTGTGCATGTATGTTCTCTGTGTATACAGTACATATCTATCTGCATGTGCTGGTATAGATGCATGCGTGCCCATGTATGTGGAAGCCAGAGGTCAACACAGAGCATCTTAATGTCACTCTCTTCCTCACCTTTGTTTTTGTTTGTTTGTTTGTTTTTGTTTTGTTTGAGACAGGCTTTCTCTGTGTAGCCTTGCTGTTCTGGAACTCACTTTGAAGACCAGGCTTGCCTGGAACTCACAGAGATCCCCTGCCTCCTGAGTGTATGCTTCTACCTTATGTTTTTGAGACAGTGTCTCTCACTGACCCTGGAGCTTACCACCAGTTCATATAGAATGGCCACTTAGGAAGCTGCAGGAACTTTCCCGGACATCCCAGCTCTCCGGTGTTGGTGTTACAGGCATATGCTGGCTCACTGGTCCAAGTGAGAGATTTTCACCATCAAACACTGCGGAGAATATTGATTATGAAAGCCTAAAAGCATCTTTACTACAGAAATTCCTAGATGGATCTTATGTAGAAGCAGCCCAGGCAGCTGTAAGATAATTTTATGTGAAAACAACTGAAGGGTAGAAACTCCGTGGGCCTCACTGAGACACTGCAGACCCCAGACATTTCTTCCTTGTCTTCTTCACTAGGACTCTCTTCCAGCAGGAGGCAGAAATCCATCTTCCAAAGTTTCCGGTGTTCCTAGTTCTACAGAGGTCCTGAATGCTACTGCATCCTAAGAGAGAAGAAAATAAAAACCTAAAACAAAGCCATGTGGTGGCAGTGGCAGCTGCGGCGCACGCCTTTAATCCCAGCAATTGGGGAGGCAGACAAGCAGATCTTTGTGAGTTCGAGGCCAGCCTGTTCTACAGAACTCGATCTAGGACAACCAGGCCTACAGAGAAACCCTGTCTTGAAAAAAACAAAACAAATCAATAACAACAACAACAACAAAACCTAAAGCAAGTATTAATAATGAGTTAAAAAGGCTTCTGCTACTAGGAAAGTTAGTGTTTGCTGTAAGTCAGCTTTGCCACCGTCCCGCCCCCATGTGACTATTTCCTGCATTGCTCTGAAGTCTGTTGGGAAAGCACCTTTTGTGTTTGAGTGTGAGTTCAGTCTAGGGCCATTTTGATTTATTTATTTAATGATCTTGTCAAGTGTAGCAAATATAGCAGCTTTGATTCTTAAAATATGAAAAAATTCCTCCTCTCTCTGCCAGTATTCTTATTCATAGAAAAGAAAAATGTTCCTGTTTAAGATGAAAGAATCTTCTCTTTTATTTTTCTATTTATTTCACATTTCAATAGCTCATACTGGAGGAAAAGGTCCCACAGCCCTTACAGTTTATTAATTTATTCCACTATAAAATATCTTTATAGTGTAGTTTTCAGTTCACTCTTGGCCCACCTTCCTAAGAGCTCACCTTGGGCCCCTATAGAAAGAAAACTATAAACTAGAAAAAAAGCCATATAATATTATAATCTTATTGTATTACAGCCTTAACCTCTCTACTTAGATAGGACATGGATCAAAACGTCACACTCCACCCACCCCTCAGGAATTTGGGTCATGTTCATAGAATTCTTCAGAACCTAAAACCATCTTCTAACAGTCTGGTCCATATGTTAGATGCATATAAAGTTAATCATTTTGCTCTGGTGCCAGTGTGTGCAAAGGAAAGCTGTAAACCCCAGCTGTGCGGAGTAACAATTATGAACTTTACTGGCTTGCATGTGTGAGACATCCGTAAATGAAATTAAGTGTTGCTTAACTGAACTCAAGGGTAGGAGGTTGGGAGAGAGGACCGCTGAGATTTTATCAAGATCCAATATAAGTACAGTGGGTTCCATCCTTCGAACTCCACAGGGGTAGATCAAATTATAAGGAAACCAGATGAACTGGCTTCCAGTTGATGCGGTTTGGCTTAACCAAGCCAACTGACTTCTGGGTAATCATTGGAATCTCTATTTGGCTGATCTGATTTAGTTTGTAAGTGCCCCCACCCAAAATTCAGATCATATCCGGGGTGCGATCGGTTTCATGAACCTCATCGGTGGCTCAGTGGTTTGCCTATAATATTAAAATGCCTGAAACAACCACAGTGGAGCCAGACAGGGGTGGTGGCAGAGCTGTGGGGTAATTGGTGCTCAGTTCTCTGACCTTCAGCAAGAAGCGTTAGCACCCTTTGCCTCAGTTTCCTTCCTTTATGGGTTGATGAGATGGCTTATAGTGTTGTTGTACTAAGTAACTAATTTTAGGCCCTTAGCATAGTGTCTACCACACTGTAAATACTCAGTAAATATTAGTTAAGTGGGTAAGAATAATCCAGTTTCCACAGTTGTTCCTTTATTCTCCAGAAATTTTAAAGTACGGCAACAGCTAACACTATATAATTGATTAAAATGAAACGAGCTAATTGCGATGAAGCTATAGTATATAAATGCAGGCTTATTGGAGCAGTGTGGGACGGGGAGGGGGAGGGGGAGGGGGAGGGAGAGTGCGTGCTGGGGTGGAGAGGAAGGTGGGGAGAAGGCAAAGAGAGAGGTGGAAGGAGGAAAGAGGGGCCCCTTGGAACCAAAATGAATGGATTATCTAGTGAAGGGTCTCTGGGAGAGGGGAAGCCCCGCCCCTAGGTAGAGGGCGGGGCATGCCAGCCACGCCCTGCAGCAGGACCGAGCACTATACAATACTATACACCCTCTGTGTGCTGTTGATGGTTTATGCGTCTAGCTTTTAAAAGTTGTATCTTCAGAAGATAAACAGGGAAAGAACAAAGTAAGCTCTCAAACCTTAAATCCCCAATTTATTTACTTTTTATTTCCTAATTAATTGCCCAGCCCAACATTAATGAGGCTTTAGACAATCGAAAAAAGTTGGGTATTCCTAAAACTCTACTTAACTACAACCCTTCCTGTTAGCGTTTTCATTACTTCACACATTTCTTAAAATGTGTGATGAAGCCGCGATGAGCTGGTCACTGAACTGATTGACTTAGCCACATTTAGCTTCAGCTTGACCAACCAGAACCCCAGAGGTTTCACATGACTTCCATCAACCTCCCCTGTGCTGCCAACACCTGCACCTCCGTTGCAACGTCACCTCTATTAACTATAAACCAAGCAGGAGTGCTTCCTTCCCCAGGCGCAGTAAACATCTGTGCAGAGCTCTCTACATGATAAAAATCCAGGTAGTAAAAGCATTGCAAGTGGCTCAGGCCTTCTGAACAGGTGGCGAGTCTGAGGGAAACCCCAGGCAGTTGGACGCTGGGTCTCACACTGTTAACCACCAGGAAAGGATCTGAAGTATGAAATGAGCACGGCAGGGCCAGAGACCAGCAAAGAGCTCAAGACGCATGGAGGGAGCTGAGGGAGATGCGCTGAGGGCTCTGGGGACTTTGAGTGCCATGGAAATAAAACTCAGTGTCACACAATCCATCCATGTGTGCATTCACACATATTTATTGTTTGCTATGACATCGGCATATAGAGTGAAAACAGAATGAGTTTTAGTGCTTGCCCCAAGACGCCTAGAAGCCAAGGGGGGAAGTCAAAGGCTCCATGTTAATTAGCTGCCTGGGTAGTTCTCACTGTGCCCTCATTAAGGAACATCTTTCTGGCTTTGGTGACAGGATATCCAGCAATACTTAAACTAGAAATATTTTTCATTATTACTTATTCAAATACTACACCAACTGCAAAGTGGTTCATATCAATTGTTTATCTTCTCCTAACAATGACCACAGGAGAGCTAGGAAGACTGAATAAAGGATCTATGATATGGCAGTTTGCCAGGAGATAGTATTAGATGCACTTGGTGTCTTGGAGGTGGGTGCAAAAAGACAAGAAATGTTGCTCTGATGCACTAAGGTGTCTTCAGTGAACGATTTTTCCTTTAGTGTCTGCCATGGGTAGGGCAGTTTGCAATTCTTTTAAAAAAATGATTTATATATTTTTAAAAATGTTATGTGTGTTGGTGTTTTGCCTGCATATATGCCTGTATGAAGGTGCCAGATCTCCTGGAACTGGAGTTACAGATATCTGTGAGCTGCCAGATGTTCTGGAAGAACAGCCAGTGCTTTTAACCATTAAGCCATATCTCCAGCCCCAGTTTACAAGCCTTATACCAGATACTGAAAAAGATTTTCAAATTAATGAAGAAGAACGGAAATAAATACTTAGTGGTTGGTTTCAAAGAGCTTATGATATCTAAAAGAAATGGAATCATTTCTGCATTCCTAGAGGTTAATATTAATGTTAGGTAGCATATTTGCCTTGAACAGAAAGGACTCGAAGGTTCCTGACAATGCTTGTCGGGTAGGTTACCTCTGTTGCTTCTGTTCTCTATAGCAGCTTCCTCTTCCTCTTCTCCTCCTTCTTCCTCCTCCTCTTCTTCTTCCTCCTCTTCTTCTCCTTCCTCTTCCTCTTCAATCAGTAATTAATTTCATCCTAAGTTTATAGACATGAGAATAATGTGAACATTATTAAGTGGCAGGTCTCCCGTTACAAACTGTCTACATCAGAGAAGGCTTTGGTTTGGGTTTCTTTGAGCCCATGGTCTAGAGTTGTTAATTATGCAAAAATTCATCAAAATGTTGGACAATGAAAAGCCAATACAGGGACCAGAGAGATGGCTTGGTGGCTAAAAGCACTTGCTGAGGACCTGGGTTTGGTTCCCAGCACCTAAATGACTGCTCCCACCCTCCGTGGCTCCTATTTTAGGGGATCTGATGTCTTCTTCTGATCTGAGGACACCACCAGGCACGCATATGATGTATACGCACTCATGCAAACAAAACAGCCATACACATAAAATAAAATAAATCTAAAGGAAAAAAATAATTTAAAGCAGTACAAAAACAGGAAAGCTGTCTTTTTTAGGATTCTGAATTTCTCAAATGCATCATAAAGACAAAGTCATATAGTCAGAAAATAAAGAGTTTGTTCTTTGGGTATTTTTTTCTTTTCCAGTTCATCCAGTCCACTATTACTGTTAGTGCGTGTTCAATGTGTGCCGTCTGTGGTGTACGCGTGGGAGTCAGAGGACAGCGTTTATGAAGCAGTACTCTCCTTCTGCCCCGTGTGATGAGGCCGGCTCTCTTGTCTCTGCCATGCGAGCTATATGGCCTGGGAGATTCCAGGTGGCTCTTCTGTCTCCACCTCCCATCTTGCGCAGGAGCAGTTCTCTATGTTTCTTTCAGCTGAACAGGTGCAGGGCAGGCTGGTTTCTTATTTCTCCTTGGTTTCTTTACTCCACAAAATGATGACCCTTTCTTTCTAAATAAATCACCTGTTCTCCTTTCATGAGAGATTTAGCAATGTCTAAATGGGTAGGGAACCTGTCCGCCCACTTTGCCCATTTATTAATATCGACACCTAAAGTCATACGTAAATGCCAAGGGAAAAAGAAAAAAGAAAAACACCCAGCGACAGAATTTAATATTGCACATGCTATGCCCCTTGGGCTCCTGCTGTCCTAATTTTATGGCTATTTAAATTTTTCTCAGCATATCAAATCTACATCTAGTCCTTATTGCAGATTTAGATGGTTATAGAAAGATATATTAAATGCAACATATAGAATATTACAATAAGTTTTTATACAACCACTGAATTTACTTCCTTATGGTTTATTAGCCACATGTTAGAAGTGTCTGTGAGTAGATTAGAGTCACTACAACCATCACGGCCACGTAGGTTTGCCCTGAGCCAGCTCCTCATGCATTGCCAGCACAAGCTGTGGTTCTGGCCTGTAAGACGACCAAAGCTCTTCTCTCTCTCTCTTCCCCCCGCCCCCCCCCCCCACATCAACCTTTGCTGATACTTTTAGTGAAAAAGCTAAGAGAGGCTTCAAGAAGCCCGTCCCTACAGTGAGCATTCACCGTTCACTTGGGCAAAACACTCCCTCAAATGAAGCCACACCACAGACAGGACATGCCCAGGCCTTCATATCCTAGACAGACTGGAAGGAGGAAGGTGTGCTTTTCACAGTCAGTACAGAGCTGCCAGTGCCCTGCAGCAAGCTCAGACAGCCCGGAGGGCAGCAGAGGGCAGTGAAGTCTGTGGAATTACTGAAGACAACAACCACACACTTGGGGCAATTTTTTTTTAACCAGTGTATTTGTTTATTCATTGTGAACTGCTCTGTATAGTGTGAGTAGACTACCCATCATCTCAAACAGTTGTCATTCCTTCATGATGAAAACATTCAACATCCTTTCTTACAGTCATCTGATTCATATGATACAATAGCATTTAACTGCAATCACCCTCTGTGTAGCAAAAAAAAAAAAAAAAGCTATGTATAAAATAACCTGTCTTAGTTAGGCTGTTTATTGTTGTGATAAAACACCATAACCAAAAGCAACTCTCAGGGCACACTCGATCAGGGAAGGGAGGTGGGGAGACTGGACAGGAACCTGGAGGCAGGAGCTGAAGAGAGGGATGCTGCTTACTGGCTTATTCCTCATGCTTTGCTTAGCCTGCTTTTATTTGTTTGTTTGCTTGCCTGTTTATTCACTTTACATCCCGGCCACAGCCCCATCCCTCCTCTCCTCCCAGTCCTACCCTCCCTCCCTCTTCCCCCTCCCCTATCCCCTCTTCCTCAGAAAAGGGGAACCCTCCTTCCCACCCACCCCAGTTTATCAAGTCACATAAGGGCTGAGCATGTCCTCTTCCCCTGTGGCCTGGCAAGGCAGTCCTGCCAGGGGGAAGGGGGGCATTTCTTTTTTTAAATATATTTTATTAATTTATTCATATTACACCTCAATTGTTATCCCATCCCTTGCATCCTCCCATTCTTCCCTCCCTTCCATTTTCCCCTTACTCCCCTCTGCTATGACAGTGTCTGAGGAGGACCTCCTCCCCCTGTATATGCTCATAGGGTATCAAGTCTCTTCTTGGTAGCCTGCTATCCTTCCTCTGAGTACAGCAGGCCTCCCCATCCAGGGGACGTGGTCAAATATGGGGCACTAGAGTTCATGTGAACGTCAGTCCCCACTCTCCACTCAACTGTGGAGAATGTCCTGTTCATTGGCTAGATCTGGGTAGGGGTTCGAAGTTTACTGAATGTATTGTCCTTGGTTGGCACCATAGTTTGAGCAAGACCCCTGGGCCCAGGCCCGCCCATCATAATGTTTTACTTGCAGGTTTCTAGGACCCTTCTATTTCCCCATTCTCCTTTGCTTCTCTCACCTAGAGTCCCAATAGGATGTCTTCTCCTCTGTCCCACTTTTCTGGTAAGTGAAGACTTTCATGGCACATGCCCCTTGGGCTAGTGTGCAGATATAAGTGAGTATATACTATTTGACTCTTTCTGCTTCTGGGTTAACTCACTCTTTATGATCATTTCTAGTTCAATCCATTTGTCCACAAACTTCGAGAATTCCTTGTTTTTAATAGCTGAGTAGTATTCCGTAGTATAAATGTACCACAGTTTCTGTGGGGCAATTCTTAAGCGTTAACTAAAGGTGAAAAGCCTCAGAAGGTAGGAAATGACCACCTTTTAAGGTGCCGCCTCCATCTTCAGAGCACCATTCTCTTTCCAACTTAAAGGTTAAGAGCAGGGAGAGAGAGGTGGGAGCCATTGAGTCCCGCTTCAGACTCCAGCATAGAATCTCAATTTCATCACTGCCTTTACACAAGGACCTCACCCCGCCCAGGAAACACATTGCTAATCAGAGTCTCCCAGAAACACAGGACTCTGGGACAGGAGGGATGCTGATCTGTGAAGATGCTGTCCCAGTGAAACACTGAGGATGCTTAACATTTGAAAGGCGTGTGAACACTGTATTTACATATAAATGAAAATGGAAACTTCTTGTAGGTTATGTTTCTGGAAGGTGTGTTGTGGCAGGGCACATGGGCTGTGACCTATTGTTTATTTGTGCTGTAAATCCTTTGAAATGTCTTAAAATGCTTCCCACTCACTATAAAACTCCTGCCACCCCTGGATTAGGACTTTGATGTCACCAGTCATGCTTCAAAGGGTTCTTTGCAGGCTATTAATCACAGTTTAGCCTCTGAAGATATCACCAGAGAAAACACTTGGACATCTCTGTGCTAGACTTGCTAAAACTTTGAAATCCTGAGCGTCTTGCATATGCACGCGTCTCAGCCTTTCCTTTCCTTGACAAGTCTTCATTCCGTTACGCTATCAAATGGCTCTGTAAGGAAAAAACGCAAACAAATGTCTTCACACACAGGGTTGGCGAAGGGTAAAGCAGGAAGGGAGGAAAGAGACCGAGAGGCTGCTCAAAGGTAAACCAGAGAAATGAGCAAGGCCAGGAGCTGGCCCACGTCTGTTCGCACTTGCTTTTCACTACCTGATGCTCACAGAGGGGACTGGAGAGCTCCCCTGTCTTCTTCCACCTTCTGCTATGATTTAAGACCTACCCGAACTGTTCACAGCGACAAGAATACTGAGCCTGATGGTCACTTGCCCATGTGCACGGGCGCAGAAGCCTTTCAGATTTTGGATTTTCAAAAATTTAGATTTAGATGTGAGAATAATTGTATCTATATGTGGGCCAAATCTAAACACAAGATTTAAGTTCTATATACACATGTATAAGTACTTGAAGGCAATTTATACCATGTGCATATAGTGTATACACATATAAATGCATGACACAGGTTATATATATCATACATAATATATGGTATATACATATATGTATACATTATATGTGTTTTACAATAATATATATTTCCATGCACAAAACTATAGTATTATACTATTATTATACTAGAGACTAAGCCGAGGGCTTTGGACATGCTAAGTGTTGTATGTACACACACACACACACACACACACACACACAAATATATATACAAGTGTAGGCACAAGAATACTGTGGTATGCATGTGGAGGTCCAAAGACAACTTGTGGTGATCAGTTCTCTCCTTCCTGCAGTGTGAGACCCCAAGGATTGCACTCAGGTTGTCAGGCAGCAAATACCTTTGCCCACTGAGCCATCTTGCCAGTTAGCTATAACCCAGCTTCTTAACTTTCTCTTCAATGTAAAGTTGGGTTTTTTTTTTGTTGTTTCTTTTTGTTTTTGTTTTTTTTTTTTTATTCAGGTAATTTGGCCCAAACAAGAGCTAGGATCACAGCATCCTCAAGATCTTTGCCTCCACATTTCAGTGCTGGGAAAGCCAAGGTGAGCAGTAGGTTTGTATCAGTGATGGGGCTGGGAGTGGGTACTCAGGCCAGAGCGAGCAATACTGCTTCTCCCCAGCTGCCATTGCCTGTGCCATCTGCAAAGCGGCCGGAGGGGTTCAGGAAACAAGGAGAATTTGGAAAATTTAGGAAATTTTAATTGTGGGGGAATCATTGGAATCATGATGTCAGGAAAAATACCTAACATAGAGAATAATGACATATTCGAGTAGTCTTTCTAGAAAGAGGCAAGGCAACTGTCCATTAGGGTATCACCACCCTGCGAAGGTAAGTGAGACCGGAGAGAATCAGCAAGGGGGAAAACACAACAAAACTAACGCTTTCCTGTCCTCTGAAAATGAGTTATGCAGGAGCCCTGTTAGGAGGGTTCGTAGGTCTCCAGCCATAAAGCAGTATCTAGCTGCTCTGCCCTTCCAACTGATGTCTAGACTGGATCTCAAGAACCACCTGACTGGTGCCTGTTGTGTAGATAGTGCCCCTCCCCTTCCTCCCACCCCAACTTGTCTGTGGTTTGGCTTTCTGTGGCTTTAGCCATGAGTGGGTGGTCAATCATGATTCAAATTCAAAAATATGAAATCTCATAAACAATTTACATGTTTTAAATGTGCTATAATCTAGTGAAAGTATAACCTAGTGCAAGTATGAACTCTCATGCTATTCCTCTCAATTCTAATAAGCTAAGAGTCATCCTTTAGTGTGGTGAATCCACATTGTATGTTCTACTCACCCACTAGTCCTTAGTGGCTGCCTCAGTTGGTGAGTCGCCTATAGCAGCACAGTGCCTTTTTTTTTTTTTTTAACCTAATGTTGTCTCTCCAACATAAGATTAGTGATGCTGGCGAATCTGATGTGCCAAAAAGAAGCTTCCTTACAGGGGAAGGAAGAGAAACACATACCGTTAGTACAGTAAAAGTTTGGGATTGTTAATTTTAGAATTGTTAGTGTGGCTCTTCATCTCTAACTGTGCATAGTTTATAAATTAAGCTTTGTCATACAGTATATGCACAGGAAAAGACATAGTATCTATCATGTTTGATGAAGCCCACAATTTCAGGCATGTCTTCAGGATAAGAAAAACTTATGACCTAACCCCAAAACCAATTATCTTGAAGGTGTTGGAGTAATAAGTAGTTCACATCTCAGAATTTTCTTACTTTTTATTTATATAACATATTGACTTATTTAATAAAAAATAACTAATTTAAACACATACAATTCTATTAAATATTACTCCAGAATGGTTACAAATGCACATATTTACACTACATTCTTGAGAATAAAAGATTTATTTGCACATGGTAGGGTTCCAAAGATTTTCTCTAACAATGACTTTCATGCCCAAGTTGCTATTATGACCCATTTCGTTTCCATCTTGTTTCTTTGTGGCAAGATATCAGGACTATTTACTATGCTATGTGGGCCCACGGGAGAGATGTGTGTAAGAGCGTAAGTACTCCTCAGAACTGCTGGGTCTTACATGAGCATGCTGTTTCTATTAAATGCAGTTGACCTTCATTATTTGTAAAAACTGTCATCTGTAAAGTCACTGCAAATGGCAATGCTGAGCCATTGCCCCTAGAGGGTAACACGGGGTTAGCTTCCAGCAAGACTGGGTCAGAGCCAGCCTAACCCTTAGTTTATGTGATTTTGTTTAAAGATATCTAATTACACATACACACACACACATACACTCACACTCATGCACACACATGCTCACACACATGCTCACAATGTTCATATACATGCTCACACACTCATGTTCACACCCATGCTCACATACATGCCCACATACATGTACTCATGCACACTTTCACATACATATGCTCACAATGCTTCATAAGCTCACTTGCACACTCGCACATGCACACTCTCACACACACACTCACACGCTTATACATGCACACTCACACATGCTCTCACACACCCTTTATAGCTAATTCTGTTCTGTGTTTTTATTAAAAACCATATTTCACTTAGAGCATTTGTGTCAGTAAACTCCCAGACACGGCTCAGTAATTCCTGAAGGAAGTTTGTCAGCACACACCCTCTGCTCGAGGCTCACCACCCTCTGTTTATGCGTAGAAACTCTCTACAGCACTTTGGCATTGCACTTGAGGGACCCCCCCCCCCAAAACCGGAAATTTACCAACAAAGCACATATAAGTGCAAAAGCAGAGGCATTGAAATAGATGTGAGAGTAGCCACGTGTCTCTGGTAGGAGAGCTGAACCAGCAGCGCTGGCTCTGGCCCTGGACATAACCAGAGGGCTGGGCACCAACAGACTCCCACTTCTCACTGCTGTGTATGATCTGTGAATGGCCAGGAAAGCAATAGTAATTGACATTGAGGCTACAAAGGAAGTTTAGCAGGTAGGGAAATTAACAAAAATAGAATTGACACATTATGATGGTGGTCTATAGTGTGTGTGTCTTTCCCTTCCTTCCTTCCTTCCTTCCTTTCTTCCTTTCTTTCTTTCTTCCTCTCATTAGTTATTGGCCAAGAGAAAAGAATCTTAAATATATAGGTAAATATCTAGATAGATACAGACAGACGGACAGATGATAGGTAGGTAGGTAGGTGGTAGATAGATAGATGATAATAAGTAGCTGAACGATAATTGACAGGTAGATGACAGATAGATGACAAATAGATGATAGATAGATAGACAGATAGACGATAGATAGATAGGCAGACAGATAGACAGGTGATAGATAAAATGTTCCTTATCAATAACAGCAGAAAAGAAACATTTTGTAGAAAAGATAAAACAGAAGTCAGGAAATACACAGTCAAACAAAGTCATGTGTCCCAATTACTTGACCTGGGAGGTGCAGTTTTCTTCTGGTGGATCTGGGGGGACTCCTGAGGTAGGCCATTTTCATTCCCAGCCCAGTCCTTTCTGCAGGGACCCTACCTCCTAGGCCTGGCTACATGAGCAGCATGGGCAACACAGTGATGCCGCCATCTCCAACAAATTGATAGAAATTGTCTGGGTCATCAATGTCACTAAACCACTCAATTCTCAAGTGTCAAGGGATTGCAAATGTTCCGAGGGAGAGGAACCTGCCCATCCCTCTACTCCTCCTATTAGAGAAACAGAGGTGCTTAGTGGCTGCCCCCTAAGAGTTGAGGACAGCTCATTAACTAAGCTGAATAAGGGAGGAAAAGTGAGAGGAAAGCAAGAGGCATTTCTTTAATGGGAATTTTTAAGTAAACAAATGTGGTGGAGAAATTCCCAGAAGCTGTGTAGATAAGGTGAGGTGAGAGGGAAAAATAAAGATTCAAAGTTGAAGAAAATTCTCTAAATTTACCATTGAGCTAATTAGCCGGAGCCCTAGCCTTCACTGAGAGTGAGCCTGGAGAGACCCTTCTGCTGCCAGTGAAGAGGGCACAGTTTCTCTCTGCAAGGGAGGTGGGGGAGAGGCTGCCGCTGGCGTTCTCTTTTCTCTCACACCTACGCGAACAGCCTTCCTCCAAAACAGTTTTCCTTTCCTCTTTTTTAACTGAAAAAAAAAAAGAGAGAGAGAAAGAATTCTACTGGGTAGGCAAGGACATCACTGAGCAGCCTGTGGGTGAAGCGCTACCCCCACCCCCCCACACACACACAAGCGCAGCCCATGAAAGAGAAAGCTGCATAGCCTCTCGCATCCTCACCCAGCTCACATTCCACCACCTGTACAGGAGGCTCTTTTTGACCTTCCACTGTCTTAAGACTATGTCTTCCTAGGTAGCACAGGCTGGCCTCGAACTCACTGTTCTCCTGCCTCAGGAGCCTGAGTGTTTTGTTTATGAATATGTATCACCATGTCCAACTACCTGGAGTTTTTGATGACTTAAGAGCTACATTCTCCCCTTCTTAAATCAACCTGCGTTCTTCAATTCAGCTGATGTTTCTTTCCGTTCCCTTAGACTATCCATCCGGTTGGACCCTGTTATCCTCCTACTCTGAACCCCATTATCCCCCTACTCCTTTTTCAACTTCTTTCTTTCTTCCTTTTGTTTTGTTTGTTTGTTTGTTTGTTTGAGATAGGGTTTCTCTGTGTAGCCTTGGCTGTCCTGGGCTCACTTTGTAGACCAGGTTGGTCTCGAACTCCCAGTGATCAGCCTGCCTCTGCCTCCCAAGTGCTGGAATTAAAGGTGTAGGCCACCATGCCCAGCCCCATTTTCAATTTCTATGAATAAGACTGTGATGTCCTCTCCCTGTGGGAAGGATGGACCCAGAGGGCAGTCCCCCGGGCAGAAACCACATGCTGACAACAGTAACTTCCTGCTCAAGGTTCTCGCTTCATACCCTTGTCGCCTGTTTCAATTGGATGAGAGGCGCCACACTTGTGCAAGACTGGCACCGAAATGCTAGCCTGGCACTTCCCCAGCCAAATCTATGATAAGGAAACACAGGCTGCTTGCCACTGCTGTAATCATATTTATTCTGATGTTCCTTTTGGTCGGCCGAGGTAGTTGCGGAGATGATTAGCAGCAGGTTATACGCTTGGAAGCTTCCTGACTGACTGGTGTGGTGTCCCCAACTCCTGCTCGTAGGGAGCTAGTGGGAACTGCAGTGGTAGGTGAATGCTGAGCATCAGGGTCTGGGGGTTGGGCTATAACTGGTCCTGGCCTGTGGTTCAATGAGGCTTGGGGTCTGCTATGTCCCTCGCAGGCTAGTGAGATTGGTCCCTAGTTAGAGGCACTGGGGGAGCTTGTAGAAATTTCAGGAAGGAGTTCTGGCAGGAAGGAACGGGCGGGGTTACTAGGGTTTAGGCCTTGCATGTGATACACTAGCCTGGCGGCAGCCTGCTTCTTAATCCTGGAGATGTGAGAAGGCCACCTCATACTTCCACCATCCAGTGACTCCCTACCGCCATGCCTTTCCCCAATACAATGGACTCTACCCTCTCAAACCAGAAGTCAAAATAAATCTTTCCACACGAAGGTTGCTTCTTTTGAGAGTTTTATCACAGTGACCAAAATATAACTATATAGGGCCTGTGTCTGTATGACTGCATGGCCTTATGGGCCTTTGCCAGTTTCCTTGAATGTTATGCATCTTTCCACTGCGACCCCACCTCCTCCTCCACCTCCTCTTTTTCTAAATGTCTTTTCAGAATTCTCCTCACAGTGTAGAAAGTTGTGTCCTAAATACTCCACTCGCTGAGGCAATTGACTAAGCAGACGTTCAGGTTTTGAAAAGTGTATGAACTGTCCAGATCCTCAAACAGCTTTCTTCTTCTTCTGGCTCCAGGTAGACACCCTGCAGGTGATTCGTCATCCAGAAGAAACCACCAACATGAAGAGACAAACCATGGCTTCTTACTTCCGGGTACAAAGGCTTCTTACTTCCGGGTTCGAAGGCTTCTTACTTCCGGGTTCGAAGGCTTCTTACTTCCGGGTACAAAGGCTTCTTACTTTCGGGTTCGAAGGCTTCTTACTTCCGGGTACAAAGGCTTCTTACTTCCGGGTTCGAAGACCTCTTACTTCCCGGTATGAAGGCTGGCTCTTCTACGCTCTACTTGCTCCCAGAAAGGACTAGCCCAGCTTCCCATTATCTTACTCAACGTTCTATTTGCTGTGAAGAGACCCCATGACTATGGCAACTCTTATAAAGGAAAACATTTCTTTAGAGTTTAGTACATTTTCCTCAAGGCAGGAAACATGGTGGCAAGCAGGCAGACACAGTGCCGGAGAGGTAGCTGAGAGTTCTACTTCTGGATCAGCAGGCAGCAGGAAGAGAAAGAAAGACACTGTGCCTGGCTTAAGCATTTGAAACCCCAAAGCCTTCCCCAAATAACACACTTCCGCCAGCAAGGCCACAGCTACTTCAACAAGGCCACACCCACTCCAATAAGACCACACCTCATAATCCCTGTCCAAGCATTCAAATATATGATCCTATGGGGAACAGTCTTATTCAAACCTCCAAACCATGCGAGGTACAGACATGACAGAGTCCACAAGAACCAGGACCAAACACAAATGCCGAGTAAGAGAGGGGGGTGGGTGGGCTGGAGAGATGGCTCAGAGGTTAAGAGCACTGACTGCTCTTCCAAAGTTCAATTCCCAGCACCCACACGGTGACTCACATCACATGCAGATAGAACACCGTACACATAATAAATAAATCTCTGAGGGGGTGGGGAACCTGATCTGCGTAACAAGTTCCAGGCCAGCCAGACCTCCATAGTGAGGCCTTCATTCAAAATATAGGGAGGAAAAGTTATGAGGAAGGAGGAGGCTGGCGAGAGAGAATACCATGTGCACAGCCTTTTTTTTTTTTTTTTTTAATTGCGCGGTGACTCTTTGAGTAGCATCGTGGCTTTAAAGCTCCAAGAAACACATTCCTGTCAAAATCCAATAGTTAATAATGGTTACAAGGTTTTTTATTTATTTATTTTTAAAAAGTTTTTATCAAGTTTGGACACTGAGAAAAGCATTGGCTTTATTTTCATGGCTTTGACTGACTGTTAAAATACCCATTTGCCTGAGCCCTATTTTTCCCATTTCTGTCACCCCAATTTCTAATATTCTATTGAGGGAAATGCTTTCTTTTTGTAAGAACAATACATGCACAAGCATTCTGTTAAGTACCCACTTTACATTAAAAATAAGGCACTTGGACTCTTCCACCAACGTGTACTAATCATTATGAAACATAATGAAGACCCCCTTAGAGATCATGTACCCTGGGAGAGATGGTCCGGGTAGCTTCATGGTAGATATACTGTTGCCATGGCAAAGTAGGAACTGATCTCACAGAGAGTGAGATGGTAAGACAGAGCTGGCCCCGAAAAGTATTCTACAGGATGGGTTAGAATAGGGGAGCCAGACCGTGGGCTGGAGGACAAGACAAGCTGGAGAATAGGACTCAAGGACCAGCACTGTAGATGGAGGAAGCTATGTCCAACAGAGATCGTGGTGTTTCAGAGACAGAGTAGAACCAGCCTCACAGTGTGAGCTGCGGGGGCCTCAAACCTTGGTGTCCAGGACTCCGTGAATGCTGCAGTTCCTGTGGCAGCACCTCCAGCAAGCAGCTTTCCATGCCTACTTAGCTTTTCTGACTGAATATTTGTGACTGTCCTTTCCTCCTCTTCTGCACCCGAGTCCTGTCCTTTTTATCAAGCACACTCTTGTCCTCCTAGTAACCGTTAGGATTTGTGTATGTGTGTGTGCGCATGTGTGTGCGTCCATGTGCATGCGTGCATATGCGTGCATGCGTGCGTGCGTGCGTGCGTGCGTGCGTGTGTGTGTGTGTGTGTGTGTGTGTGTGTGTGTGTGTGTCCGCTTGAGACTTGGAGGCTCTTTGACTGTGATGTCATCCGCAGGATTCAAAGTGTCCCTACCAGAGGACAGTCTCTAGCTTATAGATCTCAGAAATATGACCACACAAACCAGTTTGGTCTCTTCAAAATACTGGTCCCCAAATGCTGGAGCAGAAAAACAAGATACTTTGGTCAGCTAGATCAGTAAGAGGAGTTTTTTTTTTTTTTTTTTTAAGACTAGAATTCATTTTCTGTGTGGTTTGTAATGGCCTCTGAGAGCTCTAACAGTGGACAGCTCTGAGGGACACACCCCTCTCGCTTGTTCCTGTGTTTTCTTCTCTGCAAGGTATGTACTAGTTGACTTTCATCATAATCCTTTCCTCTAATACTCTTTCCTTCTCCTTCCTCCTCCTCTTCCTCCCCCTTCTCCTCCTCCTCCCCCTCCTCCTCCCCCTCCTCCTCCCCCTCCTCCTCCTCCTTTCTTTCCCTTTCTCATCCTTGTTACCAGCGCTATCAATAAGATTTGCTGTGACTTTCTGGTGGTTCTCAGGTGAACAAATCAGGTAGCGTTTCCCCACGCTGGGTATTTCAGAGTATAGTGTGTCACCATTGTGGATAGCAGAGGACATCCCGGGCTAGCCTAGAGCATGCTCTTAAAGGGGTTTCTGTCCTGTAAAAATGCTGATTTGACACCAGATGTTTAAAGAGTGAGTCCAACGTGAAGGCAGCTGGAGGGAGAACTTACGTTGCCATCTCCTGCGGGCCGATCTCTTGTTCTTTCTTAACAATCTGAAGTGCTTTGCAAGCCTCCCACTGCTCTGAGGGCCACAGTGGGGGACCCTGTGAGTAGTGCCTCATTTTTCATTTCTCATTTCTGTTTTCTTCCTGCTAGTATTCTCTGATGGACCTGCTCTCCAAAATGGTGGTCGGACAGCCACACTTTGTACGCTGCATTAAGCCTAATGACGAGCGTAAGGCCCTGCAGTTCTCCCGAGACAGAGTCCTGGCCCAGCTCCGCTCCACCGGGATCCTGGAGACTGTCAGCATCCGCAGGCAGGGCTACTCCCACCGCATCCTCTTTGAAGAGTTTGTGAAAAGGTCAGACAGTGGTCCTTCAACGTGTGTGTTGTACATTAGCGTCACCCTGTCTGTCTCTGTCCCCGAGAGACCCATCCTTCTCCCAAACCCCCTCCCAGAACTTTTCCTCTAAACATGCAATTGCTGTTAACACCGGCTGTCATGTACTTGTTTAAATGTTTCGTTTTTATTGTGCTTCAGTTATCTTGTAGAAAACTCGAGGATAGGCCAGGCTGACTTCTGAACATATTTTTAAAAAATGTTCATAGATATTTTATAACTCTTAGGTCTCAAAGTCTCTGGATATTCCACTGTGGTAACAGAAGCAAGCCTTTATTGGGGGTGGGGGGCACATGTTCTGGATGACTAGTGTGTGCCCAGCGCCCTCTCTCCTCCCAGGGTCTGGTGCAGTATTCTATTACCATGGTAATCAGTACATGGTAGTTAACACCCAAGATGCTGGAAGAATACAGTGCATTTTAGGCACTGTCCTTAAATATACAGTCTCGCTCATCTATAGGACAGTCCAGTGAGCTGGCTTTGTTCTTCTTTCTGCTTGAAAGGTGAGGAACTTAGCATACACAAGTAATGCGACCTTCTCAAGACCCCATGTTAGCAATAGACGAGGCAGGATTTGAACCCCAGCCTGCTGCTTCTCCACATGTTAATCTCCCCAATTAATTCAATGCATTCTGATTATTGTGAAACATACATAGCAAGAGGGTGAGGGGTCGGGGGTGGGGGGTGTTCCCGAAGCCAGAAGCTGTCTTATCTAAGAACGCTAGCTTACTCTTCTGTCCACAGTTGGCTCAAGGGCACCTTGGGTGTCACATAGTCACATGTAGGACTTCCACTGAATAAACAATAAGCAATACTACAACAATAAAACCTACCTTGGAGAAAGAAGCACACCTATCAAAGAAAATCTTATAAAAACTGCCTCACTTGTATTAATCTTTAACTCCCATTCTGATATATCAGAATATGTGTGTATTATATATGGAAGTAAAAATGTGTATATTGAAAAATGACCTTGAATATACATGTATGTGGCCCATGGTTGCTTCATCGAATCTTCCGAACTCTCCTAAGTTCCACGGAAAAGTGAAGGGGAAAAATCTTGCAATATTTTTTTTTCTGAGGCAGGATTTCTCTGTGTAGCCCTGGCTGTCCTGGACTCACTTTGTAGGCCAGGCTGACTTTGAACTCACAATCATCCGCCTGCTTCTGCTTCCTGAGTGGTGGGATTACAGGTGTGTGCCACCACACTCAGCCAAAATATTTTTCTGTGTCTTTAAGCTTTTTTGTCCCCAGTCTTAAATTTGGAGTTGTACAAGGGGAAGCAATGATCATTTTAGCTTATAAATAACTATTTTTAAACACAAGATGTTGAATACATGAAAAGATGTAAGAAAACAGGTCAGATGCTAAACAGACTGGTATCTCTTTGTTCATGATCAGAAAACCATTAGGCAGATATGAGCAAGAGTTTCCAAATGTCAGTAAATCTGAGGGTATCAAAGATTTCCAAGCCAGCAAGTTAATTGGTATTTTGAGCCTTTTGAACAACTAAACAACAAAATGGGTGAGCTGGCAATTTCCGCCTAATGTTATTCAGCAAATAGGCGCTTCTTGTCTTCCTGCTCAGGAATGCTGTTTTGTCAACTCCTAGCAGGAAACAGGCAGACAAAACAATCAAAGGCAGAGACCAGAGTTAAATAAAAGGTAAATGCTTCCTTAACATTGCTCCCTAATTCTTCCTGTTTTCTGATACTCAGGTCTGAAACCTGACAGGTTCTTTTTCTTCAGATATTGTGTGTCCTTCTGGAATGGGAGGGTCTTCTTCCGAAATCCCCACAGCACTCAAATCTGTAGCCTGAGCCAAACCTAAATATTTCCTCTCTGTTGTGTCTTTTTTTGAAATGTCTGACAAAGTGCCTTGGGAGAGCTTTATCTTCTCCAGTCAAGGGTCTTTGAGGAAAGGGGAGCCCTTCACACCAGCCCATCAACAGAGACAAGTGTGGTGGGCATCTTCATCTGTTCTCAGGTAGATACCAAGGGGACACCTGGCAGTGCTGCATAGGTAACTGGGGCTTTCTGGTACCCAAGAGGCTGAGGGCATCAGAGAACACCATGATGCAGCTTCATGTTTCCTGGTCAGTAGGGTCTGAAGTAGGTTGCCTAAGCTGGTCTGTCCTGGGTGGTCACATCAGCCTGCCTGTGTTGAGTATGTGCAAGCAAATGTCAAAAAAAGGACGAAAGCTAAGAGTTTGTTTACTCTAGAAAATTGGGTGACTTGATAAGGAGATCAGAGTTCTAGACTCCTTTTAGACGTACTTGGCAGGCAACCCAACACAGTAAAAGACGTTTCTCATTTAAAGGATTGGCTATATCAATCAAATCAATCAATCAAACAATCAATCAACCAATAAAATCTGACACATTCCCATCAACAATATTACAAGGGTTCCAGTTTTTCTATGCCCGCATCAACACGTACCATTGGTGGTCTTTTCATTTTAGCCATTCTAGCGAGTATGAAGTAGTTTCCCCTTATAGTTTGACTTGCATTTCTTCAGTGACGGTGACACAAAGCATCTCTCCATGTGTTTATTGGTCATTTGTATATATTTTGTGAAGAAATGTTTACTTGAGCCTTCTAGTGTTCTATCAGGACCTGTATGTAATCTGGACACTAGTCCCTTAGACATACAGATATGTGTTTAACAAATATTTTCTTTCATTCTCTGAGTGCTCGTTTTAATTTCTCCTCCTCCTCTTTCTAATTTCTTATCTCCTTCTTTTTCCTTGTGCTCCTCCTCTTTCTTTTTGAGAGGCTGCCTGGAACTTCTTCTGTAGACCACGCTAGCCTCAAACTCACAGAGATCTCACCGGCCTCTGTCCACATGGTGGGATTAAAAGCGTCCACCACCATACCCAACATTTTCTTGATAGGTTCCTTTGAAGCGTAGCATTTTTTATTTGCAAAAAGCCCTGTGTTTCCTTTTGTTGTTGGTGCTTGTGGCATCCTACTTAAGCAATCACACAAATACAGAGATTTACTCCTGTTTCTTTTCCTGATAATTGCGTAATTTGAGCTCTCCTACTTTATTCCTATGATCCGCCTTGCAATATTTTCTATGTGTGTGTGAGGTAGGGGGTCTCCTGTCACTCCTTTGGGTGTGGCCAGCGGCCGTCCCAGCACCAGTGCCTCACAATGCTTTTTTCCCCTCCCCTTGGATCGTCTTTATATTTTTTTTGAGCATCAGTGGACCACACTTGTTAGAGTTTCTTTGGGACCCTGAATTCTGTTGCATTTCATAGGTCTTTTGAACTCCTGTCTACCCTTCTACCACGCCACAGCGTCCTGAATGGACATTTTGCCTGTTTCACCCTCTGAGATGCCGGCATGGGATTTATCTAAAATTCTTATGGAAGCAGGTTCTTTCCTCCACTAACACGGCCAGCCAGACCCCACTGGGGGAGTTCCAGCCCAGCTGCTTGGTGAAGGGGAATCTCTTTGCCTTGCTTCTCTGCTGTCACAGTCACCTCTGTCATCATCAACCGCTCAGATCAACCGTCGGGCAAAACCAAACAAGTTGGGAGTCCTCAAAGTACTGCACACTGTTCCAGTCTTTGGTGCCGTTTGTTCGTTTAGGCAAGCTGACTCTTTAGGACTTTGAGCAGCATTAGCCTCTCTGTGGTACACGTTGTAGCTCCTCCGGGCTGGGCTAGAAGTCCCCTGGGTGCACTGCATTGATAGTGCTTGCTCCATGGGTTCTCCACCTGTCCTTGCCACCCTAACTGCCCAGGAGGTGCAGACACCACTATGTCTGTACTATGTAGTGCAGTACTATGTATGCAGTGCATGTATGCAGTGCATGTATGCAGTGCATGTATGCAGTACTATGTATGCAGTGCATGTATGCAGTGCATGTATGTAGTGCAGCTCAAGTTAGGTGTTTTAGAAATATTTGTGGAGTTGAATAAAAATCTCCCCTCGTCTCCATCGCTATTATACTCTTCCTGACTGTCCCTCTGCCCCCTGCTTTTTAGAAGCAGGTAAAAGACACATGGAACTGGCTTTTTGAGCTGTAACTCAATCATAGGGCAATGTACATTAAAGAATGGCAGAACATTTGCCTTCCGGTTGTCTTAGCTCACTCTGTTATGATTAAAGATTAAGGTAATAAGATGTAAGGTAATAAAGGTGTAAGAAGGTACCAGATGCCAGATATTATGTTCTAGAGAAGTTTATTAAATGAGCATGAGAGACAAGGAAAAGGGGGGTACCCCAGAGAGAGAAAAGAAAAAGAGGGAGAGAGAAGGTAAGTGTGTAGAGCAGGTAGAGGGAGTAGAGAGAAAGTAAGTGTGTGTGTGTCTGTGTGTGTGTGTGTCAGAGAGAGAGAGAGAGAGAGAGAGAGAGACAGACAGACAGACAGACAGACAGACAGACAGAGACAGACAGAGACAGAGAGAGGCAGAGACAGACCATGTGGAGGGTTTGTCTTTTTATATGGCTCTGCGCAAGACCACGCCCTGTGGCAGGTAAGAAGTGACATGGTAGGCAGACTGAAGCAGAATCCTAACACAATATCACTAAGAGCTCAGAAAAACAAAAAAAACAAAAAAACAAAAAAAAACTTAAATAAATTGGTTTCAAAGGGCTCTAACCAAGTCTGGAAAACATTGTCATTTATTAGAGATCACATAGAAAAAGTGATAATTTAATTTGCCTTCCTTTTCTCTATAAAAGAGAGAGGTTTTTGTTGTTACTTTTTTTTGAGATAGGGTTTTTCTGTGTAGCCACGGTTGTCTGATGAACTCACTTTGTCGACCAGGCTAGCCTCGAACTCAAAGATCTGCCTGCTTCTGCCTCCTGAGAGATAGAATTAAAGCTGTGCACACCAAAGGCCAGGCTCAAAGAGAGATTTTTATGGGCACTCAAATAGAACAAACTCCTTAAGACCCAGGAGAATGCTGTGGCCTCTTCTCTCTTGTCTCCCCACCTCTCAGCTCACCTCCAGATAAAAGGAGCCCCTTGGAGCTTCCTTAGGTAGGATGAATACATCTTATGGAGAGCTACTCTTAGAGGAAGGCTGCTTGCTTATGTGACACATTAGTCATGAATCTCTCAATCATAAGTGACCCAAACTCCAACTAGCTGAAGCAAGAATTTTTTAAAAGACTTATTTATTTATTATGTATACAGTGCTCTGCCTGCATGTACATCTGCAGGCCAGAAGAGGGCATCAGATCACATTGTAGATGATTGTGAGCCACCATATGGTTGCTGGGAATTGATCTCAGGAACTTTGGAAGAGCATCCAGTGCTCTTAACTGTTGGAGGTTAGTCTGATGTATTTTGGTGCTAATCGATAAAAGGCCATCACACCTGGGCAGGGCAAATGAGATAGGTGTGGCTAAGATTCCACAGCATGGGGAGACAGAGAGAATCTTGGGAAGAAGAGAGACCCAAGGGGAAGAGAGGAGAAGAAGGTTACAGCATCATGGGTTAGGTGGAGGAGAAGCACATGGCTGGCATGGATGGAGGATTTGGCTCAGAGGAAGAATATTACCAATTATATAGGATTATGGATAGGAAGTAGCTTGATAGAAGTTATTAGAAGCAGATGGCATGGGATTGGGGCAGGGATTGCCCCACTATGGGAAGTAGTTTAGGGTATTAATATCTGCCCTGCCCCAGGTTAACTAAGGCTATTTTAAAATATAACAGGTTTCTGTGTCTTGATTGATTGCTAGTGGGTTATACTGCCATAATAATAATTATAGGCCTAATAATAAACATTATTAGGCCATAGTGGCAATATAACAACAACAAGCGGCGCTCAACATGGGACAATTATTAGGCAATAGTGGAAATTTAACAACAACTCTTAACCTCTGAGCCATCTCTTTAGCCCCGCCCCTCCATCAAGAATTAAAAGAGAATAATATATTGAATTATGAAATTCATCATGGATGTAGGGCATCAAGCAGTCATTCCAAGCCACTGGCCTCTTGTGTTGATTGGCTTTGTCGCTGAGAATTAATTCTTGCACAGTCACCTGACTGCAGCAGTGTGGATCATGTGCATATCCCTGCACCAGTCTTTAAGACAAGAAGGGGCTTTGGGTCAAGTGGCTGAATGAGATTGACACCACTTGAATCATGGTGTAAGCGGTGTCATTAAAGGAAAGACGGGGATCCCATAGGCTAAAACACCAAGTGTGTATTCCCCTTTGTTTTGACAATCCTGAACCCTAGAATCACCCGAACCACACAGAAGGGTTGCCTTCATCTACCTCCCTCTTGGGACCTTTAAAAGAAAGTTTCCAAGAACAAACATTTTGTTGGCAACAGTAGATGTTAACTTACACTGTTAACTATATAGTGTTTTAATTTAAACTTTTTGTTGTTGTTTGGCTGTTTTGTTTTCATATAGTTTCATGTACTATGAAGATTACCAAAAAGAGTTTCCAACCCCACCTTCCTCCATCAATTCTGGCTCAGTTGAATCAATCTTCTGGCGGTTGACATGTATCTTTGATCATGTCGGAACATTTCATAATGTAGCTGATGCATGGGGGCACCACAGGGGATGTCCCTCGCCTTTGTTGGGGTCTCCTAGTCACTGTTTGCAGTCTGTGCATAATCTACTTTGTTCTTTTCTTACTGCAGAATTGTCTACTTTGTTCTTGGTGCAACATTGTAGCCACTGCTTATGACTCTCCTGACAAAAGCTTCTTTTTTTCTTCAAGTCTGGATTTTCTTTCTTCCTACACAAATATTCATTGAGCCATTGACCAGCTGCCTCTGGGCTCTAATTTCCCTTGCTGTCTTTTCCCTCTAAGGAACATTAAAACCAAGTTCCTTATTCCTTGTGACAGTGAGTGTTGTGTCCTCAGTGGGGCCCAAGCAGTCTCAAATTCAACTTTTGAATAGTTACAACTCTCTAGCGCATCCCCGATCCTCATCTTGGGCATAGCAGTTTAAACATGGCATCATATGGCCAAGAACCCAAATGAATACAAATTCTTTAATATTTATTCAATAAACAGGGTGGCATCCCCCCCCTCAGTAGGACTCCAGTCAGCTGGTTTTTCTGCCTAGGTCAGCTCTTAGGGTTCTGGTGTTCAATGCAGGAAGTGGGCAGGTAGTCTTACAGTCTAGGTGTGCAAGCATTTGGTTATTCTTTACATATCACTCAGTTTTAAATGGTTAAATCCACAATCTTCTATTATAGAAAAATCTTCCTCAAGAGCTGGAGAGGAAAACCTGGGGCTATGGCTACTTCACTAACTTTTTAAAAATTATAATATTAATGCATTTATTCACTTTACATCCTGATCGTGGCCCTCCCTCCCTCCTCTCCTCCCAGTCCCACCCTCCTTCCTTCTTCCCACATTCCCCCCTCTATTGCTCAGAAAAAGGGAGCTCCCCACACCCACCCACCCCAGCTCATCAAGTTGCATCAGGACTGAGTGGGTCCTCTTCCCCTGTGGCCTGGCAAGGCAGTTCCATCAGGGGGAAGTGATGGAAAAGCAGGAACTAGAGTGATGGCAGAGACATCCCCTGCTCCCCTTACTAGGGGACCCACATGAAGCCTGAGCTGCCCATGGGCTCCATCTGTGTAGGGGGCCTAGGTCCAGTCCATCCATGGTCCTTGGTTGGCGCTTTAGTCTCAGCAAGCCCCTCTGGGCCCTGGTTAGTTGGCTCTCTTGGTTTTCATTAACTTTATTATGTTTTAAATTTAATTTAATGCATATGGGTGTTATTCCTGCACGTATGTATGTACACTACATGTGTGTCTGGTGCCCACAGAAGAGGCCATTAGATCCCTACGAACTGGTTTGAGACTGTTAGAGCTACCATGTGGGTGCTGGGAACTGAACTCAGGTTGTTTAGAAGAGCAGCTAGTGCTCTGAACCAATGAGCCGTCTCTCCGGCCCCTCTTCATTCACTTTAAAGATGCCCGCATGTTTAGATCCTCCTCCTCTTGCCCACACTCCTTGGGTATCTCAGTCAGGGCCAGTTTCTGTGTGTTTGAGGGAGGGTGGAGAGCTGAGCTCTATGGTTACAAATTGTTGTTTCTAATTTCCCTGATGTAGCTTAGGACTCAGCTTTCTCAGGTCTGCTGAATCTGTTGCCATTTCCAACCCTGTGTCTTGATACTAAAGTCTGTATTTCTCTTTTCTTCCTCCTTTTCTCTTTGAGCTCACAAAGAATGAATTCATTAAACAAACCCTCCTTTCTGCCATTCTGCTTCAGTCTCAGGAGGGAGAAAGAGTGAATGCAAATATGTCAGCAGCCATCTTAGGCAGCCACCCTTTGAGAGTCTTAAATGAGAAATGTCCCCTATAGGCTCCTGTATTGGATGCTTGGTCCCAGCGGATTGTCCTGTTTTGGGAGGTTTAGGAGGCACATCCTTGCTTGAGGAAGTATGCCCCTGGGGGTGGAATCTGAAAGCTGTGAGCCTGTTCTACATCGGTTTGTTCTGTCTGCTCTGTGCTTGCAGTAAGGACATGAGCTCTCAGCTTTTGCTTGCTGCTGCAGCTGCCATGTCTCCCACCATGATCGACTCTTCTCCCTCGCCAAGAAGCCACATATACTCTTTCTTTCTTAAGTTGCTTTGATCATAGTGTTTTATCATGGAACAGAAACTCAGCTCCAACAATCACCCAATTAAAAACACAAATGAATAAAATTAAGAAGAAAAAATGTAAGAGAAAGTAATTCAGTGCAAATCATCTTTTTTTTTTTTTTTCTATTGCACAGCCAAGTTTCTTTTTAAGGGTTGTTGCTACTTTCTTGTCCCAAGACATGCCAATTTTGAAGCAGTTTGACTGAAGAAATCCCTCTTCTGTCTGGTTTTCTATTTTTTCCTTTTTTTTTTTTCCTTCTCTTTATTTTTCTCAGTTGCATTTATTTATTTTGTGGGAAGTGAGCGCGTGCCCATGCTGTTGGGCCTGTGCGGAGGTCACAGGCCAGCTTGCAGGAGTCAATTTTCTCCTTCCACCCTGTGAGTCTTGGGAAACAAACTCAGATTCTCAAGCAAGGCAGCGGGTACCGTTAGCCATTGAGCCGTCCTGCCAGCCCCTGTCTTCCCAGCAGCCTCCTCTGCTGGAGGAGGTTTGAGGGACTGTGATCTCTAGGTGATTTCAGGTCTCACTGATGTGAACAATACATTGTGTTGTTGGTGTAAAGGAGTGTGAGCATAACTGTGGAGTAGGGGACCAGGTACTGCACTTCTATTCATCAGGGAGCTGAGACCCTCAGGAGCTTACGTACTAGATGCGCGCTCCAACAGTTCCACTGTCACTCTATTTTTCCTACCCTCTCCCCCTTTAGGAGGCTCTTTTGTTTCTAAGTTTGAAACTCTGATCCTCCTGCCTCTTCATCCTCTGCCAATCGTATCAATCTGTTACTTTCTAATTCCACCACATCCAAGTTCTCAGGACAGAGGCAGAATGTAACCAGATTCTTGTCCTCACCTCCCAAGTGCTGGCATTTGTACGCGTGGGCCGCCCTGCCCAGCCAGAGTTTAGATTTATATTGCAAATTAATGTAGGAGTGAGGAGCAGTCTTCGTTTCTGATTCTCGGTGTCACAGTGGTTTTCACCCTTCATTTAAACTTATAAAGTGTCAACAACAGAATCACAAACATTAACACATGCCCTGGGTGAGCCAAGTGTTGTCATGTGATGGTTGGTGTCAACTGTCAATCTTACCCACTAGATGGGCCTTTGAGTATGTGTGTGAGGATTTTTCTTAGTTGCGTTAGTGAGCACGGGAAGACTTGCCCACTGTGGGCAGCACCATTTCCCTGGGTAGAGTATACAGGGCTGAGTATAAATGGAGAAGCTTGGCCATGCCCTAGCAAACACAGACTCATCTCTGGGTCTTGACAGTGGTTGGCTCTCTCAAGCTCCTGTCACTGTGACTTCAGAGCTGTGGCAGATTATAACCTGGAACCTGTGAGCTAAACCAAAGAGCCGAGGCATTCGATGAGTAATAGAGCATCAGGGAAATATAGACTCTCAGGCCTTCAGCACGACTTCTTATCCCGAGGCCCATGTTTAGAAGCATTTCTAAGGATGTAACAGATATAATCATTTTTCTTGTTTGGTAGCAGATGGTGGCCAGCTTTTCACTTTCTTAGGCTAAACACAAAGAGAGAGAGAGAGAGAGAGAGAGAGAGAGAGAGAGAGAGAGAGAAGAGGGGTGGGGTGGAGAGACGAGAGAGAGAGAGAGAGAGAGAGAGAGAGAGAGAGAGAGAATAAAGAAGCTTATGGCAAATATAGGAACTTAATAAACAAAACAAAATCTGGAGTTTTAGACACACAAAGGGAAATGGGCAATTGGGGGTAATTATCAAATTATCTAAGCCAAAACTGCTGTGCTATCTCTATTATTTACATGAAAGAAAATTATTTATGTGGATTGAATTATTCAGATAATTGTCCAATGCTTTGGGGTCTCTGATGGGACAGTCGGGTTGGTCATGGATGGAGACAGAGAATCCACAAGTGACTACCAGAAACAGACAAAGGAATGTGGCACTTTGCCACCTGATCAGGACACTGATACTTGGAGGTAAATGAGATCGATCCAGTTAGCAGATTTATAATCCTTTGACCAAGATGTGTCTATTATAGGATTAAACAAAACAAACAAAACAGTCTTTATCTAATGTTTTAAATTGCTTCAATTACCAAAAAAAAAAAAAAAATGTGTGGCCCATTTACTCTAAAATTATTAAGGATTTTTACATACAGGACAGAATTTCTTTTCCCACATTCCTGTCCCGTTTCCCAACATCTGCTCACCCACTGCCGCTTCCTAACAGAGCTGCCGCTATGCTTTTGGTATTCTATACTTTCAAAAGACACCCCCCCACCCACACACACTCACACACATTTGTGCATGCGCATATGCATGTGTACACACGCACACACGCTCACATAGTTGGGGGGAGGGGAAGGGAAAAGTTTCGTTTTGAGCTCAATTCAAATGGCACTTTTGTGCCGTTAGGCAGCTTGCCTTTCTATGCAATGTCATGCTTGCATGTCGTCCCACAGCTTTCCCACAGTCTTTTCCACTTTCCACTGGACTCTGTGCTTCTTATTTGGCCATTTTTCTGCTGTGGAGATTGAAATTATTTCCTCTTGTTAGCCAGCAACACTCAACAAACTCCTAAATACTGAACACGTGATGATTTCTGGGCCATTGACTTTTTCAGTAAGAAAATGATAGTTTCCCCTCAGGACCCATAAGTTCTTTGAGTTAAACAAAGAGAAAAGATGGTGGGGATTTGTGGGATCCTTTCTCTTTCTTCAGAGACACTGTCGGGGTAGTCTCTTCGTTCTGTAATTCTGTTTCTTTCCAGGATTCCCCAACTTTTTTACCAGACACAGTCTCCAGAGAGCTCTTTGAAAACACAGATTCCTGGGCTCTGCTCCCAGAGTTTCTGATTCATTCAGTGTCTTAGAGAGAAGAGGAGGGCACATTTACATTTTAACAGATTTCTAGGTGCAACAGTTGCTGGCCAGGGACCACACTGAGAGGCACCCTGTATGTGGCTTTTAAGAATGTCCTGTGAGCTGGCAAGGTGATCCAGGCAGATCTCTGTGAGTTCAAGGCCAGCCTGGTCTACAAAGTGAGTCCAGGACATACAAAGCTACACAGGGAAACTCTGTCTCAAAACAAACAAACAAACAAACAAAGAGCAACAACAACAACAACAAAAACAAAAAGAATGTCCTGGGAAAGAAAAGTTGGCTGACCTACTGAAATATTAGGAATCTTCACACTGATCCAAATATTTGAGTGATAGCTCTCAGTTTTTGACAATAACAGTATTAGGTCAATGTTCTTTAAAGATACACATTTTTTTTTGGCCTAGGGAGAAGCCAACATAGCGTCTTTGTTAAAAGGCTAAAGGGTCATCTGATCTCAACCTGGGAGCCTCGACCCCTTTGGGATCAAACAGCCTTTCACAGGGATCCCCTGTGGCTACCCTTCATATCAGATATTTCTGTTACAATTCATAAGAGGCAAAATTACAGTTATGAAGTAGTGACAAAAATAATTTTATGGTTGGAGGTCCCCTCAACATGAGGGGTTGTATTAAAGAGTCACACTGTTAGGAAGGTTGAGAGCCACTGTTCTAGACAAAGCACCTAGAAATTCCTTGGCAATATCTTCATCTGTCAGTTAGCTTCCAGTGTAAAGTTCCAGGGTGTAAGCATTTACCTCCTGACCTCCAAGGCATCCCATCCCATGATCACCACCCGACCTGTGCATGCTGGGTAAAACCTCCCTCCAGAAGCTTCTAAGCACCTACCTCAGTTCTATGCTCTGGAAGCCAGTGAATAAGCCATCTCTGTTTGAGTTGTTACCATGGTTCCTTAAGTCAGTGATTTCAGAGTTGAGTTCAGTCACCAGACTCATTGAGTAAAGTACAGAACCCCGAGCCAACCCTGGAGATTTAGGTTGTGTCAAAAGCGTCCCCAGTATAGCTTCCAAGCCCACATCTTTTCTTTTTAAACCTCCAGACGATTCTGATCCAGGTGGTCAGCCCATGACCTTCTAAGAGACCTTGATTTTTGTTTCTAAGCTCAATGTCTCCAGCTCCTTCAGCAGCTGCTATCATGACACTATTTGAATCACCTCACTATGCTTATTGCTTAATGCTGCTTGCCAAAATGTCCCAAATATACTCACACACATACCCCAACCTTGGTTTATTATTTTTCATAGCATGTATCCATACCCAAATTGATGTCCTTCATGAGGGAGAAGAAGTTGTCTAAACTGCTCACTCCTGTCAGTTAACATCTCTTCCAGTATCTGGCCCATCAGTGAATCCTATGTATATTAATCAGCTTTTTCGTTGCTATAACAAAATACCCAAGGCAGGAAGCTCATAAAGAAAAGGTTTATTTACATTATATTTTTAAAAGTTCAAGTATATGGCCCTAGTAAGAGATCAGCTCTGGAGAGAGCTGCACTCTAGAGCCATGACAACAGCAGGGATAGCTCATATCTTGAAACAGAAAACCAGAGGTACAGGCGTCAAACTCCGGCTTTTGTAATCATCTGTTCCAGGAGGCCTCCAATGACCTAACTTTTTTTTTAATGTTCCCCATCTCTTAAAACTTTTACCAGCCAGGGGTGGTGGCACACACCTTTAATCCCAGTACTCAGGGAGGCAGAAGTAGGTGAATCTCTGAGAGTTCAAGGCCAGCCTGGTCTACAAAGTGAGTCCAGGACAGTTAGGGCTACACAAAGGAACCCTGTCTCGAAAAACAAGAACAAAAGAAACCCAAAACCTTTTACCACCTCCAAACTCTACCACTTTGAGGATGGACTCTCAACCACAAGAGCCTATAGGGAATACCTGAACTACAGCATGCACAAAATCTTATTTATGAATAAGAAATAGAGATGAAAAACTAACATAAAAAATAGTTCATGGAGACAATATAGGTAAACAAATTCTAAAAATGACCCATGTGACCCCCTAGGGGTTGAACTTTGACTTCCACAGATGCACCTTCGCTAGTATGTACTCGTGAACACAGGCATACACACACAACAATCATAATAAAATACCAATATAAAGACATTGTTTTAAAGAAAATGCAAATTAAGAGCACAATTCAATAGTCAGCTCTCATATCCGTGACCTCTATATCAATGGAGTTGACCAACTTGTCTTAACAATGTTGTTTGACGCTTCACATCTTTACTGAGTATGTGTAGACTTTTTTCTTGAGCTACTGTGGATCTGGGTATTCTGGAACCAATCCCCATGAATACCAAGGGATAACTACATCATGTAATATATATCCTGGCATCATCAGTAAGCTCACTGACTCCTTGACTGTCATGGCAGAGAGGAGCAAGCTAACGAACAGACAAGTGACAATGTTATAAGTCGGTGTGATCTTTGGAAAACATTCTGACTGTGCTGGTAAAAGCTGGCCTGGACATATTCTTTTTTTTTTTTTTTTTAAGACAGGGTTTCTCTGTGTAGCCCTGGCTGTCCTGAAACTCATTTTGTAGACCAGGATGGCCTCGAACTCCTGCCTCTGCCTCCTGACTGCTGAGATTAAAGGTGTGTGACACCACTGCTCAACGTAGTATGGACATATTCTATGAACTGATATTTTACTTTTGAAAATTATTAGTAGGAAGGTGTCATATGCAGTTGGGGGCCACTAAGCTTGTTAGGGCTGCCCAGGGTCATCAGCCTAGGTGCAAGCGCTGCCTGTGTGCTTCTTAGCTCAAGGCCCTCTAGCCTGGGTATTTGCGTTTGGTCTTTCTCTTGTTAGAAGGTAATGTATAGAGGAAGACAAAATCATGAGTTGACTACAAAAATAGATGAATGTGTTTAAAGTATGATACTTTCTACATATGATAAAGGGGAACCTGGCAGATGTTATCATTGGTTCACAGGAAAGGTCAAAGCAGCAGAGCTTCTGCAAAGTAACAGGATATTGAGATGAAAGCAAGAACAATACTGATTTTCCATAGTGGGGAAGAAATCAATTAAAATATCACCAGGCTCCGAGACTTTACGTATCTATCAGGATAGATTCTGCAGTGCTGAGGATGGAACCCAGGGCTTTGTTTGTACTAAGCATGCCCTCAGCCAGTGGACTGCAGCCTCTGCCCAGGGCCAGCCGCTCAGAAAGAGTTGCGGAGTCGCTCAGAAGCCATAAGCAAGGCAAGAGCCCAGTAACCCACATGAGTTTGGAAAGACAATGCATACAGCCTTATACTGGGGAATGAATGACTTTCACACTCCAGTCCTAACGCTTTTAGATGCTTCACAGTTCAGGGAGCCTCACAGCTGGCACTCAGCCCTAGGAAGTCAACACTACTGGAAAAGCCTTGTAATGCAGCTCCCCACAGGCACTTGCAGGTTCTAGAGGCAAAAAATGCTAGGGCATCACAGTTGCCATTTAGACAGACCATGCAGTGGGGGCGTGGGCTCCAGAGACACAAATGCGATGGGGGTGGGGCGGGGGCGGGACAATGAGGGCCTGCATTTGCCTG